>NC_081779.1:22451086-22795669 GCF_963082965.1 Carassius carassius
TATATATATATATATATATATATATATATATATATGTATATATGTATATAATTTTTTTTTTTTTTTTATGTTTATGGCAAATGGTTAACTACTGTATTGTAAATCCATTACAGCTATATTCATAAAAAATTAGGGCATAGGATGCAAAACCTCACTGATTCATTTATCATTGTCCATGTATTCTAACTGAGGCCAAGACCGTCACAAAAGCTTTTATATGTCAGACAGCTGGATAATATAACCTCATTTAAGTCTGCAGAATTTGGGGAAGAAAACAATGGTACTTTAAACATTACAGAAACCGATAAATAGAAGATCATGTAACCATGTAACCACTGGACTGATATGGCAGAACAGTTCCTTTAAATGGTCAGAAAGTTTCTCACACTGGCCCTTGGCCACCGAGACATCTTAACTGTTGAACGTTTTGTACAGTACAAGAAGTCTTTGACATATATCAGGAGCAGCAGGGCTTCAGCTCCAGGATACAGCAATGCTTATTCAGAACTCACAAGCCAAGTGTGACGAAGTCAAAGACATGAATGCAACTGTATTGTATTTGAATCAGTTTTACCCCTTGAGATAATGTTGCTTTGTCCAAACAGTAAAAGGAGAAGCGAGCTCTGAAAGGGGAACTGAATGGAGTTGTATGAGGGAATCACACTATTGATGCAATTGTGTGCGTTTTTTTTTTAAAATCTACAGTATTGTGGCAAGATATCACGAAAAGATACTGTGGAGCAAAAATGTGAATTCTTTGAAATATTTTGGCATCTGATAGAACCGGCTTAGTGAGAATGCTTTTCGTGATGCAACACCTTTGTTTTATACTTGGAATATTTGTGTAAATAATACTTCCTTGAAGTCTTGAATCAAGTCAGATCATCTTGACAGTGTAATGCAGTGTTAATCAGTGACCTTATTTTTTTTCCACGCAAGGGTTCACCGCAGTCCTCGCATTCGAATCTGACAAGTGCGGAGCACAGAGAGAGTGTAGCCAGGTAAAATCCAACAATCAAGCCACATATTATTTTCATCTCCGCTTCACTTCTGGCCTGTTCTCTGTCTGCCGCTTGCCCCTTCCCAGCCCACTGTTATTGATTCCACACTTTTTATTCTGGCTATGTCTGTCACGTATCCTCTCACGCTCTTTTGTTTCTCTCAGTGCTAAAGAGAGGCGTTCTCGAATGCCTTTCCTCAGGCAGTGGAGTGAGGTGGGTCACAGCAGAGCTCAGCTCAGCAGGACGGAGATGGAGAGCTGGGCCAAGTCCCTTGATGTTTTGCTGGAAAGCAGAGGTGAGCGCTCAGTCGTTTGGTTTTAAACCACTTGAGGCAGGCAGCTGGTCAAAGGACGCTTGTGAGACACCATAGCATCACATGGGTCGTGTTAAAGCAATGTGTTCTTCTTCTAACTTTGACCTGGAAAGCTGTTCTTGGAAATTGAGATGTTTGTGGCCAACTGCCCATCCATGCTTAAAATGTTGATTTAATGAAAAAGATTGTGTGCAAAGAGGACCATATCCTGCCTGATATCCGTACTGGATCATGTAGCTGTAAGGGAAACAGGTCAATTTAGCTCAAAGGGAATCATTTAAGATTTTAAAGGGAATTTGAACAGAATCACTGTTTCACGGCTGATCACTGAGACGCCCTGCGATTCACTGAACGAGCCGTTTAACATCAAATCTGCACTGGATATTAATATCCAAAGTATAGTGAAAACACTATCAATTAGCACAGTAACAAGATCGGCAGTTTAAGACATTAACTTGTAAGCACAAAACACAAGATACTTCTCTTTTCAATATGAATAAGGCTTTATTAGATAAATCTAAGACATATAAACTAATCTAACACATAAACGCACGCACGCACACATTCACACAAGTTGCAGGAAGATCGAAAGTTAGGGAAGGATGAGTATAAGAGAATGAAAATGTGAAATCCCAAGTTTACAGCAATACGTTAAATTGCACAGACATGAACAACCATCAATCACTTAATTAACCCTCGCATTGAGTTCCTTAATGAGGTTAATATTATATTAGATACACCAGTACAAATGTATGAAGGTACATGGCCGATGTTCCCGTTGTTGTCGTTGAAAGGGGGTTTCCCGATGTCGCTGATTGGCTGGAAGTTCAGTAGTCACTTAAGTGACGTCTTGGGAAGCCCATGGTTGGGCGTTGGCTGACGATGCAGAGTTGTGTGGCTGGTTGAAGTTGAACGGGCACTCGAGGTCAGACGTCGGAGACTCAACGTTACAAAACTTAACTCAGAACACGAAACTTTCAAACGGAAAAGAAAAGAAGTAAAGTTTGACGAGACTAGGTGGTGTTCCTTCTCATCGTGGCTAAGTAGCAGCAGGTGTGCAGGCTGAAGCACGCTGGGACCGCGCTCAAAGAACAGTGATGACAAACAGCATGGCTAAAAGCTAAAGCTAAGAAGCAAAGCTAAAAGCTGGCATGACTGATAGCAAAAGCAAAGCTAAAACTAAAAGCAGGCATGACTAATAGCAGAAGCATAGCTAAAAACTAAAAGCATGATTTGATGGTGTTCTGAGTATTTAAACTGGCCTGTTGGCCACACCTCAAATGTTGTCTTGGCCAATCAGATATTGTCTTTGCTCGGGGGCATCATAAATCATATGTTATCTTATCAAGCATGTGGTACGAATTTTCCCGCTCTTGCAGGGTCTAATTTTGGACATGATTACTATAACAAGAATATGATACATTTGACAAATAACTGATGGTCATGACTGTTTCAAGCTAACAGATTCGAACACGTACACACTAAACATGAATATGTATCTTTAAGCTATCCAATAGTTATTAAAAGACATACACAATAAGTGATTATAACATGATAGTCAAATCTGTGGGTTACACATAAATAAATATGGAGTGAAGCGATGGACTGATATTCATTTATAAGTCCTTTTGAGTTCATTTTGGTCCATATACATGTAGAAAAGACAGTTTTCTGTGCCATTATCTGACAAAGATGTCTGTGGAGACCTGAGGTTCAAAGCTCCCCCCCCCCCTTAGGAATTTCAGTCTGGTTCTGCTGGGTGGGGGAAGTGTTTAAGGATATGGTGTATAACTCTCATGGGTTTACATGTGATGTCCAGCATTGCATTTCAATTACGAACAACAAATTTGACAATCTCTCCTCCGAATTGAAATTGTCAATAATTGTTCTAGTGGTGTTAATGTTGAAAGCTGTTCTGTGAAAAAGTTGGTTGGTTGGTTATCTTGCTTGGGACTTGTGGCACAGAATGTTTTATGACCTCCGGTTGCCTTCCTGAGGAATTTGGCTCTGATCGACTCTTTAATTTGTCTGGTTCGAGTCAGATATGCTACATAGCATTATAATATACACACTACAGTTCAAAAAATGCTATATTTATTTAGCAAGGACGGATTAAATTGACCAAAAATGACAGTAAAGAAAAATATGTTATAATACAATGAAAATTATTTATTTTTCAAACAAAGGCTGTTCTTTTGAACTTTCAATTCATTATGCATGGATAATAATAAGAAATGTTTCTTGAGCAGCAAATCAGCAAGACTGATTTCTGAAGGATAATGTGACACTGAAGACTAGAGGAATGATGCTGAAAATTCATCTTTGCATCACAGGACCAGATTACAATGGAACATAAATTCAAATAGAAAAGTGCTATTTTGGATTGTTATATTTAACAATAGGTTCACTGTACTTAAGATCAAATAAATGCAACATTGGAACGGTAGTGTATAGGCCAGCTTGGTGTGTGTTCAGTATAATTCTGTGGTTCAGTAATGAAACCCATCTGCTACATAATTTAAACACCCTTGAACCTGCTTTCCTCTAAACTTTGAGGAACCTTTTTCATATGTAGCTTCAGGCATGAGTTTCCAGAGAATTCCCAAACAACATGAAACGATATGAAGAACCCAAATAACATAATAATGAGCTTTTTCCCCGGGAGGCAGATGTGTAATTGCACAGATTAAACCAACGAGATTTTTACATTTTCAGAAGGAAATGTGAGTGAGGAAATGTCTTTGAATGGTTTGTCGCATGTAGCCAGGCTTTTGTGAGTGACTGTCAGGATGAAAAGAGTCCAACCACGAGGTCTATAGATATGATTCGAGTCCCTTGAGGGGAAGGTTCATTGTCCACCAGGCAAAACTTGCCGGTTGGATTTCTTAGAAAAGTAGCAGCAAAACTGCATGATTTGCAGTATTAGTTCGTAGCACAACATGTTGACATTTAGTACTTACTCTACAGTACATGACAAACGTCTGTCTAAACAGCACACAACTTCTGAGAAACTTTTATTGTTAGTGCAGCTTGTGATGTGTAAACAGTGGACTTTTAACGGATACGGTTTCGCTTGATACCTGACGTCATGGTTCCTGTGATTTTCACTTTGAGTTATTATTAATAGGACTTAATGATTAACAGCATCTAGTCATTTCCATCTCTCAAACAGCTTTTGAACGGTTTGCAGTTACAGCCGAGACTGTTTGCTCAGAGTATAACATGGAGTGAGGATTCATTTCTGTGTTCAGTCCATTCTGTGTCACTGATATTTTGAAAACTAATACTCTACATACAAACATAACAGGTGCTTTCCTTGAATAGGGTATTGTTTCATGGAAATAAAGACCTAAATCCCATGTTTCTTCAAAGCAAGCGAGAGATCGATTGCATTTATTTTTTTAAGATCAATTTTAAGGCTTTCATACCTCTTGAGGTATGAATGAATCCAACCATTTAAATTTTACAGTATCGTAATTTTGATTTAATCTGTTTAATTGATAGTCAGTTTATTGCTGAAGTAATTTATTAACCAAAACCACGAGATTCAGAATAGAGTAGGGCTGCAACTAACGATTATTTTGATAATCGATTAATCTGTCGATTATTTTTACGATTAATCGATTAATCGGTTTATGTACTTATATTTTAGTTTTTTTCAATTTTTTCCCCCAAGTAAATTATTAATAAATGGTCTTTATCCTTCAGCATAGATTTTTAAGAGATTTTAACCATTTTGCACTGTCATATCCTAATCAAAAATATACCTGGAGTTGTTTTATTGTGTTAGTAATCCTTTGTCGAACTCTTCTGCAATCAGAACCCTGACCCATACTCTAGCAAATTTCACAAGGAGATTTAAAATAATGTTTTCACCATGGCAGTCCTTAGAGCTCCTAAAGTAGTTTAACATCCCGAATGAAGCTTATTAAGGAATCTTTCAGAACATATTTTCACGAAGAGTAAGGATAAAACAGAATAAAATTGCAGTGCATTGTATTTTATTATTTACTGGGAAACAGCTTTATAGCTTTTGCTGTGAAATTGTAAACAATCCTTCGAATAAAGTGCCAATGGCATGAAACCTGAATGAAACTCACAATTTAAAGTAAAATCCATCAGAAGGTTGTCCAGAAAAAAAAATTGGACAGTCACACACAAAAAACCTGCTGTGTGAAAAAGAGCAGTGAATACTTAGAAAAAAAGTGTATTTCAAATATCTTTAAACATTTACCTCTCTCATTCAGTCATAATTAGGCTGCACGACTGAATTATGAACTGGTAAACGACAAACTGATCACATAACATGTTTGTAAAGCTTTAAATGTTAACTGGTAAAAAGCAATGTTATCAGCTTTTACGACTAAACATTTGCAAACAACATTGTGTGGAGAATCTGCACAAATAAAAGTCTTAGGGGCCGTTCACATATCGTGCCTAAAAACGCGTGGAAAACGCTAGGCGCACCGCTTTCTCCTCCTTTCCAAAGCGCTCTTGCAGAAGCGCCCCTGAGGCGTCTGCCTTTGCTAAGCAACCATGACGTGCTCTCTCCTTGAAGACGCGGAAATTTCAGCAAAGGATAAATGGATTTGCAGCTCAAAAAATCGCTTGCAGTAGCTCTGCTACTAAATTTATTTCAAAATGGAAATCCATATACAACTATGATCAGCTGTTCCTTTCATCTTGACTGAGCTTTTAACGTTGTTACGGGAAAGGATGAAGCTGATTGGTTAGTTCTTGTCACATGACCCGCGATGCGCTTGCAGCATTCTGAAAAGTTGAGATGTTTTTAACTCGGTGCGGTGTTGGAAATAACGAACTTGAGCGCGCAAAAGACGCGATATGTGAACGTCCCCTTAAACAGTTCAGTAGTGCAGAGTTTACAGGTTACTCTTCTTTTTTGAAGGCTCAAAGTAAAGTACTCCCAGTCTCCCACATCCCGCTAAATGCTGCAGAGACGCTGTTCGGGAAGCACGTGACATAAAACGAGGCCAGCTATTGGCTATTCGCTACTTCTCCTGCTGTACTGGCTGAGTAAAACCTCCGGTGGCTCATTACTGCCACACTTTGGTCACCGCAGATTTGAAATATGCACGAAATGAGCCGCTTACGGCAAATAAAGTGAAGTGAAGTGACATTCAGCCAAGTACAGTGACCCATACTCAGAATTTGTGCTCTGCATTTAACCCATCCGAAATGCACACACACAGAGCAGTGAACACACACACACACACACTGTGAGCACACACCCGGAGCAGTGGGCAGCCATTTATGCTGCGGCGCCCGGGGAGCAGTTGGGGGTTCGATGCCTTGCTCAAGGGCACCTAAGTCGTGGTATTGAAGGTGGAGAGAGAACTGTACATGCACTCCCCCCACCCACAATTCCTGCCGGCCCGGGACTCGAACTCACAACCTTTCGATTGGGAGTCCGACTCTCTAACCATTAGGCCACGACTTCCCCAATGTTATTTAGCAGTTATAAAAGTTATTTAGCAACGAATCGATGACTAAATTAGTTGACAACTATTTTAATAATCGATTTTTATCGATTAAATCGATTCGTTGTTTCAGCTCTAGAATAGAGTGAATTGATATTACCACATGAATTTTCCGCATTACAACATTTCTTAAAGCAACATAGCAACATTTCTTAAAATTGTGACCCCCAATAAGTAACATCCTTTGGACTATTTCTACAACATGATGGGAAATACATAACCTCATGCAATTTTTGCAATTATTACAAAAATGATAGTGTTGACTGATTACTTCCAACCATTCAACCATTATAATATTGATGATTATCATAAACTATAAACTGACCCTTTTAAGCCTTGCATTATTTAAAATGCATTTAAATAACAAGTCATTACACTATAATTTATTTCATATTTTCAAACTTCATTTTAAATTAAAGTTCAGTATTTTTTGTGCCATATGTATTCACGCCTGCACATAGGGTGAAGCTAGCGTGTGTTATCCAGAATTGAATGAATCTTTTTGTGAACTGTGTGTTGGTGTCTGGACTGGTTGAATTGTGGGAACAGCTGTATGTTGTAACTCCAGAGCCCTGCTTCTATTTACTCTCTTCAGAGTGGCGCAACTCATAGTTTAAGGGTTTCGAGGAAATCAGAGGGAAGGAAGACATGTGGTGTGAGATAAACCCTCAAGATATCTATGTCCAAAGCTTTTTCTTTCCTGATTTTTGTGTTATGTATAACGTGTGTGGGTGTATGGCAGAACATGCATGTGAATTTGTCATCTGAGCCTCCACCCCCCCCCCCCCCCCCATTTGCAACCAGAAATAGCTGTTTCTTTCCCCCACAAAGTTCATTAAGATTCTTTCTCTTCTCACCTGCCCTTCAGTGGGAGTCACAGTGTTTGAAGCGTTCCTGCGATCCGAGTATAGTGAGGAAAACCTGCAGTTCTACTCGGCCTGTGAGCAGTACAGACAGTCGTCCAACAAATTCAGCCTGCAGAGACGGGCGAAAATGATCATGGAGACTTACATCCAGCCGGGTGCTCCCAGAGAGGTAGATTCCCAGTATCATCCCAGTTTGGCTGTATGTTTGAAAATATTGCCTCCACAATGTTCAAGCTGCTTTTTCTCACACAATAAAGAACAAATGGAGAGTGGGGCTGCTGAACATCCGACAACTTCATTGTTTTGTGTGCAAATTTCAATAATGCCACAGAAATTGTAAACTTATGCTTTAAACTGTGGTATGTTCCTCACAAATCTATCATATGATGATTTATATGATGTAATAATTATAACTATTTTTTGCCTTGTTGGGGAGCTCGACAGTCAGTCACATTGTCTGATATAAAAGCAAAGATCATTTTAGGTATCCTCCGTTATATAATTTTTGTGTGAATATTTGTGAACTATGAATTTCTTTTCTGTCACTTTTAGGTGAACCTGGACAGTAAGACGAGAGAACTGACCCTTGAACTCCTCAAAGCCCCCTCTCACACGTCCCTCTCACACGCCCATAGACGCATCTACTGCCTGCTGGAAATGGACAGTTACCCCCGCTTCCTCCAGTCAGAGATCTACCTCACACTACTGAGGGACTCCTATTAGATTGAGATTGGGTGAAATGTCTGAAAAAGCGGAGTCATCCTAAAAACTGAACAGACATCATGCCTGGACAGTGGAGAGTGCAAACATGTCTCTATCATGAAAAAAATAAAAAATCATCTAAACTACTGAAGAATGTTTTAGTGATAAAAAAAAGAAAGAAACAGATTATGCAATCGTCTTGAACTTGAATGCATAGTGTCTAAAGGGACATGCAATGGGAAAAAGAAGCGCTGAGATTTTACTTTTGATATTGTCTTTTTTTTATCTGGCATGTAGACAGTCAACAAAGAGAAAAACACGTCTGGCCAGAATGGGCTGTTCAGGGAAAGGCTGGAGCACACTTATTAGAGTGACTTTAGGGTCATGACTCCAGCTGTATGTGTGGTTACAAACCAGCAGCACTAATGACTCATTCCTCGAATTTACTTTCCAATAAATAATTCTATAATATAGTTAAATAGATATTCAAACAAAACCTCAAGCTCTCACCAAGACAAAGTTCAAATAGACTGTTATCTAAATAAGCAATTGAACACATGTACTTTAAGTAAAAGTTGGATACTTCCTTGTAGGCTTGACAGACGGCCAGATTGCATACTAAAGCTGTACTCGTCATTCATTTGAAGAAAAGGTGACTGTAGACATTGAAATCAAAGGTCTATCAAGGAGTTTGGCCCTTTTTAAATCATCACACATGTATAAGTGGTACTCTGTAGAGCGTGTTGCAGGGAAATGTCACAAGTTGACAGGGTTCAAATGCAGACGCTGAACGGGAACCTGCTTGAGCAAACTGACACCAGAACCAATACCATCCCAGTAAGCACATGTACATTTCCAAGGCTTCGGTTAAAGAGCAATTACCCTGAAGAGCACTGTTTACTTGTTATTGAACAACTGAAGAACATCTTAAAAAGAGCAGATCACAAAAATGTCAAACTTGAACATCTGAGAGGGAACATTTTTTAAATGTATATTCCAGATGAACGCACATAGATAAAACAAATTGTGATGTGTTTGTATTTTAGTGTCTGTTGATGATGTCTGCTGTGACTGCCAGACGGTTTATGTATTATTAATGTACACATGCTACCAAGAACCGCATGCACTAATTTCCTTTGTCAAATGTTTTCCAAGGGTTTAATCTGTTTTGAGCATAATATAAAGGACTTCCTTAAGGGAATCATGGAACTATGTGATCAGTGTACAAGAATGATTACCAGTTTGACTATCAGAGTATTTATGTTGTTTGAGAGCAGCGATGTAAATGAATCGAACAGAAGAAAATGTTCCACCGTTTAATTTAATTTAAAAAAGTCTGTACTTTTGCATTGACCTGTTTTTGAAAAACATTATAAAACATTTTGTGATTATAAAAGCACAACCCATAAAACAAATAGCCAAAACATTTATAAACAGGACTGATACATTTTTTAAAAGTTTCAAATAGCTGCTGATGTTTTTTCATTAAAGCTCTTTTTTAACTTTTGTGGTTTAATAAAAATTCTTACAAATAATTTATCCTCCCTTTATTACTCTCACTTCTTTGCGATGCCCATCAGTTCATTTCTCTTCTCAAAGGGGTCATATGATGCTACAAGCACTTTTACAAGTTGAAAGGTGTGTTGTTGGCAGTGTGTACACATCCACCCTATAATGATAAGAATCCATCCAGTGTTTTTTAATCATTGCCCCTTTCTCAAATCGAGCCGATCTCAGATGACTGTCGTTGTGACGTCACACAGACAGGCTCCTCCCACAATCGTTTGATTGACAGCAGTGTTTCAGCACAGACTGGACTGGTGTCTTACTGTATGATGCGTTCCAAGCAGGTTTATGAGCCCATAAGTCACGACTTCAAACCACGACTCATGACTTTGTTGCGTTCCAGGCAAGTCACACTAAAACTTCCTGAGCACAAGAAATTTTGGTAGCTAGATTATTAATCTGATTGCAATATTATATTGTCCTAAAGTCTATTTCTCACCGTGTACCACTTGCATGAACACCGCATCCGTAGGGGCTGCCATTGTTGTTTCACAGGCTATGTGACGTCAGAGCACTGAACTGGGAGAACATCTATCTAGGACGAGTTCACGGGTGGGAAGTCACAGGCTTGACTGCTGTTCCAGTGCACTTTCAAAAAAAGCAAACAGGTTGCCTGGAACGTGTCATTAGACCCGCCCTGAGTGAGCGGTCATCAGTCTGCCACTGTTACACCACCGGAGCAGATATAGACAAGAATGACTCTTAAGTGATTGAGATGTTTTGTTGTTGGTTGTAATAATGAACATAGGAGTCATCATTTACTCCCGAAATCTGAGCCGCTGAAGAGGCAGTGGATTACATTTGTTTTTGAAGAGAATGCGCTCTACCTTAATGCGTTTATCTTTGCGCAAATAATTTGTGGTCTCGCTTCACCAACAGAAAAATTTAGTATAAGGTTTTTAATTCATCTTTGCAAATCGTCTTTACTAATAATGTGCTAATTAGCAAGTTTCACGATGAATGCGGGTAAAGTAAACACTCCCTCTGAGAGCGACTCGGAAGAGAGGGGCGGGGTCAGCAGAGCTCATTAACATTTAAAGGAAAATGCTACAAAACGGCTTGCTCTGAAAAGAGCTTGGTTTTGACTGACAGGGTAAAAAAAAGTGTTTTTTACAATAACATTGAGAATTTTTAACCAAACTATGTTTCAGACTTTTCATTAAGATTCTATAGAATCACATCAACTTGTGGAAAATGGGCATCCAATGACCCCTTTAACATCTTCTGTCACCAGGACCGTGTGCGACACTCTTGTTTCTGTCGGACCCCCAGCGGTCTGCAGCTCTTCTTTGGGTTCCAGGGCTGTTATGGAGGCCTGCTCCTGTACATGATATTTCTTGGGGGCAGTAAGTGTCGGAAGGGACACAACCTGACCTTGAGGGTGTGGTCTGGAAAAGAAGATGAAATACAGTGAAACATGGAGAGAAAGAAGCACTTTAAGCAGCAGAGAAGATCAGTTCAAGTGAAGTACAATGCCGAGGCTGAGAAGAGAACCAGAAGTTTAACCAAATTTGTATCAGAACAAAAAGAAAGATAAGGTAGGAACATGCACATACTGTATTTGCGGTCATAACTTTGCCTGCACAAAACATACACACTTCTGTGACATTTTGCTGCACGGTTTGTAAAAGAAAATATGCCAAATAACATAGTTAAAATGATCTGAGGATACTAGACTTTTAGTTGCAGCTGAAAGCCTCATAATATTATACCAAATACTGAATGAGCCAGGTTTTAATTAATTCATTGTTTTTTTTTGTTTTTTTTTTTGTGAACTAAAAAACATAAAAAAGCTTAAGAAATCAATGTTTACATCAACTTAAGTGCAAACTGAAGTGTTTTCCAACACTTAATTGCCTATTAAGTGCAATTACATGAAAATGCATTATAGTTTACATTTGTTAAATTATATTAAGTGCACTTATCTGAACTTTGAGTGCATTTTTTGTCCTACTTTAATGTCCATTGAACAGAAACTTATGTAGATAAAAATATTTGTAATGAGATTGCAATTTGGTACAATTAAAATATATTGAGCCTAAATCTAATCCTATAACAAAGTAAAGTTAAAATCATAAAAAAGTTACAATACATCACAATAAGTCTGTTTTTAAGCATGACAAAAGATTATTAAATAAATAATTATATTAAACACTTTCAATTTCACATTATTACAAATAATATTTTAGTGCACTTAAGTGTGTTAAGAAATATAGTAATGAAAGTGTACTCTCTTTAAGGTCACTTAAGCTACATTTTATTTCATATTATATCATATTATCTGCAAGTAAAACGTAATTAAAAATATACTTTTAAGGTCTGAAGTACACAACAAGTGCACAGTCAATGCAATTAAATGCACTTCTTTTTCACAAAGCTTTGTCAGAGACCGTCAGAAAAAAAAAAAAACTTAAGCATGATAGTATGGGACAAATTAATGCAGCAGGTTTGCATACTCTGGGTTAATGGTTTGCTCAAATCCTAACCCTCAGTATGAGCTATAATAAAAGTGATACTTGGCGTAGCAAACTTCATAAACAAACAAATTCAGCAGAAATCGGCTGGGCTTTCTGTGGAATTCTGTAGGCGTTGATTCTGTGGAGCCCTAGTCGTTACCTCAGTCCCTGGTGTTTTCTTCAGTATACACTTCCAGTTCACATGTAAACAATACTGGCTCTCACAAAGGTTATGTGAGAAAAGCCCGACCTTTCTGAAGTGTGTTTTTGTTCCTCTGCATCAGCCCTTGTCTAACACACTCTCTCACAGAGCTCTGCTTTCAGCTCTGAGGAAGCACACACCACAGCTACTAATGGTTTACTAATGTGCTTTCCTGAGGACCATCGTAAAGCTTCACGGTGCGCTGTGGTAAATGGTTAATTGCGGTTCAAACGGTGCATTACCTGGAAGCCTCAAGGGGTTCTGCTCTTCCGCCAATAATTGCCCGAGGTCTCGGCTGTTGATATGGTGACTGTAGAGGTTGCTGCTGGCAACTAGAACCTGATGGCTACAGGATACGAAGAAATGGACAAACTACAAGAATAGAGGGCCGAGGACAAGGGAGGGGAGGAGAGGGAAAACAGAGAAATAAATGAAAAAAAAAACGAAAGAAAATGGAACAATAAAAAAATAAATGTGAAAGAAAAAAAGGAACAAATAAAAATGGAATTTAACATAACTGCCAAATCCAAAACTCAACATTGTATGGAAACAAATTCCAGTGAAAGAGGACACAAGTAATGATTGTGTAACGTGACAGTGGATTTCTATTCTCATGACTGCTTAAAAACTAGTATGGTGGAATGTTGCAACTTCATGTCCGGTTTTCTTTTGGACATCAGAGTTGCAGTCAAATGCAATGGCTGATATTTTTTAGGACTTTAGATATCAAAGCAAGTGGCAAGCGTTTCTCACAACCATTTATTCTGAGCCAATCTGTACTTTAACCTTTTAACTGATTTAAAATTAGGATTTCAGTGAACACATGTAGTTCAAACAGGTTTCTAGATGAGTTTATCTTGTTAACTACAGTATAAAATCATTTAAAAATAAAGAAAAAAATAAATCCCTACATTCAGCAAGGAAACATTATATTGATCAAAAGTAGCAGTTAACTTATATGTTACAAATATTTCTATTTTATTTCACGAGTTCGCATTTACTTATAATTAATAAAGGTTATGCGTATTTGGCGTGCTGTCCGGGGAGAGAGCTTCCGGGGAGAGGGGTCTGAGCTCGGAGTCCGGCTTAGCCCAAGTGCTCCCCAAAAAGCAATTAGAACGGGACAGCAGTCAGATACGCAAATTTAAGTCTCCCCAAAAAGCTGTGCTTAAATGTTAGATGGGTGCTGGGCGTCCTTTGGTGTATAAATGATACGGCAGTGTCTATTCGAATTCCGTGAAAGCGTCCACTTGAAAGAGAGAGATGGGAACTCCCGCTGGAGATGCGATTATTGCAGCAGTTGGGAAGATCGAAAAGGCTCCTGCGGAAGCATGCACTCCTGCGGCAGTGAGGATAATATGGAAAAGGCTCTTGGGGGAGCTGGCACTGCTGGGGCGGTGAGGAAATGTGGAAGGGCTCCTGCTGGAGCTGATACTGCTGCGGCAGTGTGGAAATGCGAAAAGGCTCCTGCGGGAGCATACTGTGCTGCGTTAGTGAGGATAATACGGAATGGCTACTGCGGGAGCAGACTTGCGAAAAGGCTCCTGCGGGAGCATACACTGCTGCGGCAGTGAGAAAATATGGAAGGGCTCCTGCTGGAGCTGACACTGCTGTGGCATTGGGGGATACGGAAAGGCTCCTGCGGGAGCTGATACTGCTGCGGCAGTGTGGAAATTCGAAAAGGCTCCTGTGGGAGCAAACACTGCTGCGGCAGTGAGAAAATATGGAGAGGCTCCTGCGGGAGCATACACTGCTGCGGCAGTGAGGATAATATGGAAAAGGCTCTTGCGGGAGCTGGCACTGCTGCTGCAGTGAGGGAATACGGAAAAGCTCCTGCGGGAGCAGACACTGCTGCTGCAGTGAGGGAATACCGAAAAGCTCCTGCGGGAGCAGACACTGCTGCTGCAGTGAGGGAATACCGAAAAGCTCCTGCGGGAGCAGACACTGCTGCAGCGGTGGGAAAATATGGAATGGCTCCTGCGGGAGCTGACACTGCTGCGGCAGTGAGGGAATATGGAAAAGCTCCTGCGGTAGCTAACGCGGTTGCGGCGGTGAGGGAATACTGAAAGGCTCCTGCGGGAGCATACATTGCTGTAGCAGTGAGGAAATACAGAAAGGCTATTGTGGGATCTAATACTGCTGCGGCAGTGAGAAAATACGGAAAGGCTCCTGCGAGAGCATACATTGCTGTGGTAGTGAGGGAATGCGGAAAGGCTCCTGCGGGAGCGGGGAAAAAACGGGAGACAGGGCGGCTGGAGTCATCTGTGAAAAAGAGGGTCGGAAAGGAATTTAACTTGGGATTTCCTGAGCTGAAGGAAGGCTAGGAGAGTTTGGTATTGGAGAATAGGTGAATGGAGGTTAAAAATATAAATAAAGTGGCCATATCATATGATAATATCGTGTATTGTCGATCTTACAGGCTGACGATATGACTATTTGAAAAATGACCATATCGCCCAACTCTAGCGGGAGCGAGAACTGCTGCGGCACTGAGGAAATATGGAAAAAGGATCCTGCGGGAGCGGGCACTGCTGCAGCAGTGGGGAAATACAGATGGACGCTCCTGCTGGAGCAGACACTGCTGTGGCAGTGGAGAAAAACCAGATAGAGGCTCCTGCAGGAGCAGGCACTGCTGGGATGCTGGAGTGAGGATGGGCTATTATGGATGGATAAGGGGATGTTAAAGAGGGTTAGCTATGGTGGGTCACAAGTTTGAGTGAAAAGGGAAGGACTGGCGTTAAGGGGGTTGGCTGATGAGGGTTCGGTGATCTTCTTTTATATGGAGTCATTAGGGTATGGCGGAGCAGAGAAGTAATGGGGAGCATGAGAGGAGGAGGAAAGACAGCTGCTGGAGCCGCCTGCAAAGATGTGTTTATGCTTGGGACGGTTCTGGTAGTGGAATAAAGAGAGGGTAAATGGCGGGCATTGGGGCCTGCGCCATTAGTGGAGGAATGCTCACACTTGGGACAGCTCTGGGAGTGGAAGAGAGAGGGGAAAGGAGGGCAATGGCGGACAACGGGGCCTGAGCCAAGGGTGTTCGGAGGGATGGGTAGGGCGGAACATAGAGAAGGAAGGGGGAGCAAGAGAGGAGGAGGAAAGATAGCTGCTGGAGCCGCCTGCGGAGCCGTTCTCACGCTTGGGACGGCTTCTGAAGTGGATGAAAAGAGGGGGAAAGAGAGGGTGAACGGCGGGTATTGGGGCCTGCGCCAATATGAGAGGCAATGTCACACTGGGGTTAGACTGTGGGGCTGCAGGCCATGAGTAGGGGAGAGGGTTGTCGGAAAAGGGTTGTTGATGGGTCTGCACCGCTATCGGAGGCATGCTCACGTTAGCGTCTACTACGGGAGCTGGAGGCCACTGAAAAGGAAAAAGGAGGTAAGAAGTAGCAGGAAGAAAGTAAGGGTCTGGGTTGCAAGTGGAAGCAGCTTCGCACTTGCTTCACGTGTTGTTGGTCACAGGAAGGGAATCCTGAAGACCCTGTGTGCAACCTGCACTACTACCGGAGGCAGCCTTACGCTAGTGTTTACTACGGGAGCTGGAGGCCGCTGAACAGAAAAATGGTTATTAATAGCATGAGGGAGCGGAAGAGTTGTGGGCATGTTTACAAATGGAGGCAGCCTCACGTTTGCTTCAGCTGTTGTAGCTGTAGGCCATGCGAAGGGGTTGGGGTGTGTGATGTCTTGAAGAACCTGTGTAGCCTGCACTGCTAGCAGAGGCAGCCTTATGCTTATGTCTGCTACTTGAGCTGGAGGACACTTAAAAGAAAAAGGGGGGTTAGAAGTAACAGGATGGAAATACTGGGATGTGCAGGCCAGTGTTGCAAGTAAAAGCAGCTTATGCTTGCTTCGGCTGCTGTAGATGTTGGCTGCGGGAAAGTAGAGGGGTTAGTAACATTAGACAATTCCTCAAGCCTTGTCCACATTAATATGTTCCTGTTGAAAAAACATCTTTTCCTCTCGTTTTGACCTTCCAGCCTTTTTAAACGCTCTCCAGAGTGGATAAATTTGAAGATGCTGTTTTCACGTTGTAGTATTGTCTGTAGAAACAGAGGCTTTTGAAAACGAAGCATGTTTAGTCTTGTAACACTCTACCAATAGACATGTTTATAGCAGTAACGTTAACTTGCAGTTATGTGCTATTCACTTTCACATGGTTTCTAAAAATGTATTTTGCATGCTTTTCATATTACAGTCCTAAAAGACAACAGAGAATTTACTCAATTGCTGTCCTGCGCACAACACGAGGGCAGTTGCGTTTTAGATCAATTCTGAGTGACCGCGCCAGTAAATGGGGAAATTTCCATAAATTGATCCTGCCGGAAATTTGAATGAAACTTATGTCTGTATCATCTGAGTGAGGTTTGGACATGCACAGCAAGGCAGGTGTAACGTTAATGGGTTCAGACATTTCAGTGTGGATGACAGCTCTGAAAAAATGCCTTGTTGCCTTCATGGTTGAAAATGGCATCGACATCGGACAGAATTACATCATAACATCGTTTAACAAACTTTAGCAGCGAAACCTGCATTTAAGCAGCTTCACCTGAAAATATTAATTTGCAACACGCGGTCTGCTCCGCTAGTGGAGGCAGCCTCGAACTGCGTTGCGGCCGGAATAGCCACGGTGAAGGGCTGAGCCGCGGCAGGAAGTGAGTGAGGCTTTGCTTCGGTGAGATCTGGGGCGCGGCCCCATTACTTCTCTGGTGGTGTCGAGCGAGGCGAGCTTGGGGCTTTGCACGGTCTATTGGCCGCAGCGTGTGGCTGTTCGAGAAGAGCAGGTGTCGCGATAACGCTTGGTGCTCGGCGGCTGTGTTAGGCGGTATAGGAGTGATCATGGGGCCGGCGAATTGCAGCAGATCTGAAAAATCCCCGGTCTAACGTTAGATCTCTTCGTTGGATGGAAAACTGGGTCTGTGATAAGTTAGCAAACTGCGCGAACCGAATTCTGAAAGTAGAGAGATAACGAAGGTAGGATGTACTTGATTATTTATAGGCGTTTTCTCGAGCTGATTGGTAAACAGTGTAATTGCTGATGATGATGAACTGGCCGTGTTAATTATCCGTGCACGCTCCTCCCGAAATTCGTTTGTGAAACGTCACATAAATGCTGTTCTGTTACAGTAATCTGTTTTATGACAAATTAATTAATTAAAAAGTGATTAAATAATACTACCTAACAGTTTTTCAGTGGCAACTTTTATTACTTGCAGCTCAGGACAGAGGATGTTTGACAGTTAAGGGTTAACACTATAGCAAATTGATCTGTAAAAACTCTATTCTATTATCTAAAACACTCCTTACTGGAAAGGGTACGGAAAAGACCAAAAGAGATTCCAATTTCATTACAAATGTGTAATATTATCAAATAATTTTACAGGCATCATTCATCATTCATACACTCACAAGGCAGAAAGGAAAATCAGAATCAGTTTTAGTTCAGTCAAACAATGAAAAAGCTTTCCACTCACAGGATGTTATTTTATCTGTGGAATACAAATAGAATTCTACAGAATCTTCACACCATTCTTCTGAAGATTCTCTTTTGGAGTTCCACAGAAAAATTAACAAAAGTGTGAGTAAAGAATGACTCAGTTTTCACTTTTTCTCTTTTTAAAAGAATGGTGCACCCCAAAAAAAAAAATTTCGGAAAAACTTAACTCGCTCTCTGAATTTGTTTCTTCATTAGAACAGATTTTGAGAAATTCAGCATTGCATCACTTGCTCACCAAGGATCCTCTGCAGTGAATGGGTGCCGTCAGAATGAGAGTCCAAACAGCTGATAAAAACATGAATATCATGAAATACCATGGAGAGAGGACTCATATTTTAGCTGAAAACAACAGTTTGAGCATAAAAACATCTTGATGGATTTCAGCTTTACCTTCACAAGATGCTAATTAATGGACTGGAGATGTGCTGACTACTGTGACGTTTTTATCAGCCATTTGGACTCTCATTCTGACGGCACCCATTCCCTTCAAAAGACCCATTGGTTAGCAGGTGATTTAATGCTAATTTTCTCCAAATCTGTTCCCATGATATTCACCTACATTCTTGGATGGCCTGAGGGTGAGTAGATTTTCAGCTAATTTTCATTTCTGGGTGAACTATTGTTTGCTTCAGCTGTTGTAGCTGTAGGCCATGCGAAGGGGTTGGGGTGTGTGATGTCTTGAAGAACCTGTGTAGCCTGCACTGCTAGCAGAGGCAGCCTTATGCTTATGTCTGCTACTTGAGCTGGAGGACACTTAAAAGAAAAAGGGGGGTTAGAAGTAACAGGATGGAAATACTGGGATGTGCAGGCCAGTGTTGCAAGTAAAAGCAGCTTATGCTTGCTTCGGCTGCTGTAGATGTTGGCTGCGGGAAAGTAGAGGGGTTAGTAACATTAGACAATTCCTCAAGCCTTGTCCACATTAATATGTTCCTGTTGAAAAAACATCTTTTCCTCTCGTTTTGACCTTCCAGCCTTTTTAAACGCTCTCCAGAGTGGATAAATTTGAAGATGCTGTTTTCACGTTGTAGTATTGTCTGTAGAAACAGAGGCTTTTGAAAACGAAGCATGTTTAGTCTTGTAACACTCTACCAATAGACATGTTTATAGCAGTAACGTTAACTTGCAGTTATGTGCTATTCACTTTCACATGGTTTCTAAAAATGTATTTTGCATGCTTTTCATATTACAGTCCTAAAAGACAACAGAGAATTTACTCAATTGCTGTCCTGCGCACAACACGAGGGCAGTTGCGTTTTAGATCAATTCTGAGTGACCGCGCCAGTAAATGGGGAAAGTTCCATAAATTGATCCTGCCGGAAATTTGAATGAAACTTATGTCTGTATCATCTGAGTGAGGTTTGGACATGCACAGCAAGGCAGGTGTAACGTTAATGGGTTCAGACATTTCAGTGTGGATGACAGCTCTGAAAAAATGCCTTGTTGCCTTCATGGTTGAAAATGGCATCGACATCGGACAGAATTACATCATAACATCGTTTAACAAACTTTAGCAGCGAAACCTGCATTTAAGCAGCTTCACCTGAAAATATTAATTTGCAACACGCGGTCTGCTCCGCTAGTGGAGGCAGCCTCGAACTGCGTTGCGGCCGGAATAGCCACGGTGAAGGGCTGAGCCGCGGCAGGAAGTGAGTGAGGCTTTGCTTCGGTGAGATCTGGGGCGCGGCCCCATTACTTCTCTGGTGGTGTCGAGCGAGGCGAGCTTGGGGCTTTGCACGGTCTATTGGCCGCAGCGTGTGGCTGTTCGAGAAGAGCAGGTGTCGCGATAACGCTTGGTGCTCGGCGGCTGTGTTAGGTGGGATAGGAGTGATCATGGGGCCGGCGAATTGCAGCAGATCTGAAAAATCCCCGGTCTAACGTTAGATCTCTTCGTTGGATGGAAAACTGGGTCTGTGATAAGTTAGCAAACTGCGCGAACCGAATTCTGAAAGTAGAGAGATAACGAAGGTAGGATGTACTTGATTATTTATAGGCGTTTTCTCGAGCTGATTGGTAAACAGTGTAATTGCTGATGATGATGAACTGGCCGTGTTAATTATCCGTGCACGCTCCTCCCGAAATTCGTTTGTGAAACGTCACATAAATGCTGTTCTGTTACAGTAATCTGTTTTATGACAAATTAATTAATTAAAAAGTGATTAAATAATACTACCTAACAGTTTTTCAGTGGCAACTTTTATTACTTGCAGCTCAGGACAGAGGATGTTTGACAGTTAAGGGTTAACACTATAGCAAATTGATCTGTAAAAACTCTATTCTATTATCTAAAACACTCCTTACTGGAAAGGGTACGGAAAAGACCAAAAGAGATTCCAATTTCATTACAAATGTGTAATATTATCAAATAATTTTACAGGCATCATTCATCATTCATACACTCACAAGGCAGAAAGGAAAATCAGAATCAGTTTTAGTTCAGTCAAACAATGAAAAAGCTTTCCACTCACAGGATGTTATTTTATCTGTGGAATACAAATAGAATTCTACAGAATCTTCACACCATTCTTTTGAAGATTCTCTTTTGGAGTTCCACAGAAAAATTAACAAAAGTGTGAGTAAAGAATGACTCAGTTTTCACTTTTTCTCTTTTTAAAAGAATGGTGCACCCCAAAAAAAAAAATTTCGGAAAAACTTAACTCGCTCTCTGAATTTGTTTCTTCATTAGAACAGATTTTGAGAAATTCAGCATTGCATCACTTGCTCACCAAGGATCCTCTGCAGTGAATGGGTGCCGTCAGAATGAGAGTCCAAACAGCTGATAAAAACATGAATATCATGAAATACCATGGAGAGAGGACTCATATTTTAGCTGAAAACAACAGTTTGAGCATAAAAACATCTTGATGGATTTCAGCTTTACCTTCACAAGATGCTAATTAATGGACTGGAGATGTGCTGACTACTGTGACGTTTTTATCAGCCATTTGGACTCTCATTCTGACGGCACCCATTCCCTTCAAAAGACCCATTGGTTAGCAGGTGATTTAATGCTAATTTTCTCCAAATCTGTTCCCATGATATTCACCTACATCTTGGATGGCCTGAGGGTGAGTAGATTTTCAGCTAATTTTCATTTCTGGGTGAACTATTCCTTTAATTGGAACTAGCTAAATGTTTAAGACAGTGAAGTTAAAGACTGAGGGTCAATGAAAGCTGAGCCTAGATTTATTTAGAGAGCTAGTGTGGAATGAGATGAGAAGCATGTGGTTAAAAGGAAACAAAAGTTGAAACTCGTCAAATAAAGTGAGGGGTTCGACAACTAAATGAGCATAATTGGGGAAGTCAATGCATAAAATGAGCATGCCATAATCAGAGATGAAAGGAGGAGAAGAAGAAAGAGAGGAGAGGAGGAGAAATGTTAACGACTTTCCAAAAGAAAGTGGTCAAGGCCGTTTACATGTTAGAAGAATAAACAGACAGTGTCTCTGACCTTAATGCAGTACACAGTGATACACTAATGATGCACTAATGAGCTGAATTCACATTCCTGCCGCCAAGCCAACCATGCACTCATCTAACCCAGGAAGTGGCTCATAGTGAACATGAGCCACCTTAGTGTCTCTTCACTTTCATTCCCATAAAGAAAATGCTCAAAGCCACCAAAATAGGGCCCAGATGGAAAAAGCGAAGAGGAAGCAATGTAAATATTTGCAAGCAAAGTGGTTGATTCAGACTCAAGAATGCTGTAGCTGGCTGTGAGGTGTGGCTGAGGTGTACCTAGTGCGTTTTGCCCTGCAGCTGTCATTGAGCTGGTGGGAGGGGCTCCCGGGGGCCGCGGCGGGCCGGAGCAGGGCCCGGCTGGGGGAGGATCCCACACTGAGAGAACGGGATTGTGGAGATGACGGAGGCAGAGGGGGAGAGTGGGAGTGACCCGCGGGGCGAACGAACGGCCAGGGGAGAGCCCTCTGCTCCTCCCGAACCACTGCGGAACAGAGGAAGTGCAATCAAAGATTTATGAATTATGATTCCGCTTTCTGATTCCTTAACAGTCCATTTAAGGGACAGATATGTGAAAAAGTGAAAGACTAACTTGTCTCAGTCTAATTTGGGATTAGGAAATGAAATCAAATAAATTCCACTGCCCATCCTCTCCGGATACCTGGAATCTGTGTTATAAGTAACCCAGGCACATTGTTTTGCCATTTTTATAGCATAACCACTATCAAACCGATGAAAACGTCAGATCTTTCAATGTTTCTCTATGGCGCTGAAACCTAAAGATGTCCGAGTTCAGGTCTCTGTGCAGCTGATACTCAACTGCCATTGGCTCATCTGCGACCGAGGGGAGGGGCTTACCAATAGGTCAATTCCATTGCCTCACTATAAATTACTGGCTCATTACAGTCACTAGTTCAGAAATGAGACTACACTGGCTGTGCTTCATAGCTGAAGCCGAGTCATTTGTTCAATTGGACTACACTGGTGAAATGATATGTTTGTAATTCCCCTAAACAGAACTCATTGAATCGAACAACCAGACTACACAGTTTGTGCTGTACATTTTTGAATCTCTAAAAAGAATTTGTTCAGGAATCAGACCATATTGATTGTCTTGTATGTTTTCGGGTGGCTAAATGTATCTGGCTCATAAAAGTCATTTGTTACACTATATGTTTCTGATTCAGAACTGGTTCATAAGAGTCATTTGTTTATGAGTCAGACTACACTAGTTTTTAATTCATTCGTTCTGTATGTTTCTTGCACTGTATGCCTATGCTTCATTAAAAAGAACCACCTAGTAATAGTCATTAGTTCAGGAATCTGAATCACTTCCGCATGAACCTTTAAAATGCCATTCCAATCCAGTATTTTGAAGAATGACACCGGCTCTAAATAAGAACTTTTTTTGTTCCACCTTGTTACCTGTATACTTAGTGACTGGATTGTGACAAGGCCTCTAAAGTAACTGACCAAATCAAGACATTTAATGAACAATGGGAGGCCTGTTTCCAGATGAAACTATTTATTACAGTGGCTGGATGATGTCAGTATTCAGCTAGTTGGTGTTAATGTCTGCTACTAGGGACTGTATTGTGCCAACCCACCTTCTCTTTCCATTAGTGAATAGGGTTTGATCTCTCCCTCTGGCTTTTTTGGGGGAACTTTTTTCAATTGGACCGCTGTAAAAAAAGAGCATTGTGGTCAGAAAGAGCCAACGGAAACAACCGGTAGAGGATAAGTCTGGAGTTCAGCAAGCAGTTAAACAGCACACACAAATATATTAATATCCATGGGCATAATGCATATATCGATTATCATTCCACTGCACTTTGGGGAAACATATAGCACTTATCTATAATTGGATTTTAAAGGGGAACAGCAAGGGATCTTGTAGGGGAGTGAGTAGGTAAGCGAGTTGTTGGGACTGATTGATGTGGGCAGAGGTTATGGAGGTCTGTTTGCAAAGGAAGAGTGTATAATGAGTGGACTTGAATATACAATAAGGGAGTGATAAGTAAGGTGGAACTGGGTCACTGTGGGGTAGGGGAGGGGAACAACAGATATTCAATGTCCTTACAAAAATCCATACATCCCCTGATCTGTCGAAGGGGAGGGAGGTGTTCCTTGATAGATTTCAAGAGAGAAAAGCACTTGAACAATGAGCGTTTGGAGTTGTTTGAATGTTAAACTCAGTGTAGGGTTGCTATCAACTATAAACAGCCCAGATCTGGGCTGGGTGAGTCATTTATACACATTAATAAATGCATTGCAAATGTTTTTGCCAGGAACAAAGATTCCATATCATAGAAAACAACAGAACAGGTCATGATTTAGATCAGGAAATACACCAGATTTAATATAGATATATATTAAGATATAATATAGATATAGAAGCACTAAAAATATTAAACAAAAAAAAGAACCAAGAGAGAGCTATGAGCATTGTGGACAAGCGCAACAAAGACAGATTTATTATTTATTTTTTTAATCGTGGAATTGTCTAAAATGTAATTTGTTTGCAAGGCAGCAAAAGAATATTGTTTTAGAGTTTTAGAGAAACTCATAAGTTCTGGACTCCTTTTTTCCTGCATTAAATTTTAATTATTTTTTTGATATTTTATATTCAATTTTATTTCAGTCATTTTTGTACTTTTTGTACTTCAAAATGTTTTAAAAATGACTTCAGCTTTTCCATGTAATATTTATATTTTATTTTATTTTCATATTAATTAAAAAAAAACGTTTTTAAATATATTTTTAAGCTAACAATTACAGCAATGTTTTAAAATAATGCAAAATACAGTTTCATGGCCAATATATACATACATACATGTACATGTCTGTATGTTCAGTGGTTCGAGCTGAATTACCTGCAGACATTTGAGGAAGAAAAGAAAAAAAGAAAAAGAGGAGGAATTTCAATGCAGTGCCGCCTTGCACGTACTATAACGAGGAGAATGGGAGGTTGAACACTGGCACAGATCCAGAACAACATTCCCAACCCACAGAACAACAGAGATGCAGTCAGGCATTACCTGATCTACTCGGGAAGAATCCACTGAACACCACAAAGTTATTCACCTGAGAGGAACAAGTGTGACATCATAACAATTAAGTTTTGCAACGGCCATATACACACCTCATATTTTGAGGAAATCACTATTGTATAAAATCTGTATTGTGTGCAAATACAAACGCTCACACGTCATGCACATAATCCATATCACGATTTACACCCAAGACATAACATGTAATTATAGTATCTGAAGAAGTCGTTTTCATCAAGTAGTGTAATCCTGTTTGTTTCAAGTACAGTTTGCATTTCTGAAAAGAGTAACAGTGTGTTCTCCTAACCAGGTGTGACTCAATTAACTGTAAAGGAATAAGCTTTTAAAATCTCACTCCGGATAACACCAAACATGCTCTGATTGGCTGTGATTGTTTTGCACCATGCAGCACTTTCACTTTAAAAGGGAGGTCATACCTGAGGCACGCTGTTCTTGAGATCATAGTGCTTTTCTAGAAATGACAGGAATTTAGGAGAAGGTCTATCGTACGCCATCAGTTCAGGCTCCACCCGTTTGTGCTGTTCAATCAGAGATTATGATCAGGACAGGAAAACATGAGTCACAAAAACAAGCAGGACTCTTTACCTACTAGCAAATATGAACGGGTTTTTACACCAACCTGTCAACTGGAAATCACAAAAATAGATATTTGGACAAATGTTCCGGCTGCTCTTTTCCACACAAGCCTCAAAAACTCAAAAAACAGCAGAAAAAAAAGTCCATACAAATAATGCACCATATTCTATGCATAAAACATCCTTGTCTGAGAAATACACAAAATATATGAATTTTAAGTTGTTATTCAATGTATATCTGAATAAAACTTAAGTATTTTAACAAAAATCTAACCTTACACCGTAGCACTCAAATCTTACTTGAAACACAAGGTTAAAAAACACAGAAAAGCCAATGGTCTTGTTGGGGCAAGTTTAAATATGTGCACTTGCAAATGAGTTTTTATGGTGAAGGGGGAAATTATCTGGGAATAAAGAATAATATTTCAGCTTGTTCTGATTTTTTAGACGTGGAAAAAAGAGGATGAATAATATTGACCACTTTCATGATACTTCTATGACGCTTTTTGTTGCTTGTTTTTATTATATGGTAAAAAAAGCAGCATGATCCTTCTTTGAAACATCTCCTTTTGTGTTCCCCGCAAGCAAGAAAGTCACATGGTTTGGACTGAAACGAGGGAAGGTAAAATGACAGGATTTCTGGGGAAAACTAGTCCTTTAATAAATGAGGCCGCTGACAGACACTCACTTTCAGCATGCAGTCAAAGAGCTGGAGCCCGTAGCCATGTCTCTGCAGAGTCTCTGTCACATAGAAATCCAGCACACACAATGGCTCGGTCTCCAAATGCGCCCCCCGTTGGTCCTGGATGCAATTACAACACGCTGCTGCATCAAGTTTAAAATTATTCAATTACCAACTCAATAATGAGCAAACACTCACAAGTAAAAACAGCTTCTTGTAGCCAACCTTCAGAAATCCAACAATAACACCCCTCCCGCTGGTGAAGCGAAAGACAGGAAGAGCGAGTCAAAGACAGTTATTAGCATCAGACGAGGATGTGTTTACATGTAATGGAAATAAAAAAAACAGAAAGGAGAGAAGCAAGATGTATTGACATGTAAATAGATCAAATCTGAAGCACAGGCTTAGGGAGGGATAGAGAAAGCAGGCGAACCCGTTCTGTTCTCCATCTTTCAGGAGGTAGAGATGGTGTCTGGTGGCCTGGAGCTTCGCAGCACTGGTTATAGGAGCAGGCAGCTGCTGGGCCTGAGGAGACACACACACACACACACACGACATGATGACAAACTGAAACTGACACTGAATGACATCTGCAAGCTCAAAACGAGACAAAGGACAGTCATTATAACCTTAGCGGAAGCTTTGCCCAGCTCGTCTATAACTGTGCTGATCTGAAGAAGAGGATCTGGTCTGGAGAACAAAGAACAGGTATGTTAGGAATCTCAAAAGTTAATTCACATATATGATTCCAGTCATGCAGGTCATAGCGGATGGGTACACATATACAATGCATAACTGTTTGGTTTGCAAGCTGGAATCATATATAGCTTTTCAACAGTTTTTCAATAGCCTACGGCAATATCAAGGCGGTCAATGCCTGATATAATTAAATATTCATATAAACGAGAGCAGTTTTTGTCCTGTGTTGACATATTATATATTAAAACATTTGGGTGGGATATATCAAATGGCTTGTCCTATTTTTTTAAAATAGCCAATAGGGTGTTGCTACGTTACAGATGTGAATCATGGTTCTCTGCAAACTTCCAGGGGGCCCCAGTAAGTAGTTGTATTAATATAATCTTAATTAAGATGTATCAATAAATTAACATATGCACATATTATTTTAGAGTTTATACATGAGATATCAGCTTCAAAATGAGGGCCTTTGAATACTGTCTTTGACAAAAGAGATCCTTGAAGTCCAAAAGACGAGGCTGAATCCAGCTCTTATTCGCAGCTTCTGATTGACACTATCCGTTCCACCTTAAAAAACCACGCCGCTTCAGTGTCAGTTAGCTTCTTATTCACTCTCAACTAGGGAACGTGCAGCCTTTTTCATGCTTTTTTAAGGGATTGTGTTGCTTTTGTGTAGATTTTTGGAATTAAATAATAATAAACTATTTTGAGATGCAAATAACACTGCTTTATAAGCAAAAATGGACTGTAAAAATATAAAGGCACAAAATAGCTACAGCTTGGATCCAGAAGATACAGTTTTTAAGGTAGTGCAATTTACAGTATTTACAAATATGCATGCATTTTATCATTTAAGTTGTAGCTGGCATAATCACTAGTCACCTCGGGATATTGAAATTCGTAATAACTCTTTGAATTATATATTTTTTTTAAATTAATGTACAAGAGAAAAATCACACGGTCCCTAAGTAGAACTGATGGCATGTTTAAATAATTATAAGATAATGCAATTATATTTTATGTGCCTTTCTATTTTTAGTCCATTTATAAAGCAGTGTTATTTGCACTTCAAAATTGTTTATTATTATTTTATTCTGAAAATAGACACAAAAGCAACACAATGCCTTAAAAAGCATGAAAAAGAGAATAAGCCGCATGGTCCCTAGTTGAGAGTGAATAAGAAGCTAACTGACGTGTACATCGCGTCTTTTAAGGTGGAACTCAGAAGCTGCGAATAAGAGCTTGATTCAGCCTCGTGTCCAAAAGATGGGGAAACTTCTAAAGAACATCTGATCTGATAAGAAACAATATGCAAGTTTAAATGGGACTTGTCACAGCACTTACATGTTGCTTTTTTGTTTGTTTGTTTTGATTGATTTTATTGTCCTGTATATAATTTGTATGTCATTTTGGATAAAAGCGTCTGCTAAATAATTAATGTAAATCCTTCACTTGATTGCTATATGAAACTATTTTTTTGTAAAGTTCAGAATATTTATCTATTATTACTATTGTTATTTATAAATATTTTTTATTTATTATTATAAGATTTACACACACACACACACATATATATATATATATATATATATATATATATATATATATAATTTATTCATTATAAAATGTTTATCTATTAGAAAATTCTTATTATAATCTATAATCTATCTATCTATCAACAGCATGGTGAGATTTCTTATTGTGTAATTACAGTAAAGTATGTGCCTGTCTTGCTGAATCAGCATCGTTCAGATTAAACCAATGGCAGATTCAATCAGACTAATGTCTGATTTGAGCCGCATTTGCATCCTCTGACGTCAAGCTCTGCATACAGCAACACAATTGAGAGGGAGGCTCATCTTTACGGGAAAAAGACAGGAAACGACTGTGTAAACCACTGCTACAAGACAAAAGCAGTGCATGCTGCACACAGATGCCACCCATCTCTCACACATTAATAAAGCACACATTAATAAAGCAGACAGTACCTCCCATGCGCTCTCCGACCTGCACTCAAGCTGTTATCCAGCACTGTAATTCTCTCGGGGAAGAGCGCGTTCATGTCGAATGGGAAATCCATTGGAAGGACAGATGTGAAATCTTGAGACAATACTCTACTAATGCCCTGCAGCAGATTCAGATGCATCAATCACAGTGCACTTCAGACAGCAGTTCAGCAGCAAGCTGCTTTAAAGGCACAGCTTTAGAGCGCTGTTATCGATGCTGTTTCTGTCCTCCCATTGTGTCTGTGTCACTCCCTTCCCTCACTAGTGCGCACTGGAGGAGCGCTAGTGGTCAGCAGTAGTACACCGTGCACACGCCTGCAGGATTCAACACCTGTATGTACACATGTATCGTATTTCTGATTTCCCCTTGCAATGTTTTAAGAACATTTAACTTTATCTCTTATTTAATGATTTATTATATTATATAGAATATTTAAGAATATTTTATATAGAACATTTAATTTCCTGTAATTATTACTGCATGCTGTGCGACTGTGCTTTTGCGATATTAATTAATGAATAATCATTAGTTGCATTAATATGCTTAAATGATTCTGTGGTTTGAAAATTGTATTGTAAAAGCACAAATATCCCATCTCACAATAAAAAGAGCATGCATAATTAAAATAATAACAATAATAATAATGCAACATCTGCACAAAATATGCTCGTATTTTCATGCAGGCAGATATTTCGCTACCCTGACTGCAGCGTTAGGACCCTGTTATAGTCATTCGCTGCGCGTCGGATGCTGCACTGCAGATCCTGAGCTAGCGATGAATGACCTTCGTTGTTATTTATTTATTTATTTATTTATTTTTGTATCGCTTAACGTTACCCCAAACCACAGTTTAGTGCTTTATATTTAAGCTTGTTAGAGACGCCGCTTGGCCGTGTTTTAACAGTACTGATGGTCTGGAGCTCCCCACAGATCATCATGATTAGTCGAATATGACCTGATAATATAACCTTCAGTGTTTTGCAGATCATATTTACTTGAACTGAACATTTATGTCTTGGGAAAACAAATGTCAAAGAATGTACCGAAGCTGCATCAGTTTCCCAGTAACGTAAGTATGAGACCACAACACTTCTATTTTCTTTCAGAGGTTTTCGAAAAAAACGCGTTAAAAATGTGTAAAGTAATTATAATAAACTAAAAATAAATAAATGCATTCAATTAATATTAATAAATATATTTAAATAAGTTCATTTACTGTACTAAAAATGTAACTGAAAACTTTTTTAAATGGATTCTGAATATTTTTGCAAACTAATACTGTATAAATATGGTCTTATAACGTTACATATAAATATATAGCTGCCTTTTAGTGGTGCCTCTGATCCTATTTGGAGGTCTGTGACATCTGAAAGACTGAAAACCCCTGTAGACTATCATTGCATGCCATGATGAATCATTAGACTGGTGTCTCTGATTTACTCCTGAAGCTCTTAACAGTGCATTGAAACACATGATGCACAGCTTGAGACTGATTTGTACTGTTTTGGGTGGAGGTCTCTAAATGTTACACTTTTGCAGGTTGGTTGGGAGGAACAGATGTTGCCAGGGAGCTGATGTCAACGGCTGACACCCATTGGGTGAGAGATAGTTCATACCAATGTAGGGTGACCATACAAGCCATTTTCCCAGGACGCATCCTTGCCGGGATTTCTATATTGCCTAAAACATCCAAAGTAGTTTGACCAATAACATGCAGGTAATTGTACATAATCGACCAATCGTGGCATGTAAGAAGGTGAGATCTACAGAGAACGATCAAAGCAATGCAAATACATGCACGTGTTAGGTGTTTGTTCATTCGTTCAACTTGAAGCGTCGCTGCGCACCGATCATTGTATGACACCAAAGTACCAAGAGTGGGATGTGAATGCATAAGGAGCCTTCTGCTCTGCTCTCTATATATAGCTCTTATAAATGTCATACAATTATCAATCTGCACAGTGCAAATAGCCAAAACCTGGAAATTTAGGCAATATAGAAATCATCTCGGTTACGTATGTAACCATGGTTCCCTGAAAAGGAAACAAGATGCTGTGGTGACGTCACCACGTATGTGAACACCTTCGGTGTGACGAATGTCTAAAGCCCTATACCATCCCGCCAATCCTATTGGCCAAATAGGATTGACTTCCGGGGTGTGAGAGGACGCTGGCTCAGCTGGATGCCGCTTCTCAACCCATGTGTTTTAGTTATTTGTTATTTTAAAATTTGTTTTATTTTATTTTGCTACCAACTTTTTAAATGATTTAATAGCCTATTAGGCCTACCTCTCGTCTCGGCATTTGGGTGTGGGGTTCCTGTTGGGCTTGGATTGCTGGTCGCTTCTGGGGTGGTTCCTCGGCATTCTTCTTGTTTCGGGTGGCGCGTGGCGGGTGCCGGGTGCGGCGCCTGGACGGGGCTGGAGAATGTGTCTGTTGCTCCTGCAGCCTCTGCGTTCTGGTTGCCGGTTAGCTCCCGCGACTCAGTGTTGCGATCTTCACAATTTTATCAGGATTCCATTGGATGTGGGCATGCTGTTTCCTTTTGCTGCATTCTTTTCACTGATGGTCTGTGCTGTGACTGGATCCTGTGGAGCACTGGAGTCAGGATTGTGGAGCTCCAACATGATAAGGTACTCACATTCTGAGCTTTTTTCATTGGATCATCATCTGCCTCCCAGCGCCTGTATTATTAAAACTTTGCGATCATTCAAACTTTTGCATCGGCCAAGATATTTGCATCGTGGCTCCCGCCGATGTCTCTATCCTTCACCTGCTGGAATAAATGTACTTCACTCCTCATTTAGGCGTTCAAGTCTTCTGAACTCTCGTGGCATCTGTTCATCTAACTTACATTTTCCTCAGAAAACGTTGCAGAATCGCGTAAAGAACGCAAGGTCTAAAATTAGACTCGCTCAATTAAATGTGCGTTCAATGAACAAGAAAGCAGCACTGCTTCATGATATAATATTGGACAGAAAACTTGATTTTCTCTGTCTCTGTGAGACATGGCAGCAACCAAATGACTTTTACAATCTTAATTTAGCCAAACCACCTGGATTCACCTACATTTACAGACCTAGACTCACTGGTAAAGGTGGTGGTCTTGCTATTCTATACAGATCTGATTTGTCTATTGCAGAAGTAACAATACCTGCTGTGTCATCTTTTGAATGTTTGACTATCAAAGTTAACTGCACTTCACCAGTACTAGTTGTTTTAATCTATCGCCCACCTAAGGCTGATGCGAGGTTCTTTTCTGAACTTGCAGAATTATTGACTCTGCTAAGTCCTATTTGTCCAGACATGCTGCTAATAGGGGACATGAATATTCATGTTGACAATCCAAACTGTTCCTCTGCAGCGGCCTTCCTGCATGTGTTAGAGTGTTTTAACTTCATTCAACATGTTGACTTTTCAACTCATAAATCGGGACATACATTGGACCTATTATGTTCTGTGGGTGTTGGTATAGATCAGCTTTCAAAGGATGAAGTTAACTTTAGTGATCATAAATTACTGACAAGTGAATTTACCATCTCTGCCTCCCTGCAGTCTTCTAAACAGCGTGTCATATCCTTTAGAAATATTAAGAATATTGACCCTGAAAGGATTTCCAACCTTGTTGCGGAGCTTCCTGTGATTGGCTCTATTAACTGTTACAACTCTGCACTTTCCTCAATTCTTAATGTTGTTGCACCAGTGAAAGAACGAGTTGTATCTTTTTCCAAGTCGTCTCCCTGGTACACAAATCATCTGCGTGCACTTAAAGCTGAAGGAAGGAAGATTGAGCGGTTGTATAAAAAATCAGGCCTCACCGTTCACAAATTAATGTTTGAACAACACCAGCTGCAGTATCATCTTGCTTTGAAGACTAGCAGAGAGGCATATTACTCTCATGTTATCAATAAAGGTGCTGCTGCTAATCCTAGGACATTATTTAAGACAATTGATAGCCTTCTCAAATCTCAAAAGAAAAGTGTCTGCCCTTCTGATGAGATGTGTAATAATTTTAACAAATATTTTACAGAGAAAGTTCAGAGTATTTATAGCTCCATCTCTTTTGACTCTCCTTTGCTGACTAGTGAGTCTTACTCAAAAAAACTACCTTCTACTGCCCTTTCGAACTTTACTACTGTCAATGTAGACAATGTTTTTAAATTGATCATGACTATGAGTTCAACCACGTGCCTTCTTGACCCCTTGCCTACTGAGGTTCTAAAAAAGTGTTTATCACATGTCTGCCCTTCCATCACTGTAATTATTAACAACTCCTTAGCCACTGGCCAGGTTCCTCCGGCCCTTAAGGTGGCCGCTATCACACCTGTTCTAAAAAAAACGGGCTGTGATGTTCAAAATTTAGCTAACTACAGGCCTATTGCGAACCTGCCCTTTGTGGCAAAGGTTCTTGAACGAGTTGTCGTTGGTCAGTTACGGCAATATCTGTCCAATAACAACTTATTGGAACCATTTCAGTCTGGTTTCAGATCTGGACACAGCACTGAGACTGCACTTGTAAGGGTCACCAACAACCTACTTGTTTCTGCTGACACTGGTGCTTGCAGCATTCTAGTCCTGCTAGACATTAGTGCAGCTTTTGACACTATATGTCATATTATCCTTCTTAACAGGTTGCGTGTGTTGTTAGGCATCTCTGGTGTTGTGTTCAAATGGTTTGAGTACTATTTAGCAGACCGTTTTCAGTATGTTTGCATGGGGAAACAAATCTGAGGCCACATTAGTTCAGCAGGGTGTCCCGCAGGGGTCAGTGCTTGGGCCGACTTTGTTCAGCATTTATATGCTCCCACTTGGTGACATTATCAGAAAATACGGTCTGAGGTTTCATTGTTATGCTGATGACACGCAGATCTATGTTAACACTTTCCCTGATCCTAATCTTGCAATCACAGCTCTGAGCGCATGTATGGAAGAAATTAAGTTATGGATGCATGCCAATTATCTTAAACTTAATTAATCAAAAACAGAATTTCTACTTGTTGGTATGCCGGCAGCCTTGCACAAGTTTAACTGTCAAAATCTGATCACTGATTCTGATTTACTGGCCCCAGCATCACAGGTGCGAAATTTAGGTGTTATTTTTGATTCACATTTGTCTTTTGATGCCCATATCAAATTGGTTTCAAAATCAACTTTTTTTCATCTAAAAAATATTGCAAGAATTCGACCTTTTATATCCCTGCCAGATGCAGAAAAGCTCATCCATGCATTTATCACGTCGAGACTAGATTACTGCAATGCACTATACTCTGGTCTCCCTGATAAACATATTAAGAAATTACAGTATATCCAAAACTCGGCCGCACGTGTACTAACACACACAACTGTTCAGCAGCATATTTCCCCTGTTCTTTATGAACTCCATTGGCTTCCAGTAACGGCACGTATTGATTTTAAAATCTTGATTTTAACATATAAAGCCATTCATGGGATAGCACCGGAATACCTTTGTGATCTAGTTGTTCCTTACATTCCAAATCGTTCTCTCCGCTCATCTGACTCTTATGCTCTACAGTAGCCCACATTCAAATTAAAGTCGATGGGTGGTCGCTCCTTTACGGTTACCGCTCTGCGGTTGTGGAATAAACTTCCATTTGCGATAAAAAATTCTACAACTCTGGACTGCTTTAAGAGGTCTCTAAAGACCCATCTTTTTAAAAATGCTTATTGTCTTTGAAGTGTATCTTATTTAGATTTTTTTTTTGTCTGATTTTCCTGTTTTTAATGTATTGTTTAATTATCTTATATTATGTTTACTATACTGTGTAGCGCTTTGGGTTGGAGAAAAGCGCATTATAAATAAAATGCATCATCATCATCAAATAGCGCTTGGCACCGCCCCACGCATGCGTACGCATATATACCTGGTGCCATTTCACTCAGATTTCATGACTGAAGAAGAAGAATGCTATCAAGGTATGGCACGGCCAGGACCACAGCATCTCGTTCCCTATTCAGGGAACCATGGTTACATACGTAACCGAGATGTTCCCTTTCATAGTCACTTCGTAGTCATAGTCAATGCTGCGGTGACGTCACCACGTATGGGAACGCTATACCATAACGCCTGACGTACCTGATAGCTGGGATCCAAGGAAGCATCTGCTCAAGCAGAGAGAACCCGGGAGCCAGGAGCCATCCTCACATGCAGACTGTAAGCCTTGATAAAAGTGCTCGGTGAGGACCATCCTGCCGCAGCACAGATATCATCCATAGAAGACCCACTGAGAAAAGCTTGAGAAGAAGCCACTGCTCTCGTGGAATGAGCTTTAACTCCAAAGGGCGAAGCGAGCCCGCGCGCCTCATAGGCTAAAGATATTGCCTCCACCAGCCAATGGGACATGCGCTGTTTTGTAACCGCATGGCCTTTATTCCTATGTCCAAAACAGACAAACAGCTGGTCAGACTCACACCATGGGGCAGTACGATCCACATAAGTCTTTAAAGCTCTCACAGGGCAAAGACTTAGATCTCCAGACTCTGCCACAGCAGGGGATAAAGCCTCCAGGACCACCTGCTGAAAGCGAAAGGGATTAGATGCGACCTTAGGAGACATAATTAGGCCTTGGTCGCAACAACACTTTCACAGAGCCCGGTGCAAACTCCATGCACGAGGGTGAGACAGAAAGAGCCTGTAAATCCCCAACTCTGGGAGGATAAAGCCATAAGAAGTGTCTTCAAAGTCAGGATTTTATCCGGTACAGTTTCCAAGGGCTCAAACGGATGCCCTGATAAACCATGCAACACAATGGATAAATCCCATGAAGGAACTCGCACGGGGCGGAAAGGCCTCAGCCGTCGCGCGCCCTGTATGAAACGAGAAACCAGTGGATGACAGCCCACTGAGGCACCATCTATATATTCGTGGTAAGCTGAAATGGCTGCCACGTAAACCTTTAGGGTAGCTGGTGTCACTCCATCCGAAAAACGGTCCTGAAGGAACTCCAGTACTGAAGCCACTGAGCAGTAAACTGGATCCATATTATGAGTTTCACACCAGGTCGTAAACAGTCTCCACTTGAAAGCATATAAGTGCCTCGTAGAAGCTGCTCTAGAATTCAGTATAGTCTCGGTAGTTTCATCAGAAAGACCGGGATATATTAACTCACTCCGCTCAGAGGCCACGCCCACAGATTCCATAGATCTGGTCTCGGATGCCAAATCAGTCCACGTGCTTGCGATAATAAATCCTGTCTGAGGGGAATCTCCCATGGAGAGCCCGCTAACAGATTGATCAGATCCGCAAACCACGGCTGTGGCCGCGGAGCCACCAGCAGCAGCTGTTCACTCTGTCCAGCCGTATTCTGCATAATACCGCTGGAATCAGACAGATTGGGGAAAACGCATACAAACTGGTCCTGGGCCAGTTGTGGGCTAACGCATCCAAGCCCAGGGGTGCTGGAGGGCATAGGGAGAACCAAAGCGGGCAATGTGTAGTCGTGTTGGACGCGAATAAATCCACTTTCGCTTCTCCGAAAATCTGCCATAGGAGATTCACTGTTTGGGGGTGCAATCTCCATTCCGCTTGCTCCAGAGTCTGCCTGGATAGCAAAACCGCTCCGAAGTTCAAACGTCTGGGGACATGAACAGCTCGGATCGACAGAAATTTGTTCTGAACCAAAAGAACATGTCTCGCCAGCCTGCACAGGGGGCGAGAGCGTAATCCTCCCTGATGATTCAGATATGACACAACCGCTGTGTTGTCCGATCTGAGCAGTACATGACGGCCGATCAGCAGATTCGAGAAATACTGGAGAGCCAGAAAAAACGCCAGTAATTCCAATCTGTTATGTGCCAGCTGCGTTGTGCCGCTATCCACACTCTTCGGCGCCCTTGACAAACAGCTCCCCAACCTGTCAAAGACGCATCCGTCGTGACAGTCTCTCGGAAAGCACAAATCCCCAGCCGAACCCAGGTCAGGAGAATTCGGTTGACATTCATAGTTTTAACGACATCACACACCGCCGTGTCACCGGAATCGTCCGATGCGGAAGACAACGGGGTGAAATATTCCGTCTATTTGCCCACCACTGAAAAGGCCACATGTGAAGTAATCCCAGACGAATTACAGGGAATGCCGCTGTCATAAGTCTGAGGCACAATCTTGCTGTCACTGTGCGACCCGCTTTGAAGCGCCGCACGCATGACGCAATCGACTGAGCGCGCAGGAGAGAAGCTTCGCTGTCATCGCGCGAGAGTCCAACTCTATTCCCAGAAGGTTATCCGTTGAGAGGGGATTAAAACACTTCTCTGGAATTTTGTGCGTAAGCCCAGGCTGTTTAAATGATTCAGCACAAGATCCCAATGAGAGTGTGCTTGAGTCTGCGATTGCGCTAACACCAGCCAATCGCCTAAATAGTTCAAACACGAACGCCCTGGAGCCGCAACGGGGCCAGAGCTCCGTCCATGCACTTTGAGAAAGTACTGATACGCTTTGCCCTCTAAAGCGAATCTGAGGAACTTCCTGAGTCTCTTGATGATCTGAATATGAAAATATGCATCCTTCAGATCAATCGTGACAAACCATTCATTTGGTTGAATCTGAGACAAAATAGACTTTACCATCAACATCTTGAATTTGCTCGGCCTGAGTGCAAGATTCAGATGGCATAAAACCAGAATGGGTCGTAATCCGCCGTCTTTTTTTTTCTTTTTTGGTACCACAAAATAACGTCTGTAAAACCCTGCCTCCATCTGAGAGGGGTGTACTTCTTCTATAGCCCCTTTGCTCAGCAGAGTTGACATCTCCTGTCGCAGCACCGCTATTTCCATCAGTTTCACCACCGTGGAAAGAATTCTGCGGAAAGGAGGCGGGCCTTTTTGAAACTGAATGGTGTATCGATGACAAATTGTGCATAACACCCATTGAGAATTGTCGGGCAAGCGTTCCCACACGGCCCGAAACCATACTAGCGGTCTCAAAATTTCCGCTTCCTGCAACGCTGTCATACACGTTAAAATGTCTGGGCATGAAAAGCTCGTGCCGTTCGTGCACAGGGAAAGTGTATGCGTAAGAGCTGTTGCGTCTCGTTGTGTATAATCCTGAAACGTGCCCACAGCAGGAATTAGGCTAACAGATTGAACATCGGGCTCTGCCGCTAGCGAAAAAGCGGCGGCTGTGCGAGCCGTCATAAATGGGTCGTCTGTGCAGGACCTTTGAATCGGCTCTCGAATTCTGCAATCTGGATTGCGCAGAGTGTCTGAGGGAACGTTTTGGCGTTACAGCTCAATCCAATGCTGCTCGAAGCGCTGTTTGCTGTGAGGCAGTCAATGTTAGAGTGTGGGGACTGCAGTGAGAGGGTTGGATGTGCATTAGCAATCCAACAGCACTCTCTGGTGGAGGGCACAGTCCCTGGCAAACATGAAGGAAAGCGCATGCGTCAAACTCGCTGCGTTTCGTTGTGTATAATCCTGAAGCATATCCACGGCAGGATTAAATCCAACAAGATAAACATCGGGCCACGCCGCTAGCGAGAACGCGGCAGCTGTGTGAGCCGTCATACACTGGCCATCTTTGCCAGCCTCTTGCGCCGTCCCTCAAACTCTGAAAGCTGGATTGTGCAGAGTGTCTGAGGGGGCGCTCAAATGATAGCTCAGTTCAATGACGCTCGAGGTGCCTTTGCTGCGAGACAGTCAATGTTAGAGTGTGGGAACTGCAGTGAGAGGGTTAGATGTGCATTAGCAGTCCAACAGCGCTCTCTGGTGGAGGGCACAGTCCCTGGCAAACAAGAAGGAAAAGGCATGCGTCAAACTCGCTGCGTTTCGTTGTGTATAATCCTGAAGCGTATCCATGGCAGGATTTAATCCAACAAGATAAACATCGGGCCACGCCGCTAGCGAGAACGCGGCAGCTGTGTGAGCCGTCATACACTGGCCATCTTTGCCAGCCTCTTGCGCCGTCCCTCAAACTCTGAAGGCTGGATTGTGCAGAGTGTCTGAGGGGGCGCTCAAATGATAGCTCAGTTCAATGACGCTCGAGGTGCCTTTGCTGCGAGATAGTCAATGTTAGAGTGTGGGAACTGCTGTGAGAGGGTTAGATGTGCATTAGCAGTCCAACAGCGCTCTCTGGTGGAGGGCACAGTCCCTGGCAAACAAGAAGGAAAAGGCATGCGTCAAACTCGCTGCGTTTCGTTGTGTATAATCCTGAAGCGTATCCATGGCAGGATTTAATCCAACAAGATAAACATCGGGCCACGCCGCTAGCGAGAACGCGGCAGCTGTGTGAGCCGTCATACACTGGCCATCTTTGCCAGCCTCTTGCGCCGTCCCTCAAACTCTAAAGGCTGGATTGTGCAGAGTGTCTGAGGGGCGCTCAAACGATAGCTCAGTTCAATGATGCTCGAGGTGCCTTCGCTGCAAGACAGTCAATGTCTTAGGGGGTTAGACGCGAGGCGACTTAAGAAATACACTCCAGAGCGCGGATTCTTTCTTTATTATATATATATATTTTTTTTTTTTTTTTTTTACTGTAGCCGTAGGCTATCACGGAGAGAACCTGTAGAGAGGCTGCAAACGAACCTCTCATGAGTGCCTCCTCGTGATAAACCCATTATACGGCTCTTACCTTTCGTTGACTCATCGCGTCCGCGGAGAGGAGTAACGTTAGACTTCTCTTAAGAATCGCTGGAGAACGCGAGATGAATTTTAAGGGCACAGAAGATTCGCTTCATTTACTGAAGGAATGAAATCTGAGTGAAATGGCGCGCGGCACCAGGTATATATGCGTACGCATGCGTGGGGCGGTTCCAAGCGCTATTTGGCCAATAGGATTGGCAGGATGGTATAGGGCTTCAGACATTCGTCACACCAAAGGTGTTCCCATACGTGGTGACGTCACCACAGCATCGAAGTGACCTATGAAAGGGAACCTGGCAAGGACACGCCGTGGGGGAATGGCTCGTATAGTCACCCTATACCAATGAAAACTTAAAACAGTTAGCTTTGATTGTCTCTAAATGTATATATACATTCACAGGTTGGATTCCAGTGGGATGGCTGAGTGGGTAAGAGATGGTTTCTCCTGCCTGTGAATTTGCAAGTGTGGCCCATGATAATGTCTTAACAGTTAGTTTTATTTTCAAGGTTTTTAACTAAGGATTTGAAGCCAACACAGACATTGTCTCCAGCCCATGAATGAACACAGAGGTGAGTGTCCTAACAGTGCTGATGTTTTATCAGGGATGTGCGGTCATGATTCAGTAGACTAGAGTCTCTGATGACAACATGAAGCTCTTCACATTTCTCTGAGCACTGCTTTTGATTATGAAAATGTGTTTATTACAAAGAACTTCTAGTTAATGTTTTATCTTTTTTTAGGTTGACATGAAGCCAGAATGATGTTTATATTCCCTTGAATCTGTCCCTGTGTAAGTACTGGCCCAGTAAACTTCCCTCTGGTTATAATTGGGTGTTAATGATGATTGCGTTGTTCGGTTCCACTGAAACTCAATGAAGTAACTTTCTCGCGGCGCACTGAAACACTCGCAGGCAACTAATACATTCATTCCCCCTCTTTGTAATCTAATACACTTGTTTTCTTTCGAGGACAGAAGTTGATGCGGTGGCAGAAGAGTTGTGGTCGGTTCGCAGCACAGTGGTGAACTGTAAAGCTCCTCTGTAGTTATTGTTATCATAACTTATACACTTGTGTTTCATTGTATGTCATTCAAAGGACAGTTTGAGAAAGTAACGGCTTGTTTTTGACTTCTCAATTCTTTGTATGCTGCATTCTCAAAAAATGTACAGTTTTCTTTTACATCTAATAAAGACCATTATTACAGCTCAATACGTAGTCATTGTTTTTTAATGGGAGTAGCAGGGCCAGCTTGTAGTTTCATGCCTTAATTGTGGGGAAGTCGTGGCCTAATGGTTAAAGAGTCAGACTCGCAATCGAAAGGTTGTGAGTTTGAGTCTCAGCCGGCAGGAATTGGAGGTGGGGGGAGTGCATGTACAGTTCTCTCTCCATTTTCAATACCACGACTTAGGTGCCCTTGAGCAAGGCACTGAACCCCCAACTGCTCCCCGGGCGCCGCAGCATAAATGGCTGCCCACTGCTCTGGGTGTATGTTCAAAGTGTGTGTGTGTGTGTGTGTGTGTGTGTGTGTGTGTGTGTGTGTGTGTTCACTGTTCTGTGTGTGTGCACTTTGGATGGGTTAAAAGCAGAGCACAAATTCTGAGTGGGTAAGAGATGGTTTCTCATGCCTGTGAATTTGCAAGTGTGGCCCATGATAATCTATAAAAATATATATATATTTGAAGATTAAGAATCAAGTCCGTATAAGCTAGAATTTTTACTTGTGGGTCTCTTGAATTATAACACAGATGGACGTGATGAATTCGACATGACATTTCTCTCTTCAGCTGCTGTTTGTTAGGAGTCGCTGAGTACTTTTATTATGGAAAGTTCAGTTACTTAGCGTCTATTATATTTGACTTCACTCTACTTGACTCAATTTCAGTACACGCTTATACATATTTTTTGCTACTATCCTACCTGTTGTTGTAACAGACCTACGCTTTGGAAATATATACATTTTAATGGTTTACACGGACTGTCACAACTCTACAGAGCGAAGGTCAGCGGTCACTAATATAACCGCTTCTGTTCTGTACGTAGCGGTGCGTAGCGACGCTGATCTGTGAACGAATCTTCCCTTTGAGTCGGATCTTTTCAATGAATCTTTTGTCGAGTCAGCGACTCCAACCCATTGAACCGAGAATAGATTAACCTTAGCATATATATTAGCATATTTATTTTATTTTATAGTAAAAGTTCTGTGGTATTCAGAATTCGGCATTTAAAAAGCGTTCTAGCTAAACCTGTTGGCTCTGAGAAGAAATGCTTGTCGCTTTGTATAAAAACGTCAGAATACATAAATATAAGTGTAATACATATTAATGGCATATATTTCAGCTAGTATATCATAAGCACGTATGATTCGAAACAAAATACTCGTAAATAACAGCAGTACGTGTCTTTATTATATGGCTTTAATACGCCCGGGATATCAAACAACACACGGTAAAAGATTCACTGAATTGATTAGTTGAACCAGTTATTTCAAATGAACCGAGTGAAAGAATCGATTCGCTGTTTCTTTCACATTCCCATTACTAGACAAGCAAACCAGCTCGTACACAGCATGGATTAAGTTATCTCAGTCAATCTTTTGGACTTAAATTTTGGACTCTGAATCTTTTGGATTTAAACTGGACTGTATTTTCGCATATTGTCGAGCTGTTTACGTGCTGAAACGGTTTTTTTAAACACGTTTCTGCCGGGTGCTGATGAACAGGAATGTGAAGCTGGCTTCGATAAGTGAACTCAAATGTTGTTGTTTTTTTAAGTGAAGCAGAGAGACTGTGATGTCTGGAAGATGTATCTGCTTGTCCTGACTGCAGTCATATAAAACTGAAGATTTGGGGTCGCAGATATGTTTGATTCTCCGGTCGCTAGTGTTTCTTCGTTCAACATCGACACAGTTTAGCGTTTAAAGGTGCGGAGTCGCTCGGCTTGTTCAGACATGCTAACCGACGCCGTTTCGCCTGAGGAAAATGCTTGGAGAGCTAAAAAATAAACGAAAACCCTTTGCCGCAGTAATATTGTTTAGTTTTCTTTTTAATTAAAAATTATATAATTTTCCTGTCATTGAGTGATTTGCACAGGTGTGGCCTTCAGTTGTTTTATTTATTTGCTTTAATACAAACACGCCTTAATACAGGTCTGTTGAGGTCTCATTGTTTAGATGCCTTCTTATACTTGTGGCAGTGTAAAACTTTATATGTCTTATTAAAGGGACACTCAATGTCGTTTTTTTTTTACTTTTTAATAGCTATACCATTAGATAAAGAGGTGGCTGTGCTTATTTCTGCTTTATACTATAGTTATTAATGTGTAATTATCAATTATATCACCCTTTCCCCCCACACATTCTGAAATTGTTGTTATGTTATAACATTTTAATTTCCTTCTTTGTGCATTATATAGTAGTAGTGCAGACATGACCGCAGTTGTAGGGCGAGTTTGGGGGTGGGTCAGTCCAGCGAATCTGTACTCCTCATGGGGCAATAATGCCAAACCTGAGAAACCCACAACAACGGAGATTCAGACTAGAAGCAGATGGGGCTTATGGGGACTTACTGCCTGGGTTTGGAGGGGCAAGAACACCAAAGAGGACCAAAAGACAATCACTGAGGAATTCTGGGAGGCAGAGGAGACTATCAAGCCATTGGACATTGAAGAGCTGAGGGCTGATGTTGAGATTGAGAAAGCAGCCGCCCAAAGCCCCTCGCACTGGTGGAGCCGAATGCTTCCATCCAGATACTTTTTCTGGCCCCGATGGTCGGTGTCCTCCATGCTCCGCCAGCAGAAATGTGCCGGGTGGAGTGAAGGTACATGGGACGGTGATGTAGTCGATGGGCAATCAGACTATGGGACACCCCCTCCGTCCCCCATGCCACAGAAATCTGCATTCCAGTTCTTTTCTCACTCGTGGACGGGGGAAATCATGCCTGAGCACTACGATATTTGCTTTAATTTCCTCCGCCACTTCTTTGACTTGTTTGTGGTGGGCTTCCTGACCACCGTATCTCCTCCGACCAAGTTTACTTTGGACGTGCTGGGGGTGCAGGGCGCCCTGAAGCTGTGGCTCCATGGGATGGCCATGTTTCTGGTGTCGTCTGTTGGGATGGCCGGACTGCTGTGGGTGGTACAGGAGTACCTGCTGCTGTTTGCGCTGGTCTATGGTATCGTGCAAGCGCTGGTCATCTCTGTCAGTGTACGCCAGAGTGAGGCTTCGGCAGAGGGGGATGATGGGAAAGCTGACGGAGAAGACAGAGAGAGCGAGGAGGAACAGATTGACATTTGGGAGCAGAATGAGCCACAGCAGACAGCTGATGAAAGCAAGAAAGGAGTTACACAAAGCAGCTGATGTCCTGGGAAAAGTGTATTTTGGGTAAGTAGCAGTCTCTGCCCAAAAACCTTATGCTGTTGTCATAAGGGAAAGGGTTTCTTCTTATCAAATTACGCAAGAAATGCGTTGTATAAATCTATCCCCGAACAGTATGTAGTGAGGCACCGATATGAATTTTAACGAAAACAAAACTGAAATTAAAAGTTTTATTTAGCTGAAGACCTAATTGTTAACATATTGTTTTAATTTCATTAGAAATACTGACGGATGATTTGAAAGCTCAGACTTTTTCATAATAAAGTTGCAACGCTTATTGTGATTACTGGAATAATGTTTAGTAAAGTTTGGTTCATGCATCAACTTAAGACAGCATTGACTAAAAGATCTATGTTCATCAAAATTAAGATCTATTTCAAATGATTAACTGATATTGTTAATCCCGTCCACACAATCCAAAACTTGTATTTTCCTATTGTTTGGTGCACACTTCAAGAACATTAAAGTTATAATACCGGGTGCAAGACACCTGCATGACAGCTGACATAAAATAAGGATCGGGTTTAGGAGATCCCATACCGATTAGTAAAAAAAAAAAACATAATTGATCCCGATCCTTGAAATCAGCTCGGTACATCCATACTGTGCACAAAAAGACACTGTCACATACCATCAGAGAAGTGCTAATTAAATGTCAGTGTTTTTGGTTAATGTTTGGTCAACGAAACTGGAAAATTAATTTTCAAACAAATATTTTTGGTTGCTGGAAATTTGTGCGCTACTGCTTTCTAGTATAAAGTTTGAAAAATAAGTTTCACTTTTACTATCATAAGGATTTGAACAAACTTGTAACAGTAGGTATTGAACTTAGGTTTGTCATACGTCCAGCTTTTATACATGCATTAATATAAAATCAAATATAGCTCAGTCTGGAGGCTTGTTGAAGAAGGGTTTGCTGTTACTCTAAACCAGGGATGCTCAAAGCTTTTTGCCTAAAATATTTGCTTGAAGTATATCCTTTTAATTTAATAATTCAGTAAACACATTTGCATGTTCTTGCTTGTTTTTGACATGGTTAACTGTTGCATGTAACCAAATAAAATATATATATATTTTTTTTTAAGTATTTTTTTTTATTTTACATTATTTTAATTGTAAATTTTTATGATTATTAATAATTAAATTTTAATTAACTACGAACCCCCTTCAGTTCTCTCGCAAACCCCAGTTTTGGAAACCCTGCTCTAAAAGTTTTCGCCCCATTTACTTGTGTCGTCACAAACACAGCAAAGTGCTTAAACCCACCAAGAAAACTTAAGGTGCTTGGCAGCCACCCACAATGCCAAAATATGAGTTTTGCACTCACACCTTAATGGTTATGGATTACTGTATGATTTTTGGATGGCTATTTCTCTATCTCATGTTTTTTTTATATATATACAAGCATCCTAACCTTTGCTGTGAGGCTTGTGGTATAAATCTTTCACCCAGAGAAAAACAAGCATGACATTTTCAGAGAGCTGTGAAACCTCCTTGTGGTTTTAAACCGTCCATCATTTCCCTGCTGATATGATTTCTGTCTCTCTGAGATGCATTTTCAGATATTGTCCTCCCCAAAGTGACTCTCTATGGGGATGTCAATATATGGGGATATATAACCATTTTAATTTCTTTGTACACAAATGTATGTTTTGACCTCTTGCTTAAAGGGGTAGTTCATCCTAAAATAAAATTTTAAAAAGTTTCTACTTTTCTCTTCCATCAGTTAATAAAAAATATTTTATTTCATGACATGCAGATAAACAAATAATTATTTTTTATTTGGATTTAAAATTTAAACCACAGCCTGTGCTACTATTTCTTTTCCCTAAAATTACAAGGAATATGGATGCAAAAACACATTAAGTTTCATAAATGTAGTCCATACAACTATTTAGTTACATCTCAAGTTTTCAGAAGTAGAGCAGCGAGCAATATGGTAAAAAATATTATCAAATACTTTTTTCCATATTAGACCATATTGAAAATGTATCACAATATTCACTTAGGGGAAAAATGCTTTGCACATTTTTGTTAGACCGTGAAAATGAATGTAAACATAACTTGTTTGTTCACAGTTAAACTCTTCGCAGTAGCTACCTTTTAATTTGACATCAATTACATTTTTCCCCAAATTCTGTGTTTTCCATTTTATTAAAAATTTTTCTGGTTTATGTGCTTTATGATTCAATACAATGTTGAGCAAATTAAATGAATTAACAATTTAATCAATCTTTTAAAATGCAATCAAATTAAAATTTGAAATGAAAACATTGCATTTAATTATTTTATTTTTTTGCTAAAAAAGATGCTGCACAACAATGTATTTATTAATGAAAAAATATCTTGGTTGAATGATATTCCTCAAAAACACAAAATAATATTATGAATGAGAAATTGCATTTTAGTATACAGTAGTAATATGTTTCTGTTATAATTTAGTAGTAAGAGTAGTAATATAATTCTGTTATAAGTTAGGCCGAACAGGCGGGTTGTCATGAAGATCTCAGTGTGTATTTGGTGGTAGTTTCTCTCCGAGTAAAGCGTGTAAAGCTGGTGAAGTGATTCTCAGAGCAGCTCTGGAGATGAAGTTGATTTAGATTAATCCATATCAAGTCAAATGTCCAGGGCTTATCATCATTATCGACATAAATTATATTGCAATCTCGATATGATAGTATTTATTGCTCAGCCCTATTACGAAGTTATACAATAACTTTGTGACAAACTGTCCAAGATTTGAACCAATATTGACTTTAATCCATTCTCTCCAGCATAGCTCAACTTTAGAGTGAGTCAATTATGTCAGAATTGTCATTTTTGGATGGACTGTTAAAAGTAGAACACACAAATCTCAAGCTTTTTTTTTGTACTGCAGTGAATAAGCACTTCTGTGTTTCTATCACAGATTGTTGACATGCTGATCGTCCAGTACCCAAATCTTCCACTGAGGATTCGACCTCATGAACGATGGAAGAGCACCCTAAATCTACCAGCATCTCTTTATTACCACCTGTGGATTTTTTTTTGCTCACTTTAAAATGTACTTTTAATTTTTCCGAAAACTATTTTTTACGTAACACAACAGCAGGAGAAGTGGACGAGTAAAACAATAGAATCTACAGCCACAGCGATAAAACGACATCTGCCATCTACAAACCATGAAGAATCATGTACAGAAAACTGAGCATCCAGCAGTCACTGATTGTCTGGGAGTTTCTGAAGGCTGAACCAGTCCAACCACAATTTGTTTGTAACTAAACATTACTTTTATATGGTGATTAATAGCTTTGCGACTCCACAATGTATGTGCCGCACATCTGCATGTGACACTTTACTGAACTCATAGCTCAATGTGGCCTTTAACTTCATCTTTGGATTGTTTGTATCTGATTGTTCACATGTGCCCTTTCATCTAATGGGCTGAGTCCATTATATCGCCCATCCTTAATTAGTCCATTATACCAATCACAGGCAAACTTGCTGTTCTTTTTGAGTGCACTTATAAAGGAACTATTATATCACTTTTTTGCATACAGCAAACCTACGCATTGTTTTTCTGTACTTACGTTTTGGGTATACGTCATTAGAGCCATTCTGTGTTTGTTGTGTATTTATGTATACAGCATGTCTAGATTGATTTCTTTCTTGATTCATTTCTGTTTGAGTTGCTTATATCTTTTGTGCCTCGAAATATATGGCACTTTGGCTAGTTCACAGGGAATTATGGGCAAAGAAATTAGAAGTAATTTTGCACAAGTGCATACTGACAGCCAATGCTTAATTGCACATGCATTTCTCTCGCTTGCAAGAATAGCTTTCTCTTCCTGAATGTGTTCAACGGCGTTTTATCTATGCATGAAACTTGTGTCGTGAATTACTTTTCCTTTGTGGTACTGGTTTATACATTTCTAAGTTGTTCATGTCAGTTATTTAAGCATTAAAATGTAGTGCTAGAATTGTTTTCCCACAACCTTGACCAATGTAAGAATACGTGTGACCTTTGAAGGTTCTTTAAAATGTGTTTTTACATTTTTGCAAGCCCTGAGTCCATTGAAGTGCAGGCCACTGCTGAAACCAGACAGCTGTGAATAGAAAAGTCTGCTGTAGAGAGAAATGGATTGCAGCTCAAGGTTGTGAGATCTGCATCTACAGTTCTTAAGTGTTGCTCACTGCGTCTTTAATTGTCCTTACAGCTAAAATAAACATAATTTTCCCCATTTTTCATGTCTGGAGTATGTTTGTTTATATTAGAGCATGGATACATGTGGACACAGATTTGATCTGTTATGGGTCAGTCCATCTCAAGTATTTGAATAGTTATTTTATTTCTTCAGTTAACAAACAATTATTGTTAATAATAACACCACTGATCCACATCTCCGTTCTATGCTGCCAATTTAATTTATTTCTCACTTTCCACATGACTAATCAGAAACGTATTAGCTTCTGAACTCTTAATAAAGCACCACATGGATCATTATATTAATGCACATTCCATAAGGACTAAACAGAATCAGGATAAGAGTCAAACACAATCAGGTTGCCATTAAGCATTTAATAGATATAAACAACAATTTAACATCTTGTTTATTCATGTTAAATCCATTCTATGACCATTGCTATGTACATACAGGTGCATTCACAGTAAAGGGATGACAGAGGGATGTGAATGCTGGGATACTGATAACTGCAGTGACGGTCCTGATGGGAATCAAATGTATGTGACATCAGAGGAGAGATGATGCTATGGGTGTTTGGTCTTGGCCAGCATCTGGCCATGCACTCTCCCGTGCTCTTTATACCACAATTAATCCGTTTACACCTTAAAACTCAAGTCAAACTACATACACCTCACATGTCACAGGGTGATCCTCTTTATCACACACAAAACATTGCCCCTTTATTTTGTGAAAGGCATGCAAATGAAAGGAAAATATTCTAAATCTACACATTTTAAGATCAATTGCACTGTTTAAAGTAGAAGTAGCTCACCCAGAAATGAAAATTTGCTGAAACTTTACGCACTATCAGGTCATCCAAGATGTAGATGAGTTTGTTTCTTCATCTGAACAGATTTGGAGAAATGTAGCATTACATCACTTGCTCACCAGAGGATCCTCTGCAGTGAATGGGTGCCGTCAGAATGAGAGTCCAAACAGCTGATAAAAACATCACAATAATCCACAAGTAATCCACAACACTCCAGTCCATCAATTACTGTCTAGAGAAGTTAAAAGCTGCAAATTTCTAAGAAACAAATCCACCATGCATATTTCTCTCCTGATTCAGACAACATGACTGTTTCACTGGAGAAAGCAACATTATGGATTATGGCCTCATATTTTAGCCACAAGCAGTAGTTTGAAATAAAAAAAAAAAAGTATTAAAAAAAAAAAATCTTTTCACTTCACAAGATGTTAACGGATGGACTGGAGTATAGTATGGATTACGTGTGGATTATTATTATGTTTTTATCAGCTGTTTGGACTCATTCTATTCTTTAATTTCACTGCTGCGGTTTATTTTCGGTAATTATCAAGCTGATGTTCTCAACTCGCATTCAGAATGAAGTCAAGCATCACAGATGTTTCTCTGTCCACTTCACTAAGTTATAAACACATCGATGTCTTTGCACACATGCCGAGTCTCTGACTGTAGTCTGATTGTCTGAGGGGAGTCTCACTACAACTCAATCAAACTCATGACGGCTGATGGAGATGGTTTAATGCGCCCTTGTAAAAAATATCCAAAGGGCTGAGTTCCTGAACCTTGTCATGTTTTAAATTCACTACAGCACACAACACATATTACGCTCGAAGGGATATGAAGAAATACTGCTGCTAGAATTGTGACACAGCAAGGCAAATTATATTTGATAGAAAAGTCTGTTTTTATACTGCGTTTATTCCTTTAAAATCCGCTTGATTCAAACTAAAAAGGTATTACCCTCCTGAATCATATTTTAATCCATTAATATATTGATGGTGGACTCAAAACTGATAAGATCAAGTTGTTAAACGCAAACAAATAAATATAGATTTAACAAAAGAATTAAAAACCAATATCCTATGTACAACAAATTTTCTGCAGCATTCAGATCGCAAAAAGCATTCAGATCGTCTTCTCCTGGTCATCAAACTAATGACGGAGGAGAAAACGAATCACATTGCAATGCTCTACAAGCTTTCAATCATCAAAAAGCCTTTGACACTCAGTGATGGTGTGATGTAATCAGATGTGAGTGAGGGATTATGAATGTAGTGCCCACGCCGTCCATTACCCTTCCTCCAAACCGACTCGCCCTTAACTACTAGTGAGGGTTTGTTCCCCCAGAGCTAGGGGGCGCTGTGTTCCCTCCACCCTCCCTCTGTCCATCGCCTCTTCTCCCGTGTCCCAGAATGCAGTGCGCACTTCCGCAACCGTCCTCATCATCACCCTCGCTTTCCGAGGAAGACTCGCCGAACTGTCGAGGCTTCTGGTAAACACAGCAACCTGAACACATCAAAGCCATTGTAGAAGAACGTGAAACACAAATAAGCAGAGGACGTTCTATTTAAAGAAACGAAGCATATTTTCAACAGGCCGCTTTGAGAAAATGCAGGCCACTTAAAACCTGATTTTCAAGATCATCTTTTTCAAATCTGGCCCAAATGAAGATCCGTCCCAAACTGTTTCCAAGAAGCAGATTCTCATTTTCATAACAAATCCTCGATGATTATCCAAAGTGAAGGAGCATCCATAATGGATTCAGAGCTACAGTAACACAACAAGACTCACACTTTGAAGACCTCCGGCCCAGATGCTCATTGTCCACCGTGTCACTGGACCACTCCACTTTCTTCTCCGTCTTCCTTTTCCTGAGCTTGATGGTCAGGCTTCTGCCCTCCTGGAAGCACACACAACCAGCCCATCATACGGAGGATATTACTTACATTATTAAATGTTACTACAGATAAGAGTAAACATTAATAGTTAGACGATGATGATGATGGTGACAATGACAGCTACATTTTTCACCTCAACCATTGTTTTGGCTTTATGTTACTACTGTAAACAGCAATAAATGAACATGGGGTCTTACTAAGGAACTGTACTATGGTTACACCAACATCTGCTAGACACAGTACACCACAGCAATATCTACAATTCTTGAAATTCATGTAAAATACCATGCATGATGGTAATCCTTTAATATTATGATATGACTATTTTGTCACACCATTTCAGTATTTTTCATAAAAAATTTGAAAAATAGTAAACTTTAAATAAAATTAAACACACGCACATACATACATACATACATACATACATATATATATATATATATATATATTTTAACAACAGTACATTAACATATAGTTTTTTAACATTTGGAATTAGTTTTTATTGACATTTTTCGCTTGCATTTGAATTTCCTCTAAAGTTTTAGTAATTTTGTTGGATTTGTCATTTTTATTTTACATTATATTCATACACAAGTTTTTATTCATTTTAGTTTTCAGTTTATCAAACTTAATGAAAATGTCTACATGCAAATGAGAAAAGTTTCCTTGGCAACCAGCTAAAATGCGCATTTTATTTTAAAGGGTTAGTTCACCCAATAATCAAAATTATGTTATTAATAACTCATCCTCATGTTGTTTCAAACCCGTAAGACCACCGTTTATCTTCGGGACACAGTTTAGATATTTTAGATTTAGTCCAAGAGCTTTCTGTCCCTCCATTGAAGCTGTGTGTACGGTATACTGTCCATGTCCAGAAAGGTAAGAAAAACATCATCAAAGTAGTCCATGTGACATCAGAGGGTCAGTTAGAATATTTTGAAGCATCGAAAATACATTTTGGTCCAAAAATAGCAAAAACTACGACTTTATTCAGCATTGTCTTCTCTTCCGTGTCTGTTGTGAGAGAGTTCAAAACAAAGCAGTTTGTAAAATCCGAATTTTACGAACGAATCACGAACGAATCATTTGATGTAACCGGATCTTTTTGAACAAGTTCACCAAATCGAACTGAATCATTTTAAATGGTTCGCGTCTCCAATACGCATTAATCCACAAATTACTTAAGCTGTTAACTTTTTTAATGTGGCTGACACTCCCTCTTAGATAAAACAAACCAATATCCCGGAGTAATGCATGTACTCAAACAGTACACTGACTGAACTGCTGTGAAGAGAGAACTGAAGATGAACACCGAGCCGAGCCAGATAATGAACAAAAGATTGACTCCATCTCGAGTCATGAACCGTTTCTGTCGGACGAGTCCGATTCGAGAACCGAGGAGCTGATGATACTGCGCATGTGTGACTCAGCTTGAAGCAAACTGACACACAGAGCGTCTGAACTAAACTGATTCTTTTGGTGATTGATTCTGAACTGATTCTGTGCTAGTGTTATGAGCGCGGGTAAACCGAAGGCTTGAATCAAGGGCAATCATAGCAAATGACGCCATTTCGTCGAGCGCAAAAGAACCGGTGCACCGTTTTCTTCAACCGGTTTATTGAATCGAACTGTCCGAAAGAAGTACTGGTGATCCGAAAACCGATGCAACCGGTTCTTGACTCGTGAACGAGTCAGTCTTTTGTTCATTATCTGGCTCAGCTCTGTGTTCATCTTCAGTTCTCTCTTCACAGCAGTTCAGTCAGTGTACTGTTTGAGTAAATTAATTACTCCGGGATATTGGTTTGTTTGAACTCAGAGGGAGTGTCAGCCACATTAAAAAAGTTAACATCTTAAGTCATTTGTGGATTAATGCGTATTAGAGATGCGAACCGTTTAAAACGATTCAGTTCGATTTGGTGAACTGGTTCAAAAAGATCCGGTTACATCGAATGATTCGTTCACGAACCGGATATCACAAACTGCTTTGTTTTGAACTCTCTCTCACAACAGACACGGAAGAGAAGACAATGCTGAATAAAGTCGTAGTTTTTGCTATTTTTGGACCAAAATGCATTTTCGATGCTTCAAAATATTCTAACTGTCCCTCTGATGTCACATGGACTACTTTGATGATGTTTTTATTACCTTTCTGGACATGGACAGTATACCGTACACACAGCTTCAATGGAGGGACTGAGCTCTCGGACTAAATCTAAAATATCTTAAACTGTGTTCTGAAGATAAATGGAGGTCTCACGGGTTTGGAACGACATGAGGCTGAGTTATTAATTACATAATTATGATTTTTGGGTGAGCTATCCCTTTAACCCCTTTGCTTGCAAGCATGGCCAACGGCCCCAGTTTAATATTGTTTCACTTTCACAGCACATTAAACATCACTCTACTTGATTTGGACAAACTGTGCATCAATTGAAAGTATAAAGACTCTAGCTTCGATATTTGACCAATGTTTTGATAAAACATTGTTGCAGTGACAGTTATTTAGTAATTTATGTCAGGAGTGCAAAATAATAAATCCGTATTATGCCACATTTTGAATAGAAATTCACCACTCATTCATATTCAGTCACGTCTGCAGCGGTTTATTTGTGTTCACAGACTCACTGAAGTGAAGTGAAGTGACATTCAGCCAAGTATGGTGACCCATACTCAGAATTTGTGCTCTGCATTTAACCCATCCGAAATGCACACAGACAGAGCAGTGAACACACACACACACACACACACACTGTGAGCACACACCCGGAGCAGTGGGCAGCCATTTATGCTGCGGTGCCCGGGGAGCAGTTGGGGGTTCGATGCCTTGCTCAAGGGCACCTAAGTCGTGGTATTGTAGGTGGAGAGAGAACTGTACATGCACTCCCCCCACCTACAATTCCTGCCGGCCCGGGACTCGAACTCACAACCTTTCGATTGGGAGTCCGACTCTCTAACCATTAGGCCACGACTTCCCTAAACAGTGAACAGTGTCAATAAGGATTTATAGACCAAAGATGCATATCAGCGGGGATATATGGATATATTTACTGATGTTTACTCCATATTTCTTCAGACAGAATAGTCATTTCTATTCATTTTCTGCTGATTTACGCGATCTGATGATAAACTGCCTCTCCCAGCGCTGTCTCTCTGTGTGTTTGCTCCTCCTCAGTGCTCATGTGTGTGTCAGACAGACTCTGATTGGTCCTTCGCCTTGTCAATCTTTAGAGTGTCATAACCGGACACCGCCACATCGTGTCACATGGTTTGTGAACACTTCCTGGTAGTTATCTGGCCATAACAACACTGAAACACCTATGTACACACGAAATATCCTAATAATAAACCAGTGATTACGACAGAAAAGCTTGGTATGAGATTTTCTTGAGATCTGAGGCGTTTTTATAAAAAAGTTTGAAAATTTACATCTGAAATGCTAACTTGTGCAGTGATGTAAAAGGCTATAAATAAATAGCATATTTTTACAACAGTAAACAACCAAATTCCACCCGTGATCGCTAAAGGATGTTATTAAAAACACTCAATCTGTGTTTAAAGTGAGTTTTAAGTAAAAGTGTACTAATAATTTCATAAATTGTCTGATGTAGCTTGATGCTAACATTAGCTCTAATGCTACTAATAGCAGGTGCATTTCTTCATAATGCATTTCTGTCACAATAATTCACGTAAGGTCGTAAGAAAATGTTTTGTTGTATTTTTATAGTAAGACTTTTGATAAATAAGGACTAAATGCATACTGAGATTAAAGCGAGATTGCAGTTTAGTGGATTGTAAAGCTTGAAATAACCACAACAAAGGCTGATAAAGGTGGAATAAAAGCAAAAGAATAATGATAAAAGAATAATGCGGATAATGTGACATACCTGGCGGAGGTGTGAAAGACTAGTTTGGTGAGAACAATAGAATCACGAATGGGTTTGCAGAGACAAAAACACAGACAAAGCACACAGGAGTGTTTATATGTGAGATCTTACAGAAATGACAAGTGCCATAAATCAATCTGATTAGCCTTCTCTAAAAACACACATGACATGGCCTTAGAAAATATTTCTTAAAATTCACAGTTTTACAGATTAGATTATGAAAATTTCATTTGAAGCTTTGGTAGAATTGTGGCTTTAGCTACACTGTTTCTCTAAACTCATATCTTACATCAACAATTTTTTTAATACATTTAATAAATATGTTTTTTATTTTTATGTTTGAGCTTATATATCTCTATTATCATAACAGTCTGATTACAGAGTGATTCTGATTCCTGACCAGTAAACTTTGAAGTTTCAGCTTTGTGAACAAATTATGATTACCCTATTTTTCAAACTATAAGTCGCGTATAAGTATAAGTCGTATCAGTCCAAAAATACGTCATGACGAGGAAAAAAACATATATAAGTCGCACTGGACTATAAGTCACATTTATTTAGAACCAAGAACCAAGAGAAAACATTACCATCTACAGCCGCGAGAGGGCGCTCTATGTTTTCAGTGTAGACTACAGGAGCACTGAGCAGCATAGAGCGCCCTCTCACAGCTGTAGACGGTAATGTTTTCTCTTGGTTCATTTCAAATTAATTTTGATAAATAAGTCGCACCTGACTATAAGTCGCAGGCCCAGCCAAACTATGAAAAAAAGTGTTACTTATAGTCCGGAAAATACGGTATGTATCTAGTCAGAAAGAATCATGAGCAGAAACCTTTTTATTTTGGGTATGTCATTCCTGTCTCCATGCCAAAAAATGGGGGGTGACTGGTAAGGGGTTAAACTATGTTCCGAAGATGAATGGAGGTCTCACTGGTTTGGAACAACATGAGGGTGAGTTATTAATAACATAATTTTGATTATTGGGTGAACTAACCCTTTAAGTAACAAAAATGTTTATTTTTAAGGTTTTATATTTAGTTATCTGTAATAACCCTAATACTATCCCCTGCACTTTTTGTGCTGTAAATGTTGTAAGTGTTCAAGTGCTGTAAAAAGCTTTCATGACTGAATTTATTTTTTGACGTCAGTAATAATAACAATCGCAGTAACTAACCTAACCGCGGTTACCACGGTACATATCTCACAGAGGATGTCTGTTGTGATCATAACACACTGTCAAACCAGAAGATGAACCCTGCTGAACATGCTGCTCACTGACCAGGCCTTATGCTGCTGTCTAGACAGTCTATAAACCACTCAATGTGCGAAGCACAGAACGATGAGTTAATAACAAGAGCCCTTGGAGTTCTTGAGCCTGAGTGATTCGGTATAAGTGTGTCTCGGGGTGGTGTCTACACTAAGTAGGGCACAGTACCTGCTGGGGTGGAGGCGGTGTGCCCGTCTGAACGGTCTCCGTTATCGTCTCACTCGACGTCCTTTGCATCTCCGCCATAGCGCTGATCAAACCCCGATAAACCACGGTCGACTAAACTGATGAAAGTCTGCTCTCGGTTTAAAGGATATTAAAAACGGTTTGCGTGTCAGGATGTCGAGCTGGACCAATATGAATCAGAGACGAACGCATGAGATGAATACGCACCAGTCTAATCATTCCTCCTCGGAAGGACGCATTTACGGATGGACCGGTTCTCGAAGCTGACTGTGTTTCAAAAACAAGTCAGCTGACTACCTAGACAGGATTTTTAGACAATATAGTAGTGCTTGGAGTCAACTCAGCTGACTTGTATATTTAAATATACTGTTGACGCAAAAAACACCCACAAACGCACCGATCTCGTAACGCGCAACGCACCCTTGATGCGCACTAATGCTGTCTAGATAGTGAGCTCGTCAGATCTTGAGACGCAGCCGCTGAGTGCTCCTTTAAAAACTATCCGATAGGAAACAGCGGCAGTATAATCCAAGTACAATCCAGTGCAATTTAACTTTGATTATTTGCAGTTTTTTATTAGTCACTTATCTGCGGTTTTTATCAAAACCTTTTAAGTCAAATGGAATTTTAAACCTAAAAATATTATTGTGAAAAATCACTGCCGTATCCACAATATGTCTGTGTCCTGTGACAGCACACACTGAGTGAAGGTACATTGATTTTATACCTTTTATTTGTCTTTTTCATACTCAGCATTTCTCTGATCATATTTTTAGATGTGTATACTATAAAAGACGCATGTCATGAAGTTGCAGAGTGCGTGTATTCATAACATTTTCAAAAACACGAACCTTCATTGCAAATACATTTTACACTGTATTTAAATGTTTCATATTTTATGTATTGTTTTGCTTCGTTATACCGTTAAACTCAATGATTAGCATATTCATGTTCTATTGCATTTAGGTACTCCTAGCAGTGTTATTTTCGTATTATTTATTTGTTACAGTATTTATTAACATTTTGAATTAGCTCCCCTTTTTTATTTTTTATTACATTTTAGTTTAAGTTTTAGTCTTTTTGTTATGTGCTTTTGTCATTTTTAACTGTTTATTTTCCATTTCTATATAACTTTTATTTTTTATATTTAATTCGATTTTAGGTTTTAGTATTTGAAGTAGTTAATTAACCTAAACGTATTTCAGTTACCTGCCAGTGTGACATTGAAAAGTATTTTAAGTTTGTTTTTCAACTGATATTTATAAAACATCAGTTTAAAAAAAAAATCTATGACTGAAAATATCTTAATAAATGGACTCTTAATCCAAGATGATAATTTTATCCAGGCGCTGAATGCAGGGCTACAAGGAGCTGTGGCTTCCTGGCTGCGAACATGTTGGGATTGCAACACAGGTACCCCATCTCTTTTTCTGTTAAATGGTAAAAAAGCATGCTTAGGTGTCAGTTTGTATGAACATTAGCTGTTCCGAATGATCTGTGATGTGTCTGTGTGTAATAGTCGGTGGTTGAGAGGAAGCTGATGAGGAAGCAGAGGAAGTGCAGACAGGACTACAGTAGAGAGGAGTTCCTCAAACAGGTCTGGAGATGGAAAGATGAGTAAGTCTCTGTCTATCTGTCTTTGCTGTGCTTCTTTTGTCCTTACATTCAGAGCCTTGGAGTGGTTTAGGGCTTATGTGTGCTACTAGTGCATCTATTGTATTATTGTATGTCCAAATGGTAACTATAAGGACTGCTTTCAGTTTAATTCAACTCAACTCACCTTTTTTTTCAGAAATGAGATTTATTATCAGCTCAGAAAACTAGGTGCATCTCTTGACTGGAGCAGATCCTGTTTTATGATGGATCCGGTAATAAAAAGCTATTCTCAGTTTTCTTGCAGTATGCACAAAATGCATTTTGTCTCTGAGAATGACCATACATTCTCCTGTGATAAAAGTACACTTTAACATACAATTTTTTTTTTTAAAGTGCCTGGATTAAAGTTCCTAATATTGTTTTGGGAGTCTCCTACAGTAGGGTTTCATGCATGCATGCAAACATTACTTTTTCAGTTTGCTCTGTTTCTACAGATATAATTTTATTCATTTGGTTCTAAGGTGTGATTTATTTATTTTATATATATATATATTTAGAAGGAGAAGTTGCAGTTTCAACCACTCGTCCATAGATGATGCGGGGAGACATGGCCATTGCTGATCATCCTTATGACCCTCGATATAAAGTTAGAAAAAAATGGTTACGCTACAATGGTTTTTGAATGGATTGTTTGTTGTCTACTCTGTGCTTATGATAGGACTTTACATGATGGTACTTGTGTTCAAATAGGATATTACTGTACTACTCATACTACATGTGATTAATCTAGTATGCAATATGTCTACCATGCTAAAGTGACTTAGATGCCTGAATAGCTTTAGTTTTATCACTTTTCCCCACCATATTAATTCTTTTCTCATCAGGATCATCACAGCAAACACTGCAGGCCTCCATTTCCAGAGCACTTATGACCCATTGTCACTTACTCTATGGTGGATGTGACATTTGGCACATTTCATTCATTTGTGCATTGGGAATTTTATCTGTTGGAAAAAACTGTATCTTTTATTGTAAAATTTTTATTTTTGCTCTGCAAGCCAATGTTCCAATGTTGTTGTTGTTGTTGTTGTTTATTTTTAAGGTTGCTCATATTAACTTGACACTGATCCTTTATTATAAGGTGATTTCCGATGACAGCACTGGTCAGTGCATTTGTTGCCCCCGGCTTACAAGCGGTTTTTGAAAGTAAAAATAACTTACTTGTTTACAACCCCGTTTCAGTCTCTTTCAACATAAACGTTTTTACTGCTGACTCACTCGTAAAAACTTGCAGTAAATTTGCAGAAAGCTTTAAGATGCTGGGTCAAGGTTTAAAGTGACTTCTGTGTGAGCTGTGCTTCATACATCGCTACACTAGTGACAATAGACTGTGAACATTTTTTGCCTGTAAAATTTGTGACTGCACCTTTAGTCTCAGCTCCTGTCTTTCAACCTTCCAACTTCCTGCTCTCCCAAGCCTCACTGTGATTGGAGGATATGGGATCATTATTTTCACAAAAAAGTGGAGTGTTCCTTTAATACTTGAGACTTTTTTTCAAATGGTGGAAAAAAATACATTACTTAATACTTAATACCTGTTTAAGAACAATTAGTATTTGAGTGCCTTCACCAGTGGACAATAAAGTTTTGTTTATTACAAGCATACTATGAAGTTGGCTGTCAATGTTTTTAATCGTTCATCAGCTGGAATAATTATTCTGAAAGCGATTCCAACGATATTTTTCCACTGTTTTGTTATCGTTATGGCTGTGATGTGTTTTTCCATATTCTCAAAAAATAGAATCAAAAGTATTCAAATGATTGATGATTACAAATTTAGATTTATAGCTGTAGTTATAGTTATTGGTGTGAACATCGATCTGTGTTATTCACACAACGAAGCCCGTTCAGTCTTTTCTAGCATGTTGGAAAGACTTTTTTATAAATGTCAAAGAGACTGCAGGCATCTAAATGTATGTATTACAGGGGTCAGTGAGGTGTAGGAATATCTCAGGATTGTGTAAGAGGGCTCTGAGATGAACAAACTGAAGGTCTGTCTCAATGGAAAGACTTTTATAAAGGTCAAAGCATCTGTACTGCGGGCCTCTGCACATGCATTAGCGGTATGTATTACAGAAGGTCAGCGAGCTGTAGGAATATCTCAAGATCAATAACTACAGTGAGTACGAAAGGGCTCTGAGATCTACTCATACACATTCAGCCTCCTAAAATTGTGGGAAGTCTGGTCTAGAAAGTTAAAGCATATATAATATGCTATCCAGGTCTAAATGTGCAACCCTGCCAACTCAGCATGTTACCGAAATTCAGCCCACATGTCTAAATGTGCTTTCAGATCATTATTATATATGCTAACCATTATACTATATTATATTATTGATTCAAGTCACTGTAAATTAAATGACAGTTATATCATGAATTGCAGTTATATGCATTAGAAATAATCTCCAAAAGCAGCTGAATGATCATGACAGCTCTAGTCTTAAGATATCTACAGTATATAAGGAATCTGTAAGAGGCTCTATATTTAAAAGAATGTTTCTATGGATATTTGGCACGAAACATTTCTGTCTCTTAGGGTGTTAAGTGATTTGATGCCAGGCAATGAGTAATTACTGCACCGGTGGAGAGGAAGCTGTTCAGAGGAAAGAAGAAGCATCCTGTGTCATTACCAGTCTGCAGGTAAACTGATATAACCTGGTCCATAAGCAGTAAACCTTTCCTCGTCCTCTTACTTTGAATAGACTTACAGGCTCCTGGGTTATCTGGCTATATTACATTACATTTTTATGTACTCAGGCAGATCAGTCCTTTCAAACATTTTTGTCATGTTCCTTGGACTAAAAAATGACCTTTTGTCCTCTCTTGATTTTATTCCACCCACATAGTCGTTCTGGAGATGTCATTGAACCCTTGCTGAAGAAACCGTGGTTTGTGCGAAGAAATGAGCAGAAAAGCAATTCAAGTGAGTGAGCGTGACTTAAATGTGTGGTTGCATCAGATAGATATAGTGCAGAACTGTTAAACCACACAGGAACTCTGTCTTTCTCATAGTTATAATAACGCTCGCAATTAAATCATATTTATATATTACTTATTATCACTCACAGTGTTTTCAACACTGATAATTATCAGAAATGTTTCTTGAGCAGCAGATCAGCATATTACAATGTTTCTGAAGGATCATGTGACACTGAAGATGGGAGTAATGATGCTGAAAATTCAGCTTTGCATCACAGGAATAAATTGCATTTAAAAATGGAAAACAGTTATTTTAAATTGTAAAAATATTTCACAATGTTACTGATTTGACTGTGAGTTTGATCAAATAAATAATGCAGCCTTGGTGAGTATGAGAGACTTCTTTAAAAAACATGAATGAAAATCTTACAATCCCTAAGCATTTGAATGCTTAAGCATATCAAACATACATGCACATTCATAGTAAATGGTTAGATTGACATTATGCTGTTTTTGTTGAAGTGTGTGTGTCAATACTCCCTCAAACGCATAGCTGCTTGTCATTGGGTTATAAGCGTGTCCATCTGACCCGTCCTTCTTAGTACGACAGCCAATCAGATATTGTCTTGGGCGGGACCTACGCCCTGTTCTCCGGTTCTTGCATGTAATTAGCGTAATGTCCACGTGATCGCGTGTGTCCAAACTTCTGAGAGTTTAGTTTAAACGCTTTAATAAGCAAACTTAATAGTTTAAATATGGTGCATCCTACACACATCTACTTTATATCAAAATTCTAGAAGTCATTTACCCATCAAGTAGGTGCCAAACTTCCCATAGTTAAGGTGCAAGTAAATAAGGATTTAGCCGTGATAAGTGTTTAACACACAAAATTACCACGACTGTACTGTTTGAGTAAATGAATTACTCCGGGATATTGGTTTGTTTGAACTCAGAGGGAGTGTCAGCCACATTAAAAAAGTTAACAGCTTAAGTCATTTGTGGATTAATGCTTATTGGAGACGCGAATCGTTTAAAACGATTCAGTTCGATTTGGTGAATTGGTTCAAAAAGATCCGGTTACATCGAGTGATTCGTTCGCGAACCGGATATCACAAACTGCTTTGTTTTGAACTCTCTCTCACAACAGTCTCAAGGGTTTGGAACGACATGAGGGTGAGTTATTAATGACATAATTATAATTTTTGGGTGAACTATCCCTTTAATATTCTTGAAGTTATTTTATGTCATGTATATCTCCACTTTGCAGCGATTGGTGTATTTCCAGACAGCTTTGGTGGGGTCATCAGATATCAGATAATCATGTGACACTGCAAAACTCAAAGGACACAGAAGAGGTGGGGTACTATCATAAAATCTGTAGGCCAGAGAGGCTCTTAACGTACCTGCTACAGCATAATGCATTTATGAATTTAATTTATTTGATTATAAATACAAAAAATATAAAACTGAAATACTGTGAAATATCTGTTTTAATGTGTCGCGAAATGTAATTAATGGGTTAGTTCACCCAAAAATGAAAATTACCCCATGATTTACTCACCCTCAAGCCATCCTAGGTGTATATGACTTTTTTTTCTTTCAGATGGATACAATTGAAGTTATATTAAAAAATGTCCTGGCTCTTTCAGTCCTTATAATGTCAGTGACTGGGTGGTACAGATTTTGAAGCAAAATAAAGTGCATCCATCCATCATTACAAGTGCTCCAGATGGCTCCGGGGGGTTAATAAAGGCCTTCTGAAATGCGTTTGTGTACGAAAAATATCCATATTTAAAACTTTATAAACCATAATCTCTATCTTCTTTTAATAGTATTGTCTATTTCAATATATTTCATTGAAAGAAAGAAATTAATTATCTAAGATGTATATAGTATAGGAATCATAATTTATGTTACCAATTTATGTGTTCTTTGTGGAAACTTTTTATCTTCCGTCTAATAGTGACTCTACTAATGACTATGCACTTTTTTAAACCACATGAATGAGATTTGAGAGTGTTCAATGAATAACCTAAACACTGGTTAGTTCTTCACACAAAGCTGTTATATGTTTTCAGAATGGATGGAGTAGAATTAACTTTATTGTTGCATTCTAGGGAAATTTGTTTTAGACATCAAATGACAGCCAGTATGTAATCAGCATTAGACTCACGTAATATAATAATAATAATAACAAACTTTATTTTCTATAGCGCCTTTTAATGTAGATCTCAAAGCGCTGAACAAAAACAAATAATACACTATATAAAATAATACAACAAGCAAAGATATGAAAAGAAATACAAATCAAAACAACAAATAAAAACAATAAAAAAATAAAATATATAATAATACAAATGTTTAATTAAAAGCTACCCTAAAATTGAGTTTCAAGGCGAGATTAAAAAATGCTAAGAGTTTTGGCTTGCCTTATCTCAATAGGTAAAGAATTCCAGTTTTGGAGCTAATGAAGAAAGAGCCCTATCACCCATCAATCGTAAACGGGTTAAAGGAACAGTTAAAAGGGCAGTTTCAGATGAGCAAAGGTCACGTGTTGGAGTATAAGGAATTAAAAGCTCAGACAAATATTGAGGTGCCAACCCATGCAAAGCCTTGTAAGTAAGCATCAAAATGTTAAAATCAACCCTAAAGCTAACAGGGAGCCAATGTAAAGACTCCAAGACCGGAGTAATATGATCTCTCATCCTAGTTCTAGTAAGGATTCTAGCAGCCGAATTTTACACTACCTGCAATTTGTTTAAGGTAGCTTTTGACACCCCCGCCAACAAGGGGTTACAATAACCGATCCTGGTAAACACAAAAGTGTTAATCAGCCTTGCAGCAACAGGAAAAAACAGCATTGCACGTAGTCTGGAAATATTTCTAAGATGAAAAAAGGAGGTTTTAACAGTGTTTTGAACATGTGGCTCAAAAGTTACATTTGAATCGAAAATCACCCCTAAATTCTTTAGTTTTGGTTTAAACTCCATAATTGAACCATCAACGTAAACACACATTGCATAGATCACTACACGATAAAATGAAAATAAAAGAGTGCAACAATCCAAATATATATTACAACATACTACATACCAATGTCTTCAAAAGTTAAGAATTCTCTGTTTTTACATTGAAGAAGACTTGAAATATAATAGTTTGGGCTGCTCGTATGATACTTCTATGGCACTATTTTAGCCCCTGGTAACGGTTTATTATTAATAATAAACAGATATATTTTTTACTATTTTTAGCAAGTGATGTAGTTCAATAATGCAGGTTGTTCACTGCGCTTCTGTAGCGATGAAATCTGACTTTTTGAAATGTTTGTTTCAGACCCAGATGTGCTTGATACTCGGTTCTCTTCTGGTCTCTTCTCGTTCGCAATGCTCAGCTGGCCTCAGAAGGTTCTTCATTTTAAACTCCAGTTTTCTATCAGCTTCATAAACTCATAAAAGAGTCCAGACAAAAAAATCTATATAGAAAGTCTGTGTATTATTGACATCCTGGAGATGAACCTGCTTTGATCTGACTCTATCCTCAGACAGAAGACTTGAAACACTTCTACCCCAGTTCTATTCTGGAAACAGGAAGTGACCTCATCTTCTTCTAGGTGGCCAGGATGGTGATGCTGGGCAGAGTTGACTGGCCAGCTGCTCTTTAAACAGGTTGGGTTGATGGCTTATTGCTGAGCTCATAACTCTAAATGGCATGTAGTAAGTTTGGCAGGAACTGAAAATTTATTTTGTGATGTGCGTCGTATAACAAAAGTATCCAAAGTGTCACTGAGAAATGCTACCGTCTGTTTTGCCATCAATATGTCTCTGTTTGGTGCAGCTCTGACTGTTCTCTCTCTGCTTTATCACTGTGTCAAACAGGTGCTCTTTCACTCTCTGGTGGGAGATAAATATGGGCGGAAGATGAGTAAATCTTTAGGAAACGTCACTGACCCTCTTGATGTCATCTCAGGGGTTTCTTTGGAGGTACAGACACATATGCACTCTCAGCCTTCAGACCTGTTCCAACAGAGTACAAAACATGAAACTGATGCTGTTTCGACACATTTTTACTGTGGAAACTAGACGTTGGGGTGAGGCCAGTCAAAGAGCGTGTCTTCATTTTTAACAGCTTTTAGTGTATGCACAGCATTGATCATTATTCACTACTTAATATCGCTGGTCAGTTGCAGGGGGTATCAGTGGGAGGGGCTTTCTCATTCTAGAGAGCATTTGATTGGACAAGATCTGTATGTGCGATGAGTCATCAATATATTTGGTCCATGTTTCAAAGCTAATAGTGGGGAAGCCCAATGCATATGAACCAATAATAGAGAGTTTTAATTGATCAGTAATTGTTGATGTTGAATATTTAATTGTGCACACTCTATTTTTACATTTATATTACCTTTGCTCTCATCTAACACTCACTTAAAGTTAATCTTGAAAAATACTTATTTAATAAGAATGATAATGGTAATCTTTAAATTCTTTTATGTAAACGAAAATCTCAGAATTAATATAGATGATTTGTATTATATATAATGTTGTGCTTCTTAATTTCACTTGTTGCATTTAAACAAATTATTTTAGTATTTAGTTGTTGTTGTTTAATGTAGAAAATAAATAGTATAGAATTTTAATATCATAATTTCATGTTTATGGGCCATGAAAATAATTATTGACTTATATTTGCCAGATTTTAATATCAGTACATTGCAAACTATTACTGGACTCAAAACTTCCATTTTGAAAGAAAAATCTTTGGTAACACTCTCTATGAAGCCCGTATTTATAATACATTATAAGGGTATTCTTAAGACATTATAATGAATTCATAAAGCATTATAAAAAAAACCTTATAATATGTTGTATCATCTCATGAATATTCATAAGATCAGTTTTAATATATTATAATATTTACTTATTTGTGGTTATAGCGTTTAAGAGTATGATGATTTATAACACAATGAACACGTTGCATCCACTTTTACAATGGATTATATTTCTCACAGTTATAATGTATTATAAGTCTCTTATCTTGCCATTTTTCTGTACAATGTCAAGATATGTTACAGTCCATTATATAAGATATGTTATAGTCCATTGTTGTTATGATTATTCATGAGTAGATATAACATATTATAAGTTTTTTTTTAAAATGCATTATACATTCATTATAATGCCTTAAGAATACATTTATAATACACTATAAATACGGGCTTCATGGAAAGTGTTACCAAATATTTTTATAGCAAATTTTTAATGAATAATTGCCTACAGATTCAGTGTGACCAGTGTTGTTATTATTAACTTAAACTTTAAAAAAAAATGTTAATTAAAGTAAAGCTAAAAAAAAAATGTAAATATAAATATTCAATGAAAACTTGAACTTAAACTTTAAAAAAAAGTATAAGAAGTGTTGCCTTGAGAGCTAACAAAAGTTTAATGTGAAGTACTAAAATTACTAAAACTAAAATAGAAACTGATATTATAAAAATAAAATCTATTTATAAAAAAGTATAAATACTACACAAGCATATAAATAATACTTAAATAACACTGAAATATATTTGGGTAAAAATTTATTTTTAATACACTTCTGTAATTTCATACCATTAGACTATCATTAGACTTTTTTTTGTTTGTTTGTTTGATTTCTCTATTCCCCTTTTCACTTTCTATGAACACTGAATCCTCAGTATATTAATAAAAGACTTCATCTTCATGTCAGTCACATTCTGGTTTAATCTCTGTAGAGACTTCAAGAGAAAGTCAGAGAAGGAAACTTGGATCCGTGGAGGCACAGGTCAGCTCCAGGTTCGCTCTAATCCACTGATCCAGTCATTTCCAAATGAGCAAGTTCAGTTCAATTCCTGTGTCCTTCCTGCAGAAGACAGATTTCCCCAAAGGGATCCAGAGACGGGACAGACGCTTTGAGGTTTGCGCTCTGCTCTTATAAAGCCCAGGGTAAGTCACCCTAATTAGAGAGACCTTCAGATGTACCCAGATCTCTTCGCTCCCCCTGACGTTTTCCTCGAACCCTGTCTCAGGAGAGGACATCATCCTGTCTGTGTCTCATGTGCTGAGCTGTAGACATGTCTGTGATAAGATTTGTGCTTCACCCTCGCCACGCTGCATGATGCAAGTTTACCGACATCATGAGCAGAGGTACGGCAGCCAATATATCTTTATTAAATCAATAAAGCAACCCAGACCAAATTATAAAAAGGAGGAGAGTGCCAGTAAGAGTGACTTGTAGGAGCAAATGTCAGAAAATCAGTTTGAAGGGTGAAGTGTCAGTTCTTCAGTGAGATTGAGTTTCAGTGTGCTTGTGTCAGTTACCAAATCTACTGGAAGCCTGCTTCAAATATTTTGGAGGGAATTTTGAAGAAGTAAGAAATGGAAAGTAAAAGTTAAATATATATTTTAAAATTATATATATTTTACAATTATAATTTCAGCTGTTCGATTTGTGCCCTATTTGCTGTGTTTTTTTTATGTATACACTGTCATTCTAAGTTTTTTTTTTAGAGAAATTAATATTTAGCAAGGACACATTAAATTGATCAAAAGTAGTAAATACATTTATAGTTTTACAAAAAAATTTATATTTCCAATAAATGCTGTTCTTCACCATAGCTCATACTTTGCAGTGTTTAGTGGCGCAATGTTTAAATATTATGTATATACCATTGTACTATTTATTAATATTTTGAATTTACTTACAATTAAATCTAATCTAATCTTGACAAACTATATATCGTTGGAAAGGTCTAAGACTCCCAAATATATATTTTACCAATGTTTTTTGTTAAAAATGATGTAGGAAAAGTAATCGATTAATTTATGACAAGAGTGCACCCTAAAAAATCTACATCATAACAGGAGTTCTGCCCTTTGTTAAAAAAAAAAGACTTCTTTGTTGCCTTTTTCTCTATCACATTTTAGAAATCATCAGAAATTATATATCAACTGAAAATTTAAAATCTCAAAATTCATCCTTTAAAACTCATTTTAAAATCAGACATTGCATTACCATGTAAATGGTACATCAATATCATGTTACAAAATGTTTTATTCATGAATTATAAAAATGTAGGTTTGGATCGTGCACTACAAAGTCTATGTTCAAAAATGTGAGTGACAGTTAAGGGGTTAAATGAAAATGTAAAATATAATATTAACTGTAATTAAAAGTACCTCAATCATTAAAATAACACTGTTTTCAAACGTGTGTGCACAGGACCAGGCCGTCTGCACGCTGGGCAGGATCTCAGCGCTTCATCTACACTGTCCAGAGGCAGGCTTCTCCGACTCTCCTCCTCTACCTAAGGCCAGTGCTGTAGGGGTGGTGGATCACTCCATCTGCTTACCTCTCAGTGTTCAGGTAATGCAGTAACGATGTGTCTATATATAGACTGCTGATGGCTCTTTCTCTCTCTGTCAACCTTCAGAATGGTATTATTGCTGACAAACAGAGAGCTTTCCTCTTTCAGCGCAGAGAAACGCTGGCCTCCAAACTCAAGCAAGCCCTTGCTTACACACAGAAGCCCAGCTACACAGAAAAAGTACCTGATAAAGTCAGAAAAGACACAGAAGAAGGTGGGTACAGAGAAGAATGGGCTGATGCACTTCACTAAAAATTGTCAAAAAAATCTTATTTTACACAAAATTAAATAATATTTGATTGGAAAATATATTTAGCGTGAACAAAATAAAGCTTATTAAATATTTTTTGTCTTTTTCATTTTTGTGTTTTTTCATTTTTTCATTTTTTTGTTTCCCCCAAATTGTGATGCAAAAAAATAATAATAATAATGAAAAAAAAAAAAAAATTACATACTGGCATGCCTCATTGCACAATTCTTTACATACACTGTTGTAATTCCATTTTTAATAGAAAACCTCATTTATTTTGTGTTATTATAGTTCAACTGGAGATTAACCACATGTGTTTATGTTGATAGAAATGTTTATGCATGTACTGAATATTATTCATTCTGTATATCCCGTGAGAAAGCTTCACCCTTGTCAATACAGTAATATATTTCAGCAGCTAAAGGAGCTTGCAAGCATTTATTGTGTTCTGAAATAACAGAATGCAACTATAGAGCAGGAGCTGAAGAACATCGAGGACCAAATTTTGGCTTTGGAAGATACAAGGAAAGAAATCTAATGGACATACTGATCCGAATATTGAATCCAACCAATAACCAGTGCAAAATAATACTTTGTTCTCTTTTTATAAATCTGATAAGGATGCCTTTAAACTGACAATGAGGCACTATTTATTGAAGAAGAAGAAATAAGCTGGTGTATATTTCTGAAGTTGGTTTGAATGTAATATAGATGTAAATAAAATTTGTTTAATTATTTTCTTTCTTCCTTTAGTGTTACTTGTTTGCATCCTATACAATCATAGAAAATAAATAGAAACACTTTAAAATACACTTAAGATCTCATCTATGCTTTATTAATTAGACAGTATACTATTCTGTGCATAAAGACATGAAAGGTAAAAACAAGACAAAATGACACATTACTGTTTTTTTCTTTTAGGGTGAATCAGAAGAAAAACAAGGTTTGGCATAATGACAATGCAGCCTTTTATATTATTATGCAATATATTGTGTTAATATATGTATACATTTATATGTGTGTTTATGTATATTATACTATGTTGTTATTATTAATTACACAGGGGTTAGACAAAACAATATAAACACCTGGGTTAATATCATTTGTGCTGACTATAGTAAACAAAACAAACATTTCAATTATTCAATTATTTCAATAGACATAAATCAAGGGGGAGAAGAATTGTTGAATTAATTATTTTTTGTTTTCTTTGGGCTCAAAGTATTCTCGTAGTTTTCAGCCACTGATGTCACATGGACAGTTTAACCGATGTCCCTTACTACGTTTTTGGACCTGGGTACACTACAGTTAAGTTCCTGTCTATGCAGGGTCTGAGAGCTCTCATATTTCATCAAAAATATCTTAATTTGAGTTCTGAAGATGAACAAAGGTCTTACGGGTTTGGAATGACATGAAGGTGATTAATTAATGATAGAATTTTCATTTTTGGGTGTACTATCCCTTTAAGGCAAGTCATGTCACTTCCATGGCGGCCATCTTTGAAACGCCTCTCTCGGGCATGGAAGTGCAGGTCCTATCTCTTTAAATGAGGAATTCTCCAAAACTGTTTGCCAAGCTTACGATTCAATTTTATATTTGAAATCAGCAATAAAATCTGATAACAACAGTCTCATAAATCTTATGCTAGACCCATAGATTTACAAATGGCCATGCCCATTTTTACAGCAAGAAAAAGTTGGATAGCAACCGGGACTTCTAAAGGCAGCTTCGGTGGACTTTACCGAATAGCGATTGGCTCTTTTACTCAGGAGGTGGGGCTTCCTTCAATACAGTAGCCATATTGAGCATTGCACTTTCCCCCATTCAAAACTATATGAGTGAAATGTCTTGGGTATTCTGTAGTCTTTGATTGTGTTCAGCAGTGTTTAGGACAAGCCATGGGTGAAACAGGTCAGACTTCCAAAAATGACAAATCATTAATCACTTTAAAGAAGACACTGGTGCTGAAATGAGAAAAACATTGTGCCATAATCCTAAAACATGGAAAGCTGGAGCATGAAGATGACCTTCAACACCTGCTTGGGTCAGACAAATCCCAAGACTTAAATATCACAAAATCACTGTAGATGGCTTTGGAGAGATAAGTGAGAAGCAGATTCTCTGTTCTGACAGTTCAGTTCAATTTATTTATATAGCACATTTAAAAACAACCATGGTTGACCAAAGTGCTTAACAATGTCTAGAAAAGAAAAATAGAGAGTCACACACAAATAAGACAAATACAGTAAAAACATCCCAATGTCACAGCTCAGCTTGATATAAAAGCCAAGGAATACAAGTGTGTTCTAACAGTCTGCGCAGTTCTTATGTGTACAGGTAAACTATTCCACAAATTAGGTGCCACCACTGAAAAAGCCCGGTCACCTTTATTTTTTAACCTAGTTCTTGGAACACTGAGGAGCACCTGATTGGATGACCTCAATGCTTTAACGGGGGCATGGACATGTAAAAGCTCTGATAAATACTCAGGCGCCAACCCATTTAAAATCTTAAAAACAAACAATAAAATCTTGAAATCAATCCTGAAGCGGACAGGAAGCCAGTGTAGTGAAGCTAGGACTTTTTAGTCCCAGTCAAAAGCCGAGCTGCTGCATTTTGGACTAACTGTAAGAGTTGAAGAGATGACTTATCCAGACCAACATATAAAGAGTTACAGTAGTCTAGTCTAGATGTTATAAAAGCATGAATTACACTTTCAAACTCCTTACGTGGCAGGTAGGGCTTGACTTTAGCCAACAGTCTTAGTTGAAAGAAACTGGCTTTTACAACAATGTCAATGTCACCTTTACTTATATAGCGCTTTAAACAAAATACATTGCGTCAAAGCAACTGAACAACATTCATTAGGAAAACAGTGTCAATAATGCAAAAATGAGAGTTAAAGGCAGTTCATCATTGGATTCAGTTATGTCATCTCTGTTCAGTTAAATAGTGTCTGTGCATTTATTTGCAATCAAGTCAACGATATCGCTGTAGATGAAGTGTCCCCAACTAAGCAAGCCAGAGGCGACAGCGGCAAGGAACCGAAACTCCATCGGTGACAGAATGGAGAAAAAAACCTTGGGAGAAACCAGGCTCAGTTGGGGGGCCAGTTCTCCTCTGACCAGACGAAAACAGTAGTTCAATTCCAGACTGCAGCAAAGTCAGATTGTGCAGAAGAATCATCTGTTTCCTGTGGTCTTGTCCTGGTGCTCCTCTGAGACAAGGTCTTTACAGGGGATCTGTATCTGGGGCTCTAGTTGTCCTGGTCTCCGCTGTCTTTCAGGGATGTAGAGGTCCTTTCTAGGTGCTGATCCACCATCTGGTCTGGATACGTACTGGATCCGGGGTGACTGCAGTGACCCTCTGATCTGGACACAGACTGGATCTGGTGGCCACGGTGACCTCGGAACAAGAGAGAAACAGACAAATATTAGCGTAGATGCCATTCTTCTAATGATGTAGCAAGTACATAGGTTGTTATGGGAAGTGTTTCCGGTTCCGGTTTACCTAATTAATGCAGCCTAAAAATCCTTTAACGGATTTGGATAATAAAAGCATATTAGTATGTTATGTGTATGCCAGGTTAAAGAGATGGGTCTTTAATCTAGATTTAAACTGCAAGAGTGTGTCTGCCTCCCGAACAATGTTAGGTAGGTTATTCCAGAGTTTGGGCGCCAAATAGGAAAAGGATCTGCCGCCTGCAGTTGATTTTGATATTCTAGGTATTATCAAATTGCCTGAGTTTTGAGAACGTAGCGGACGTAGAGGATTATAATGTAAAAGGAGCTCATTCAAATACTGAGGTGCTAAACCATTCAGGGCTTTATAAGTAATAAGCAATATTTTAAAATCTATGCGATGCTTGATAGGGAGCCAGTGCAGTGTTGACAGGACCGGGCTAATATGGTCATACTTCCTGGTTCTAGTAAGAACTCTTGCTGCTGCATTTTGGACTAGCTGTAGTTTGTTTACTAAGCGTGCAGAACAACCACCCAATAAAGCATTACAATAATCTAACCTTGAGGTCATAAATGCATGGATTAACATTTCTGCATTTGACATTGAGAGCATAGGCCGTAATTTAGATATATTTTTGAGATGGAAAAATGCAGTTTTACAAATGCTAGAAACGTGGCTTTCTAAGGAAAGATTGCGATCAAGTAGCACACCTAGGTTCCTAACTGATGATGAAGAATTGACAGAGCAACCATCAAGTCTTAGACAGTGTTCTAGGTTATTACAAGCAGAGTTTTTAGGTCCTATAATTAACACCTCTGTTTTTTCAGAATTTAGCAGTAAGAAATTACTCGTCATCCAGTTTTTTATATCGACTATGCAATCCATTAGTTTTTCAAATTGGTGTGTTTCACCGGGCTGCGAAGAAATATAGAGCTGAGTATCATCAGCATAACAGTGAAAGCTAACACCATGTTTCCTGATGATATCTCCCAAGGGTAACATATAAAGCGTGAAGAGTAGCGGCCCTAGTACTGAGCCTTGAGGTACTCCATACTGCACTTGTGATCGATAGGATACATCTTCATTCACTGCTACGAACTGATGGCGGTCATAGAAGTACGATTTAAACCATGCTAATGCACTTCCACTGATGCCAACAAAGTATTCAAGTCTATGCAAAAGAATGTTGTGGTCAATTGTGTCAAACGCAGCACTAAGATCCAATAAAACCAATAGAGAGATACACCCAAGATCAGATGATAAGAGCAGATCATTTGTAACTCTAAGAAGAGCAGTCTCAGTACTATGATACGGTCTAAATCCTGACTGGAAATCCTCACATATACCATTTTTCTCTAAGAAGGAATATAATTGTGAGGATACCACCTTTTCTAGTATCTTGGATAGAAAAGGGAGATTCGAGATTGGTCTATAATTAACTAGTTCTTTGGGGTCAAGTTGTGGTTTTTTGATGAGAGGCTTAATAACAGCCAGTTTGAAGGTTTTGGGGACATGTCCTAATGACAATGAGGAATTAATAATAGTCAGAAGAGGATCTATGACTTCTGGAAGCACCTCTTTCAGGAGCTTAGATGGTATAGGGTCTAACATACATGTTGTTGGTTTAGATGATTTAACAAGTTTATACAATTCTTCCTCTCCTATGGTAGAGAATGAGTGGAACTGTTCCTCAGGGGGTCTATAGTGCACTGTCTGATGTGATACTGTAGCTGACGGCTGAATGGTTGCAATTTTATCTCTAATAGTATCGATTTTAGAAGTAAAGTAGTTCATAAAGTCATTACTGCTGTGGTGTTGGGAAATGTCAACACTTGTTGAGGCTTTATTTTTCGTTAATTTAGCCACTGTATTGAATAAATACCTGGGGTTTTGTTTGTTTTCTTCTAAAAGAGAAGAAAAGTAATCGGATCTAGCAGTTTTTAATGCTTTTCTGTAGGATATGTTACTTTCCCGCCAAGCAATACGAAATACCTCTAGTTTTGTTTTCCTCCAGCTGCGCTCCATTTTTCGGGCTGCTCTCTTTAGGGTGCGAGTATGCTCATTATACCATGGTGTCAAACTGTTTTTCTTAACCTTCCTTAAGCGTAAAGGAGCAACTTTATTTAAAGTGCTAGAAAAGAGAGAGTCCATAGTTTCTGTTACATCATCAAGTTGTTCTGAGGTTTTGGATATGCTAAGGAATTTGGATACATCAGGAAGATAACTTAAAAAGCAGTCTTTTGTGTTAGAAGTGATGGTTCTTCCATACTTGTAACAAGAAGTAGAATTTACAATTTTGGCTATATGAATTTTGCAAAGAACTAAATAATGATCTGAGATATCATCACTTGGCTGAATAATTTCAACACCATCAACATCAATTCCATGTGACAGTATTAAATCTAGAGTATGATTTCGACAATGAGTAGGTCCTGAAACGTGTTGTCTAACACCAATAGAGTTCAGAATGTCTATAAATGCTGATCCCAATGCATCGTTTTCATTATCAACATGGATATTAAAATCACCAACTATTAAAACTTTATCTGCAGCCAGAACTAACTCGGATGTAAAATCACCAAACTCTTTAATAAAGTCTGTATGGTGCCCTGGTGGCCTGTATACAGTAGCCAGTACAAACATAACAGGGGATTTATCATTAACATTTGTTTCTTTGGATAATGTTATATGAAGTACCATTACTTCAAATGAGTTATACTTGTAGCCTGCCCTCTGAGAAATCCTGAAAACGTTGTTATAAATTGAAGCAACACCTCCACCTTTGCCTTTTAGACGTGGCTCATGTTTATAACAGTAATCTTGGGGGGTGGACTCATTTAAAATAATGTAATCATCAGGTTTTAGCCAGGTTTCTGTCAAACAGAGTACATCTATATTATGATCAGTGATCATATTATTTACAAAAAGTGTTTTCGTAGAAAGGGATCTGATATTCAATAAGCCAAGCTTTATCATTTGTTTATCCATATTGCTTCTGTTTTTTATTTGTTGAACCTCAATTAAATTGTTAATCTTAACAATTTAATTGACAAACTAATCTAATCAACAAAACTAATCTGTTTTTCAAATTTAAAAGCACTGTCAAAAATCACACCGAGATTCTTGGTAAATGGACGAACATATAACCCTAAATTACCAAGTGCATCTACACAAGCACTTAAATCCCCAGGACGACCAAACACAACAATCTCAGTCTTATTTTCATTAAGACAAAGAAAGTTCTGATCCAACCATATTTTTTAATCTTTCAGGCAATTCAGTAATGACAGAAACGAAGCTTTGTCATTAGTTTAGACAGGCAAATAAATCTGTACATCATCTGCATAACAGTGAAAAGTGATATTGTGCTTTCTAAAAATATACCCCAAGGGCAGCATATACAAAGAAAACAACATAGGGCCCAATACTGACCCTTGAGGGACGCCACAAAAAAGAGGGTGGCGAAGATGGCGAAAATTCACCAAGGTGAACAGAAAAACTTCTGTCTGTCAAATATGATTGAAACCATTTAAGGGCTATGCCCTTAATGCCGACACAGTGTTCAAGTCTAGATAAAAGAATAAAGTGGTTGACCGTATCAAAGGCCGCAGTCAAATCCAAAAGGACTAAAACAGAAGAGTTACCAGTCCACAGTTAAAAGAAGATCATTAGAAACTCTTAAAAGAGCAGTTTCTGTACTGTGACGGGGCTTAAAACCAGACTGAAAATTTCCATATATACTAAATTCATTGATAAATGACTGAAGTTGATTAAAAACAACTCTCTCCAAGACTTTCGATAAAAAGGGGAGTTAAGATATAGGTGTAAAATTAGACAAATTGGAAGGATCCAAGTTATTCTTTTTCAGTAGTGGTTGTACAATGGCATGTTTAAAAACAGTTGGTACACACCCTGAGCTGAGAGATCTACTGACCAAAGATACAATGCTTTGCCCAACAGTGTCAAAGAGATCTTTAACCAAAAGTGCAGGAATACTGTCAAGGGGGCAGGTCGCAGGACGTAGCTGTTTAACTATGTCAAAAAGATAGGAGAATGTAACCGGCTCAAATGATGAAAGACAGCTGGGCAAAAAGAAAAATCGGGGGAGTTACTGATAACTGTAAAGGGTGGAAAACTGAGACCAGCAATTTTGTCCACAAAATGTTTCAGAAAGTTTTCACATAACATTAAATATGGCACAGTACAATCTGAATCACGTGGGTTAACGAGATAATTAAATACATTAAAAAGAACCTGAGGCCGCTGGCTGTTACTGGCTACGAGGTCAGAATTTTTTTTAGTTTTAGCCGATTTAACTGCTCTCTGGTATTTACATAATGCGTCCTGCATCATTTCGAACGAGATTTTAAGTTTATCTCTTTTTCCACTTTCTCTCAGCTACTCTGCAGGCACGTCTGAGAGAGCGGGTAGTGTCATTTAACCAGGGTTCTGAAAGAATTTGGGACGTTTTTTCCTCAACGGAGCGAGAGAGTCTAAAATCTCAGTACAAGTAGGGCCGTGAATTCTTCTACACTGAGATTACAGTCATCAAGATTATACAACAACGAATCCTTAAAAACATTAGAAAACTGTGAAGCAGTTAAAGGGTTAATTGCTTGCACACTAGGTTGCGCAGAAGCACAGGGCGAAATCTCAGAATTGGGAACAACCAGAGTAAATAAAATAGGCAGGTGGTCTGAAATACTTGTGTCACATATTTCAATGAGAGTAATACATAAACCATACGACAACACAAGGTTGTCTGACAGACAACATTTAAATGGAGACTAAAGCTGTATTAAAGGAAAATGGTGGTAAAATGCCTTAGTAAAGAAATTTTGTCAGCGTATGACAGCACATTCCTCCATCTTGAGTCAGTCAAAGAAGAAAAGTCATCAAAGAAATGACCACAGGTGTCTCTCTCTTAAAATCGAATACGGAATGACATCATTGCAGCCCTTGCTTTGTACATTTGAAAAGTCATACGCAGTAACTTTCCAGTTTTACTCGATGGAACCAGGGAATGTGCCCTTCAAAAGATAGTGAGTAGCACTATCAGTCGACTAAGAGACCTAAGGACTGAGGAGGAGTTCAAGAGCCACTAGCCATGCTGAAGCAGCAGGTATTGATGTTCCTGATGTCATTCCTGGGCATGGACGATGAAGAAAAATACCTGCTAAAATGTATGCAATGTTCAACATCAGCAACCGAAGATCATGAGCCACAGAGACTTGAAGAATTTTACAGGGTTAGACATCTCTACAGATTTTTGGATGTGTTTGCAAGAGCTTCAGAAGCGGTTTTGAAGGGAAAGAGAAACCAAAAATACAGATAAAGACTAACAAGATCATAAAGACACTTCATACACACAGATACAGATACATCTAACTGGAAAGGTGTTTTGGAAGATGAGGCCAAGGAAGCTGCTCATATTCTCTGCAGCTTCTATGGATTTGAGGAAGAAGAACAGCTGCTTAGGGAAGTCAGGGTGTTTCATTCTGCCTACAATTAGCCTTTCGCCGGCCCCTCCCCCAAAACGGTCATTGTCCAATCACACATCATAGCAACCGTTACTATGTGAGGCAGTTCCGACAAACTTTGACTCCAAGCAAGATGGTGAAGCAGTGCGCCCATGGCGTTTGTAAATCGGACACTAGAATAGAGCTGTAATCAGGCCTTAAAAGTTACGCCCGACAAGACCCGAGCCCGACAGATTTCGGCCAGAGTCAGACAAGTACATTTTGATTGACAGCTTTTTAAAAGCCCGAACCTGTTTACAGCCCGACATTATTCAAATGTACGCACGCACACAGCTCTTTTGCCTTTTGTCAAGAATGAGTCATTTATACATGTTTAACATAATTTATACATGACTAACGTAATAGGCCACTTGGAAGTTTGAACAAATAAATAAAATAAGTCCTCTGTGACATCGTAACATCTCAGAACTCTAAATAGCCCTAGGTATAGACTCATTTAGCCTACAAATAGGCCAACGCACCAATAAAAACGAGTCTTTCTTAAAAATTTTAATTAAGATAAATTCTAAATTAAGATGGGTATTTGGCAATAACGAAATTAATTAAGATAAAGACTCTGCCTTATTTGCTTCGCCATAGCAGCTGAAATTTATTAAAGAATAATGCCAACATTAGCCTTTATAGGCTTGCCTATATGTCTACATTATGCATTTAAGACTCAATTAGTATTTAGTTATCATTTTTAAAACCTTTACTCACCAAGATAATAATAAAAATAGCTACCCGCAAGAGACAATAATAGACCATAACATATGAAAGAGAACTTTCCCGGCAGTGCAAGAGCATGACTGGTACACAATGCTGTGCTGGTTGCATTTGAGGTACAGGTCATGGTGTTTCTTAGATTTCGCTTTTTTTACCTCCACGGCATACTGTAACCCCTTTTGCCTCGATCTGGAGGATATCGCGGAGGTATTACTCCAAAAAAGGTCACTGACACGCATGGGTATACCTCTTCCCGTCATGGCAATCTGTCGCGCTGGTCGTGTTTGACCATTTGTTTGTCGGAAGTAGCAACAGTAACTAAGGGGGGGCGTGGCTCGGCGAAAGGCTAATTGTCCAGTGAGAAGTGCCAAGGCAATGTTGGTGAGTTTTAAAGCCAACACCTTGTGTTCCTGGCCTTATATCAGCTGGTGAAAATATATGCTACACTACCAGTTTCAATTCATTCTCGAAGCTGAAACTGGTTGAGTCCATACTGAGGAGTCTCCGTGGACAGAAAAGTCTGTCTGATTTACTGCTACTTGGCAGGAAGAAAGTCATCTCTAAAGTCATCAACATCTTTGAACAAATGGTTCCCAAAAGAAGGTTAAAACTGTGAGACCAAAAAGCCAGTTAACAGTGTTACAGCAAAAATCATTTTTTGATAGTCTGTCCAGATGTGGACACGCATATGTTTTATTAGGGGCCAAGCACCGAAGGTGCGTAGGCACCTATTGTATCCGTTAGGATTCTTATTATTATTCTGCTTCTTCTTCCGCCGCAAGTCTATGGCAGCCCATAGAACCGCTTGTGGGAAAGTTGTGCAATTTGGCACACTGATAGAGGACAATATCAACATTAACCACAGCACGTTTAGAGAGTCCAACTCTCTAGCGCCACCACTTGTCCAAAGATTAAATGTTTCTATGCTAATAACTTTTGAACCGTAAGCCACAAAAGTACAATTATTTTTCCTTTGAATCCTTGGCTTATGCCAAGTCGAATGAACACCAAAATTCAAAAATCGCAAGGTTTAGTTTTTTTGCTATATTTTATTGAAGAGTCTACTGAAGAGTCTAAGGTAGCGTTCACGCTCACACTATTATCTGGCAAGGCTGCCTTATGGGGGACGGCGGTGTGGGAGAATCAACACCCGTGTTGTGCCTCGTTCCACGCTCTATCAGAAGAGATGAGGAGAGTCTTCGACCGGGCCGCGACCGGCAGGGAGGCCGCCCATCGCCTCTCGGAACTCCGGCAAGGATCTTCTTCCGTCACCGACGATCTTCTTCCTGTTGACGATCACGAGCCCATGCAGGTGGGTAGAGCTCGGCTGTCCCGGAGGGAGAAGGAACGGCGGAGGTCCCAAGGACTGTGCTTGTACTGTGGAGGCTCGGCTCATAACACTAACTCATGCCCGGTAAAAGAGCCAGCCCGATAGTAAATCTGAGGCTACTATCAGGTGGGATCTCCGCTGAGAAGTCCTCATCAACATCATCGACCCTCCTTCCGGTGAGACTGCGGTGGAGGAATCAACATTATGAGTGTCAAGCCCTTCTGGACTCCGGAGCTGAAGTTAATTTCATTGATTCCTCACTTGCACATCACCTGAACATTCCTGTCCTTCCTGTGTCTCTCCCCATCCATGTCACCGCACTCAACGGCCAGGAACTGCCTCACGTCACGCACCATACAGAACCCATCACACTGATCACGTCTGGAAACCATCAAGAAACCATATCCTTTTTTCTCATGGACTCCCCTGTTGCTCCCATTGTTTTAGGTCACCCCTGGTTGTCCAAACATAATCCACGAGTGGAATGGGGTTCTAAGACTGTCACATTGTGGAGTGAAAGTTGTCATTAGTCTTGTCTGGTTTCTGCTTGTCCTGTTGTTCCGTTTCTGTCTTTCAGAAGGAGACCATGGTTTTGCCAAACGTGCCCGTTGAGTATCTGGACCTGAAGGAAGTGTTCAGTAAGTCCCGTGCTGCTTCTCTGCCTCCGCATCGTCCCTACGACTGTGCCATAGACTTAGTGTCAGGTAAGTCTCCGCCTAAGGGCAAGTTATACTCTATTTCTATTCCTGAGAGGGAGGCCATGGAGAAATATGTTTCTGATTCCTTAGCCTCTGGGTTCATCCGTCCTTCCCCTTCTCCAGCGGGGGCGGGGTTCTTTTTTGTGGGTGAGAAGGATGGTTCGCTGCGACCTTGTATTGATTACCGAGAGTTGAACAACATTACTATTAAGAATACTTATCCTTTACCACTCATGTCTTCAGCTTTCGAGAGGTTGCAGGGAGCATCTATATTCACAAAATTGGATTTACGTAATGCTTATCATTTGGTCCGCATCAGGAAGGGGGATGAATGGAAAACCACCTTTAACACCCCTAGAGGGCACTTTGAGTACTTGGTGATGCCGTTCGGGCTCTCCAACTCGCCCGGGGTTTTCCAAGAACTCATGAATGTCGTGTTGAGAGATATGGTAGATCAGTTTATATATGTCTACCTGGATGACATACTGATTTTTTCTTCATCTCTCCAGGAACACGTTCAACACGTCAGACGAGTGCTCCAGAGGTTACTAGAGAATGGGCTTTTTGTCAAGGCGGAGAAGTGCGTATTCCATGCACAGTCTGTTCCCTTCTTAGGGTATATCGTTTCGTCCGAGGGAATACGTATGGACCCTGACAAATTTAAGGCTGTGATAGATTGGCCATCTCCAGACTCCCGTGAGGCCCTACAGCGGTTTCTGGGGTTCGCCAATTTCTATCGACGTTTCATTCGTAATTTCAGCCAACTAGCCTCACCTCTGACAGCCTTGACCTCCCCCAGTACTCCATTCAGGTGGTCAGACGCAGCTGAAGCTGCGTTCACTAACCTCAAGAACCGCTTCATTTCGGCTCCTATCCTTGTGGCCCCTGATCCCACACAGCAGTTCGTGGTGGAGGTTGACGCGTCAGAGGTGGGGGTAGGAGCAGTTTTGTCCCAACGTGCTGCTTCGGACGATAAGGTACACCCTTGCGCGTTTTTTTCACATCGATTATCTCCTGCCGAAAGTAATTATGACATTGGCAAAAGAGAGTTGTTCGCGGTCAAATTAGCGTTAGAGGAGTGGCGCCACTGGTTGGAGGGTTCAGGGGTTCCCTTTATTGTTTGGACCGATCACAAGAATTTAGAACACATCAGAACTGCCAAAAGACTCATTTCCAGGCAGGCTCGGTGGGCACTTTTTTTCGGTCATTTTGAATTTACCCTATCGTACCGCCGGGGTTCCGAAAATGTCAAACCCGATTCTTTGTCACGTCTTTTTGATCCCTCTGCCCGTCCCGTTACTCCCGAGTGTATTTTGCCTGAGAAATTAGTGGTCTCAGCACTCGTATGGGAGGTCGAGTCGAAGGTCAAGACGGCCTTAGAAGGGGTAACGCCTCCATCCGGTGCCCACCGAACCGTTTATTTGTGCCAGAGGAGTTAAGGTCTGAAGTTGTCCAGTGGGGTCATTGTTCTAACGTGGCTTGTCACCCAGGGATAAGTAGAACTAATGGGTTGGTTAGACAACGATTCTGTTGGCCACGTATGGCTCGCGATGTCCGCGATTTTGTTTTGGCTTGCTCAGTTTGTGCCAGTGGTAAGTCATCTAACCGACCTCCTGATGGGCTTCTTCAACCGCTGTCTGTCCCTTCGAGACCCTGGTCCCATATCGCTCTAGATTTTGTTACCGCCCCCCCCCCCCCCCCCCCCCCCGCCCTCTAATGGCATGACGGTCGTTTTGACCGTAGTGGACCGGTTCTCGAAGGCGGCACATTTCATTCCCTTGCCCAAATTACCAACAGCCAAGGAGACAGCGGTGACTGTTTTAGATCACGTCTTTCGGCTTCATGGCCTCCCGGTAGACGTGGTTTCGGACAGGGGATCTCAGTTTATATCCAAATTTTGGAAAGAGTTTTGCAAATTGTTAGGGGCATCAGTTAGTTTGTCGTCGGGTTATCACCCCCAAAGCAACGGACAATCGGAGCGAGCCAACCAAGATTTAGAGAGGACGTTGCGATGTTTGGTCTCCAAGAATCCTTCTTCCTGAAGTCAACAACTCTCTATGGTGGAGTACGCCAACAATTCGTTGCCAGTGTCAGCTACGGGCCTCTCTCCGTTTCAGTGTAGTGTAGGGTACCAGCCACCAGCGTTTCCCAGTCTGGAATCTGAAGTCACGGTCCCCTCCGCTCACGCGTTTGTCCAGAGGTGTCACCGCACCTGGACCAGAGCCCGCGAGACTCTGCTCCGGGTGAGGGAGCGCACTAAGGCCAAGGCCGATCGCCACCGGTCAAAGTCTCCCGTCTACGCCGTGGGTCAAAAAGTGTGGCTTTCTACCAGTAACATTCCTCTGCGATCCGTTTCTAATAAATTAGCTCCCAAATTTATCGGCCCATTCACTATCAACAAAATCATTAGTCCGGTGACAGTCCGCCTCAAACTACCTCCTGCGTACAAGAGGATACACCCCACCTTTCATGTGTCCAAATTTAAACCTGTGTTTTATGCATGTATTAATCCGCCTACTCCGGTTCCCCCGCCGCCGCGTCTCGTAGATGGGGAACCGACATATTCGGTTAATCGTATTCTGAACTCGAGACGGAGGGGACGAGGATTCCAGTATCTGGTGGACTGGGAAGGTTACGGTCCGGAGGAGAGGAGTTGGGTACCTGCTAGGGACATATTGGATCACTCCCTTATTGATGACTACAATCAGCAGGTAGGCCCTTCTGGGAGGGCCCTCCGTTTCGCGCGTTCACGTGAAGGGGTAGGGGTGTCTCGATTCTCTTTTGGTTGGAGGGTAGGGGAAAGGGGAAGGGCCAGATAGCCCTTCAAACGAAGATTTTTCTGGACCACACTTCAAACGAAGGGGTATGAATTATCTCGGAAACATGCCTGCTGAAAGGGTAAGGGCTAAGGGGTAGAATTGGGATTGGGCCTGGGCCAAATAGTGCATCAACAAATTTGCTGGAAGGGTGCCAAAATGCATTTGAGGCTATATCTCTGCAATGCTTTGACATATTTGCACCAAACTTTGTATGTGTCATCGTCACCTCACACTGACCATGCCACATAAATTTGGTAACAGCGCCACCTATTGGTCAAGAGTAATAAACCATTCCTTAATGGTTAATAATTAGACTTATTAAAATGCTAATAACATTTTATTGCATTAGCCTATTACAATGTAACTGGTCTCAAAATATTCCCTGGCTTATGCCGATACCATAGATACCTAATATGCAAGAGTAAGCAGAACATCCTGTCCGCCATTTTGGTTTATGTTGAAAACCTACTTTTGTGAACTCCTCATCAACCGTTTGTCCAATTTTCACCAAAATTTAATCAGATGATCTTTAGACTGTGCTGACAAAATGTTATAAATTTTGTACCGATACACAAAACCGTTTTCGCATACCACCGCAACGAATTTGAGGCATCATGCCAAAATGACACTTCAGCCTATATCGCTGCAATGATTTGGCATATTGACACCAAACTTTGTGTGTGCCATTGTCATCTCTCACAGAACATGCCAAAATGATTTGATAACAGCGCCACCTCTTGGTCAAAAGTGATAAGCCACTTAATTATATTACTAGTGGTTGTATTTAGCATTTTTCAGCCATTTCAATTACAATCATCCTATAATTGCTGTAATTGCTCACTGTTGCATTTGATGTGGTCCTTCATGCTATGCTTAGCTCCTAAATTTGCCGGTGGAGTGCTTGGCCCCGTAATTGCTGCTTGTTTCATAATGTTATTATAATAATTTTTTTTTTACTATAAATTCAATTCATATCTCTACTATTTTTTTCTATTTGTTGTAATTAATGTATTCTGGTCATTGAAGAAAAAGGTCTATTTCAGTAGTCTTGTATTCATTAATTGTTAACACACAATCTTTTAATGTCTACCAGGGTGATCATCTATTTTATTATTTGCAATTAAAATTAGAATTATTGCATGGTGATAGATGCCTCTTTTTTATTTATTTATTTATTTATTTTATTTTTTACATTTGAGCCACTGCCCCTGAAACACTATCTTCTTGTCCCTTACAATGCATTAATAAAAGCTATCAACTACTCTATTTTTTTTTGTTTCTGAGTTACACAAGCTTCAGTCTGGATCCAGCCTTTACAAAGATTTGAGATGACCGAATTAATATCTCTGAAGAGATGATGCCAACCTCTCAGACATCATACAAAACTACCAAATTTTGCCATAAGTTTGATCGCAACATATAATTGCTGTTAATAATGTTTACCTTCTGTTTGATTACATGACATTGATTACATAACTGCTTGATTTTTACCTGCCAAATGGACATCAACTTGAGACACTCACCAATGGTAAGCCATCACTAAATATAATGCAGAACTTTATTTTTCTGTAAAGCTGCTTTGCAACGATTTGCACTGTATAAAGCGCTAACTTATACAAATCAACTTTAATTGAATTGGATAATAACCATCATCATCCGAATGGAATAAACTATAAATATGTTTATTTACTTATTATTATAATTACCCAGACATCCACCGTTTATGGGTCTATCTAAGATAATATCAAGCATTCAGCTTCCCATAAGCGCCTCGCGACGGTTGCTAAGGCATCTTGTTGCTAGGGAAATGGCGAATGGGGCGGGTCCTACTTAATGAGTCAATCCGGAAGTGGAGAATCGCTTTGCCTGTACACACACACACACACACAGCGGTAGCGGCGTCAAATGAAAACCTCCATCAGCGCACAACCGCAAACACGGCCGTTATAAAAATCCTCCGAGACCGAGATCCCCGAGACTCTGACATCGTTGCAGACCGTACCGGATGTGACCGGGACAGAGACCGAGCGCGCGCACACACACGGGGAGTACAGGGACATGGGCGACAGCTGCAGGAGCGGAGAAAGTCAAATATTGAGAGCAGCGCCGGGTGAAGGCGACCGATGAGGATGAAGAGTGGAAAGTGAAGCGCTCGTTCGGACAGTCTGCATCTCCTCGGTCGCCGCCATCGCGCAGTTTAACTCCATCCTGTCCAGAGATGATGAAAGGTGAGAGGAGGGACAGCGGTTAGCGGTGTGTAGAAGTGTTAGCCACTCTTACATTAACAGCCAGTGTAAGTGTGAATGCGAAACTGTTTGTATTAAAAACAGAATGCACGTGTGAAAACGTCCTTTTCGGTGTGACTCTGGCATGAGGTGTAGCTTCAGGCAGGTTTAGTGCAGTGAATGAGCTCTTTTTGTGGATTAAAGGGGAAACGCGAAGCTTTAACACCCCGTCCGGTCAGTTCCGTGTGCTCTGGACCTCTGCTGGCGACAGACTTCAGCAGTGGGACCACTGGTCTATATATGAGTATCTCTATTATAGATCAGTGTGTGGGACTCACCGGTCAAACGTGGACCACCATGATGCCACGTCATCTAGCGCTGTAACTAAACACACAAACACATGAAGATCAGTCGAACAAGACTTTGAGCTTCTTAAGTGGCATGTAAAAAAAAAAAAAAAAATTAAAAAGTTGTAGTTGGTTACCCATGTTATACATATAGTTTAAAAACTAGTATAATGTATGCATTGTGCGAATGTAATGTAAAACGTGAATTAAAAAATGTTATAGTGCTTTATAAAACGTAAAACTATTACAAAAAATAATTTTAGTTAATTGAAATAATGCTGGAATAAAGTAAAATAGAAAACTAAAAAAAATAGACGAAAATGTGCTAACTAATAGAAATAGTTTTAATTTGAAGTACTAAAAATTATTAAAACTATTTTAAATAAACCTAAACACCCCATGGAATATATATTAAAAAAAATGCTAAAAAAATGACTAAAATGAAATCCGGAAATATAAAAATAAAAGCTACTTCAAAATATTCATACATAAAATAATAGTAAATAAATAATACTAAAATAACACTGACTGTACATTGACAATGCTGTAGAAACAATTTTCATTCAGAAATTGCTAGTAAATTTCATAAATATAAAGAATCCGCAAGTAACGCATTGAATTAAACACAATTACACAGTCTTTGTTTTATTTACAATGTTGCACAATATACACAATTTTTGCACCATATATATTAATGTACAATCATAATAAATGATATGGGGTCTAAAAGTTTCTGAAATCGGAAATTTTCGCTGGTTCCCACCATTTTATTTCTGACACCATAACTGTATCAAAGTCATAACAATAATTATGGTTCCCATCGAGCATTTTTGTTGGAAAATGGACTTGTAATTCTTCACTTTGACCTAACATTTCTAAACATGTGTTCTAAACACCTGAACTTCCTTCGTAATAAAGGAGTGAATGAAAGTTTCAGCGTGTCACACATGTTAAAGCCTGTGAAGGAGGGTGTTAAATGTACTTTCCATGGGCACAGTACTTCCCTCCCCTTTCCTTTCTCCTCCCCTCCTCTTTGGTTCATCTGTTTCTTGCTGATCAGCTCCTTGTGGATAGTTTGGGGAGAGACGTGGAACATAGTCTGCTCTGTGTCCAGGTAATGCTTAACAGTACTTCTTAACAGCTGCACACTGTCCACTACCAATCAAGAAACTTTGGAGCATCTTGTTTCACTTTGTGTTTGATGTGTTCTTCTTGGAACTTCATGATCTCTGGGCGTCTCTTGCTTTTTGTATATATATTGTTTTAGCCTGTTGCTCATTCGGCACACTCTTTCTTTTTATGTTTTACCGATCTTTGCATGAACAATCTTGCATTTTGCTTGTTTAAAAAGTCTTGTCTAGTGGACACCTTTGATTCCAGATGTTTTTGATGAAGCTTTATGCTTTAAAGCATATGTGCAGGCGCAATGAATTGTGTTTTTGTGACTGTTTATTCCTCAAGAAAAGCATGATGAGAAGTTTCAAACCCATCGTGGCCTAAATGGTTTGCATCCGTCCTGCTGATTGTAGATGTGTGAGTGAGGAGCACTTAGATGTCTAAAAGGGTTAAGTGGAGATTAGTTAGTTGCAGCCAGAAGATTACTGAGGTTATTAATGGCACAGCAGACACCTTTCCTGTACAAAGCACTTTATTAGGTGGTCTTTAGCACTGATTGTGTATGAAATGGAAACGTGTTTAAGGTTGAATCTGTGGCCGCTGACAGTGTTACATGTGTGGTCTTGCACAGAATGACGAGCAGTCTTATGACCCCCGTATTGACTTTTGTGTGCGGCTCGGTGTCTGTCACAAACAATGAATGGACTTTGTTATTGCAATTTTTTTTTCACTAGCTAAGCCGTAGTTCTTACTAGTGTGAGAAAGGAGAGCAGGTCGTTTTTAGTGGTAGATTTCCTGTGGAAAGTTTGTGCTTCAGTTCTTTCAGATGCTTCAGTTCTTTCAGATGCAGATGGTTACATTTTTTTTAACCTTGTTTCTTTAGTTTAACCACATGCCACCAGTTCCATAGCTGTCAATTCAGCAGTGAATAAAAAATAAGCTGTTGACTAGTTCTAAACCATGATTTCATGAATATAATATAAATATAAAACATGCACTCCCTGACAGATCATGTATTCTACATTTTTTTTGTAAAAAATATTTTAATTATAATGTAACCATTATAGACATTAATAATTATGTTGTGTAAAATAAATGATGATTTATTTTATTTTGTGTACATTTCATATGCTATCTTTAAATGTAATTGTATCTATGTACATGCACACTACTGTTCAGAAACTTGGGTTAATTTTTTGAAAGTAATTATTCCATTCAACAAGGATGCATTGAATTGATCAATTGAAAATAATCCGAAATGTTTCTTGAGCAGCAAATCATCATGTTAGAATGATTTCTGAAGGATCGTGTGACACTGAAGACTGGAGGAATGATGCTGAAAATTCAGCTTTGATCACAGGAATAAATTACATTTTAACATATATTCATTTAGAAAACAGTTATTTTAAATGGTAATAATATTTCACATTATTAATCTTTAAATAATGATTAATGTTTTGACTTCCTTCAAAAACATTATAGCTACTAAAAATAAGAACCCCCAAACTTTTGAACAGTATTGTATATCATCATCGCTGGCATGTGTATTGACCAGTGAAAACCCCATAAAGGTTGTCCACTAGTAGAAATTACAGTTAGGAATTAAATTACTAGACTTCATGTGAACTTTGCAACTAGAATTTCCTCTCAGGGATCAATACTGTCAGTCAGTCTGTCTTAATTTCAGCAGCAGCGTGGGATGTTTGGTGTTACACAACATTTGCACTAATGCCTCTATGTGCTGGAGTCCACATGGATAATACTGTTTTCCTGTGTGGATAGTGTCTGCATAATTCCCACCATTCTTCATGAGTGCCATGGGTTTTGTGTCTAATGAAAAAGAGCTTCCTCAAATAATATTTATGACCTCATAAATGCACACAGGAACCACTGGGCAATGCCACGTTTCTGTTTCAGGATGGATGTATGTTCAGTTCTGCCGGACTGTCAGCGCGCTGAGACTCTTCTTTTGTAAGTCTCAGACTTCTGTTCATTGGCCACGACGCATGGTAACATAAAACCAGACATGGCACTATGGTGCAACTAACATCATGAGACCGAATCTTTCTAAATTTCACTCTTGAGAATTGTAGGCCTTATTTAGAAGGAAATTACGGTCTGGCATACAAACTATGTTGGCTAGGCTAGCTCTTGTTCGTAGCCTGACCCTGCCATCCAAAGACTTGTGGGGTCTTGAAACGCATCATCTAATTGGGATCCAGAACTGATATCTTAGCTGTGATTTTTGGTTCAGCTCATCTAACTGTCAAAAAAAAAAAATCACCATTGACTGTCACGGTAATTACAGAGTACTCTTTTGCAATAATGGCACACGGCGGTCGGATCAAACTGTCAGTTTTAATTACTCTGGAGTGCCCTCAGCCTGCCAAGAGCTGGGTTTGCATTTTCAAAGCATGCTGGGAAGTTTGTACTTCCTAAAGCCCTCCTGTGTGGAGTGGGGTGAATGAAATGCTTTAATTTGTGTTTGAGATGAAGGCATCTGTAGTACAGATGAAATATAGGTGAGGCCAACAGGGAATAAAAGATATAAGCGCAATCATACTGTGATAAATGTCTTTATGGCCTAATATTTCCCAACCAAACCACACTACGACGAGATCTGAATGTAAAGACAAGACATGCAGTGATAAATGTAGTTGGAACCGTTACAACAGGTTGTGGATGACTTGTGGGTAACTGGCTGCAATGGGTGATTCATCATAACTACAGTCAGCAGTTTTTAAGACAAACTCTCCACTTCGGTTAAAATGACAGAAATGCTTGCTTGTACATTACTTACATCTATTGTTGTGTATTCCATCAGTAATGGACCTTAGGCAGGGTTAACAGTGACACTGTAAATCCTGACATATGAAGTAAAAATTAATATAGAAATATTATTATAATTTAAATATAATTCTTAATATTTTGAAAGAATTTTTTTTTAAATGAAGGTGTTGAACCTTGAGACAAAAATGTTTTTTTTATATTATGTTTGATGCACCAGGCTTTAATTTATTCATCAAAATTTATTAAGAAAAAAAAAACTATTTTGTACGTTAAATGCTTTTTTTAAACGTTTATATTTATTAATTCATACATGATTATGATCAACCTAGTAGTCAAACAAAGGTGCCAACAAATGATAAAACTTGGTTATATTATGAACAAATCATATATATATATATATATATATATATATATATATATATATATATATAATATAAATATTACACATTGAATGATAATAATATTAATGAAAATAATCTCACTTCACAATAACAATATAAAAATACAAATAAGTATCAAATAAGTAAATATTTTTATTAATTAACCTGCTTTATCCCAAATATAAGTTTCTTAAATGTATCAAATTATAATTGAATGATACGTTACTCTTTCCCTTACTTTATCAACATCAGTAAATATTTCATAGCAAAAAGGCGTGCATCATTTTTCAATTAAAATATCATATTTGGATAGTTTATAGTACAACCCGAATTCCGGAAAAGTTGGGACGTTTTTTTAATTTTAATAAAATGAAAACTAAAAGACTTTCAAATCACATGAGCCAATATTTTATTCACAATAGAACATAGATAACATAGCAAATGTTTAAACTGAGAAAGTTTACAATTTTATGCACAAAATGAGCTCATTTCAATTTTGATTTCTGCTACAGGTCTCAAAATAGTTGGGACGGGGCATGTTTACCATGGTGCAGCATCTCCTTTTCTTTTCAAAACAGTTTGAAGACGTCTGGGCATTGAGGCTATGAGTTGCTGGAGTTTTTGCTGTTGGAATTTGGTCCCATTCTTGCCTTATATAGATTTCCAGCTGCTGAAGAGTTCGTGGTCGTCTTTGACGTATTTTTCATTAATTGATGCGCCAAATGTTCTCTATAGGTGAAAGATCTGGACTGCAGGCAGGCCAGGTTAGCACCCAGACTCTTCTACGACGAAGCCATGCTGTTGTTATAGCTGCAGTATGTGGTTTTGCATTGTCCTGCTGAAATAAACAAGGCCTTCCCTGAAATAGACGTTGTTTAGAGGGAAGCATATGTTGCTCTAAAACCTTTATATAACTTTCAGCATTCACAGAGCCTTCCAAAACATGCAAGCTGCCCATACCGTATGCACTTATGCACCCCCATACCATCAGAGATGCTGGCTTTTGAACTGAACGCTGATAACATGCTGGAAGGTCTCCCTCCTCTTTAGCCCGGAGGACACGGCGATTTCCAACAAGAATGTCAAATTTGGACTCGTCTGACCATAAAACACTATTCCACTTTGAAATAGTCCATTTTAAATGAGCCTTGGCCCACAGGACACGACGGTGCTTCTGGACCATGTTCACATATGGCTTCCTTTTTGCATGATAGAGCTTTAGTTGGCATCTGCTGATGGCACGGCGGATTGTGTTTACCGACAGTGGTTTCTGAAAGTATTCCTGGGCCCATTTAGTAATGTCATTGACACAATCATGCCGATGAGTGATGCAGTGTCGTCTGAGAGCACGAAGACCACGGGCATCCAATAAAGGTCTCCGGCCTTGTCCCTTACGCACAGAGATTTCTCCAGTTTCTCTGAATCTTTTGATGATGTTATGCACTGTAGATGATGAGATATGCAAAGCCTTTGCAATTTGACGTTGAGGAACATTGTTTTTAAAGTTTTCCACAATTTTTTTACGCAGTCTTTCACAGATTGGAGAGCCTCTGCCCATCTTTAATTCTGAGAGACTCTGCTTCTCTAAGACAAAGCTTTTATAGCTAATCATGTTACAGACCTGATATCAATTAACTTAATTAATCACTAGATGTTCTCCCAGCTGAATCTTTTCAAAACTGCTTGCTTTTTTAGCCATTTGTTGCCCCCGTGCCAACTTTTTTGAGACCTGTAGCAGGCATTACATTTTAAATGAGCTAATTAAGTGGATAAAAGTGTAAAATTTCTCAGTTTAAACATTTGCTACGTAATCTATGTTCTATTGTGAATAAAATATTGGCTCATGTGATTTGAAATTTCTTTAGTTTTCATTTTATTAAAATTTAAAAAACGTCCCAACTTTTCCGGAATTCGGGTTGTATTTGGATATTTTCTCTACCTCACTCTTTTCTGAGATTGTTAATTTATTTCATTTTATCCATTGCTCTAAATTTACATCTTCTTTTCTCCTATTTCTAGCATTTTCTTCACTCCAGTCCCTCTTGTGGTGTCACTGGGCCATGGTTCGCAAGAAAGGATCACTTATTTTGTGTGGAGCGTTTCTATTTGTCGCCTGGAATGCCTTGCTCCTCCTCTTCTTATGGGGGAGGCCTCCCATTGGCCGACTTGGTGAGGGAGGCGGCGCTGAACCAGGGGCTGGAGAGGAGTGGGGAGACGGAAAAGCAAAAGTGGGTGGAGCTAATGGATTGGCCGGCGAAGTGATCAGATTGGCCGAAGAAGTAGAATCAGAACTGGAGACTCAGAAGAAGCTTCTCAAACAGATACAGAGTCACAGGGAACTATGGGAACAACGGAAAGAACTGGGAAAGAGGGAATCCGAGGACACAAAAGACAAAAAGAACATTGTGGAGTTTAAAAAACCTCAGCAGATTCCTGCAGTACCTCTAAATCATAAAACCGTAGATGATACAAAAACTGTTATGGAGAAACAAGAAGTTTTAAAGGTTACGCCACCTCAGCTGTTTATGAAGGAGCAGGAACCGGAACAAGAGAACAAGAAAATGGTAGAAAATGAAGTAAACCGTACTAAGCCAAGCCCTCAAATCATTATCCCAATTCTCGTTATTGCCTGTGACAGAGTAACTGTGAAGAGAAGTTTAGATAAACTTATACAGTACCGCCCTTCTGCTGAACTTTACCCAATCATTGTCAGCCAGGACTGTGGCCACGCAGATACTGCAAGGATGATTGGCTCCTATGGCAGTAAGGTAACCCATATTAGCCAACCGGATCTCGCAGATATTCCAGTGCGACCCGATCACAGGAAGTTCCAGGGTTACTACAAGATCGCCAGGCACTACCGTTGGGCCCTGAACCAAGTGTTCAATGTCTTTGCTTACTCCACAGTGGTCATTGTGGAGGATGATCTGGAGGTAATATCATGAACATGTTTTCATTTATGACTGGTATTCACTGTCGTCATATTAGTCCTGCATTTGAGCATCATTATAGGTTAACCAGATCCACATAGTGAGACTGAATCTCAAAGGAAGCCACATTTTTCCAGTTTTATAATTCATAGAGAGGAATTTTGATGAGAGCTTGTCTCTTGCTCGGAGGGAATATTTTTCATTTGCACATTTCTGAACACTTCCCTTTGAAATTCTCACAGGTGACCTGATTACAAAGTCTAATATGCACCAGAAAACCCAATAATAGGACAGCGGTAAAGCTTTAGTCTTGTTGTCGTGAGGATCAAGGTCCTTATTTAACTTTGTTATTCAGGCAAACATGTTTTTTTGCATACTTATTACTATGTCCGGTCATGGATTTGATAGCTGTCTTTGTGGTGCTGTAAAGGTGATTTACATTTTTTTTGTTTAAACAAACCACTCTACTCAAGGGGAATAAGTTACCTAAGCCCCTTTCACACTGTACGTTGGTCCTGGGAAATTGCCGGAAAATTGATGGATTGCCTTCTATGTGAACGCAAACATGTCCCAGGATTGATTCTGGTTTGATTGATTGGGTTGGGGCCTAGTAAAATTGCCGGCTTCAGTCCCGGAACGAGCTCTGTGTGAACAAAAGCCGGAACCGATGCCAAATGTGTCGTAGTGATGACTAGGGATGCATCGATCTGATACTTCGTATCGGCTCCGATACTGACATTTTCTGCCAGATCAGGTATCAGTCAGAAGAGATTGATCCAAATTCTTTTTATTCTTTAATATTGTGTGTATACTATTGTTATTGTTGAACCTCACGAAAGACACACAAACATTATAAAGCACCAAAAAGTTTTCGTGCACTATATTTCAAGTGTTCTGAAGCTGTTCCATAGTTCAATGTGAGGTACAGATTGATATTGATGCCATTCAATTCAAGTTCACATAAACTCTTCTTCCTCTGTAGCTGTCTGTCATCCTCCATTTAGCAATCAAACTGCGTCATTCGATTTAACCGGTTCTTCTTTGTAAACCGTTTGAACCAGTTCACCAAATCGAACTGAATCGTTTGAACCGGTTCGTGTCTCCAGTAGGGCTGGGATAAACGATTATTTTTTAAACGATTAATCTAGCGATTAATTTTTCGATGCATCGATTAATCTAACGATTAATTTTTCCAGACCGATTCGATTTCGATTATCTCCCCATTAATTGACTACTAACAATTTATACATGTTGATTTACATATCTGAATGAAAAAAACATGAATTCCTTAACATTGCAATATATGTTTATTGCTCTTAAAATTACAAAATAAAAGACTGACTAAGAATGCATTACTTTGCACTTGTATAGAGATAGCATTCAATAAAACCTTGAAGCCTTGAAAACACATAGCTTACTGAAACAAGCTTACTGAACACATAGGGCCTAGCTTACTGAAAAAAAGTTCTTCTTTCAGATGAAAATAACAACAACTTGATGTCTAGCATTCAATAAAAAAGGTCACCCAAAATACTTGTTTAGAGCAATTGAAATAATACAGTAACCAATGTAAACTTTAGGGCTTTAAGCTAATACAGAGAGTGCTTTTCCAAAAAATAAAAAATTAAAATTAACAGTGGGAGCCAGCAGCCTGTCAAGTAGGAAAAAAAATCTCAGAATGCTCCACGTGAAACTTTGGCGTTCTGCTCTTTTTCTATCATGTCTAATGATTTTGGTTAATATGCACGAGGGAGAGATAGAGAGAGAGAGAGAGAGAGAGAAAGAGAGAGAGAGAAAGAGAGAGAGAGCAAGACAGCGCTCGTGTAGTTTGAAGACTGTGAGTGGGCGAGCGCGTGTGAAACTTGGGTGTTTCGCCCTTTTTCTATCGTGTTTAATGATTTTGATTAATATGCACAAGGGAGAGAGAGAGAGCAAGAAGTGCTCGTGTTGTTTGGAGACTGTGAGTGCGCGCGCACAGCCGGGGCTCTCTCTCGTACGCGCCCTGTCAGGCGCAGCACATTCTATTCTACATCACTCACCGATCAAATAAGGCTTTGACAGCCGTCAAAAAAAAAGATCAATGCAGAAAAACCCCTGGATTGGTTATATAACGTTGGACAGAATGTTGATCCGGCCATCGCGTATATTCAGCGCACATAAGGTAAACGTTTTGCAAACGTTTTTTAGAGAAATAAAAACAGGTCGACGAATCGATGCGCATATTTTGCGTCGACGTATTTTTTGCGTCGACGTCATCGATGACCTCGACGCGTTGTCCCAGCCCTAGTCTCCAGTAATCATTAATCCACAAATTATTTAAGTTATTTACTTTTTTAACGTGGCTGACACTCCCTCTGAGTCTAAATTAACCAATACCCCAGAGTAATTCATTTACTCTTTGCATGTCTCCTTAATCAAACACACCTTATCCAGGTCATCAGCTCATTATTAGAGACTCAAAGACCTGAAAAGTGTGTGTCAGAGAAAGGAGACAAAATCTGCAGTGTTGGGGTGCCTCCAGGACCAGGGTTAGGAACCTGTGGCCTATTTAATAGTTTTTTCATGAATGTATTTTACAAAGATACAAAGAGTAATGTGTAACATTTTACGAATTTTAAGACTTGTTCACTTTTATTTGTAAATCAAACATTTCACTAGATTTTATAAAATTATTGTGCACCCGTGATTGTTCTAGAGTATCTTTTGCTGCTGAACAATCCACTAAGCTAGTTTAAAATAGTATTTTTGTCATAGATTATGATTATATATTTTTTCATTTGTTATTTTTCATTAAAAGTGAAAGTTTAACACACAAAAGAGTGAAAATCTGGTCAACACTGAGAAGTATAGAAATTCTACATTGATTTAAAAGAAAAAACTGTGCTGGTATCAGATTGGATCGGTATCGGCAGATACTCAGAATTTTCTGGATCGGATCGGTTCTGAAAAAATGGTATCGTTGCATCCCTAGTGATGACGCACGTTATCGTGCAAATCTTTTATTGGGTGTTTTGAAGGCAGATCAAAGCTTGTGCCGAAAAGATATGTGCAAACTGTAATGAAGAAGAAATCATGTAGTTCCTCATTATCCGCACTGAAGCTGAGATCGTAAGACAGCTTAAGTGAAAGTTAACGTGTCTAGCGTTTTCGACTCATACATTACACGTCACATGTCATTACGGGAACTTTACGGGTTGTGTGTGAAGTTGAACGCACGCACAGATTCCAGGAAATCACTGGCAGTGTGAATGAACCAAAATCTAACGATCTGGGATCAATTGCCGTGACAATACCCGTGTATTATCCGGAATCTCAGTGTGAAAGGGGCTCTAGTCATTGACAAGTTACCGTGTCCATGAACAATATATGGATAAATCCTTTCGAAATCTAGTTTAAAATTAGTTCTTAGAAGGCTTCTCTTTGTATATGTCATGTTTTAACTGGTGTTGAAAATGTTTTTTATCATTTTCAAGAAAAAAATTATTTGAATGACTGAGGTGTAACTATCAAGTAAAACGTAATACCCTGTATTCCTTACACCTTGAATAGTGTACAAATTAATTATTTTCAGAAGGTTCTTAAATACACCAATGCTAAGAAAAAATAAATCTCTAAAACAGGTGTACAAACTCAGTCTTGGCATTGGAATTGGACTAGAATTGAGAACCACTGGTCTATCTAGTCTGTTTAATATAGTTGGTTGTTGGTTGAATAGTCAACCATCTTTTTAAACCAAGTTCACACTACACGACTTTAAACGTTGGCAGATTGCTGTGCTGTTCAGACTACATGACTTAATTGTCGGTCTGAAAGACGTTGTGGTGTTCTCACTGTGAGACACTATATAAATGATCTGCAACAGGGGGTCATACACTACACGAGTGGAAACAACTCTGTCGTCCAACTACTCTGTCCCGTCCACAAAACAACTTTTTGTCATGAAAACATGCGCAAGAAGTTGAATGGGAATGACACAATACAACAAGTGAAACAGGAGTTGTTTATTTGAAAATGAACATCAGGAAGAAATTACCACTGCAACTGTTTGCGTGTCTCCAAACTTTTCTTAAAGCTGTGTTGCTGCTGCTGTTTTTCTTTTGCTGACCTCATCCCATGCCTTGATTTCTCATTGGCTGTAGCTCATCGTGACCGCTGACACCATGTTGTGTCGAGTCCCGTTATAAAGGATGTCTGTAGTGGCAGTTTGGATTATTGTTATTCTGTGGACCATTGTAATCCATGTATGATCCCTCAGATTAGCACATTTAAGTGGTCAGTGGATTAATTGTAATGGTAATGGTTGGTGCAAACACAATTTTTGGTACATTGTTATAAAACAACCAGTTGGCTTAGCAAATGTTCATCTTTGAACACATCTAGACCACCAGGGCTTTAAATAAACTAGCCATTTCTGTCCAGAGATAGATTTCTGTTTATCATTGGTTTTTCTTTGTCTTTTAACTGCTTTTGTTTTATCTTGTAGGTGGCCCCCGACTTTTTTGAGTATTTCCGTGCGCTCTACCCCATCTTGCGATCGGATCCGACTCTTTGGTGCATTTCTGCCTGGAACGATAACGGACGGGATGGGTTGGTCAACCCGGGCATGGCTGACCTCCTTTACCGAACAGATTTCTTTCCCGGCCTCGGATGGATGCTTCTGAAGGAAGTCTGGGCAGAGCTGGAGCCCAAGTGGCCCAAGGCATTCTGGGACGATTGGATGCGGCACCCAGAGCAACGGAAGGACCGCTCGTGCATTCGTCCCGAGATCTCAAGGACTATAACGTTTGGCCGGAAAGGTGTCAGTTTGGGTCAATTTTTCGACCAGTATCTGCGCTACATAAAACTCAATACTGAATTTGTGCCTTTCACTAAAGCGGACTTGTCCTACTTGGTTAGGGAGAAGTACGATGAAACCTTTGAAAAAGAAGTGTATAGCGCCCCCTTGGTGAAGGTGGAGGAACTACAGCAAGTTGGAAGCCTGAAGGGCTCCGGGCCGTATCGAGTTCAGTATTCCAGTAGAGACAACTTTAAAGTCCTGGCCCGCAACCTGGGAGTTATGGACGACTTGAAGTCAGGGGTTCCCCGTGCCGGTTACAGAGGCGTAGTCAGCTTTATTTCCCGCGGACGAAGAATTTATCTGGCTCCCCCTGAGGGCTGGACTAAATATGACACCAGCTGGAGCTGAGGAGGATGAGCTTTGAACCACAAAAGACCAGAAAGAGAAAACTCACATCTATTATTACAAGTATAGGAAGAGAGAAACGCCCTCTCAAACCAAAGAAAACAGAGGCAGGGTGTAAAAGTTTGAGGAAAGGTTAACGCCAAGATGAGAGTATAAAATAACTGCTGTTTTGTTATGGAGGAACACACAGGAATGCTGGGAACAGCACAAAGGTTGATGCATCGTATTTGCTCAGCAATCATGCAACAATCTTCCCTCAGAGAAAATAGTTACGTTCCAAACAGCTCCTATGCAGAATCGCTCATTCTGACATGGAGATAAATGATCTGATTATTTATTTTTATTCCCCCCCATTTGACGTACTGACCTTTCTGTTGGTGTAAACATCAATCCAAAAGGCATATAAAAGGTATTTTATCTCACCATAGTATCTTTTGGGTGAATCTCATGAAAACAAAACACTCAGATTTTACTCCAAAATCAATAAAAGAAATTATATTTGCTTATATGCAGACAAAAACAACAATTTTTGTAACATTATTTTCATTGCAAACTCATTTTTTCCTTAAATTATTTATGTAAGGAATCTGAAGTTTTACTTTTGTCGTTGTAATTCTCATACTTCTCACTGATGATTTTAATTATAACAGGAATTACTGTATAAATAATACATATTGCTGTAATATTTTAATAACAAGTTATGTGCTTAATTTATATTTTTTGCTAAAAAATGTTCTTGACAAGTGAGATTCAGCCTTTTAAAGACCAATCTGAGTGTTAGAAGCATTTTGCCAAGTTTTATGAGTCCCTGACATCATTATAAATGAAGATTGAGTATAATTGTAGTCTAAATTTGATCAATGCATTCATATAAAAGTGCAAACTCGTTCACTTGACTTTTATGTAGCACCATTGAATATATGAAGTTCAAGCTTGTTGCCAGAAATTATTCAATGCTCGTGTAACTGACATAACCAAAACTCTGGACAGCATCTCTTCTGTGCCATTCTTTTGAAGTACTGTACTTGAACCTGTTTTTGTTTTAACTGCTCTTCCTGGACCGGGAGAGCTCTCATTGCTTCTTAAAGATGTTGTAGGTTTGTTGCAAAACCAGTGGTCATAAAAATCACTTTAAATAAATGGATTTCAGTAGGCCGGAGGAAGCATTTTAGTTAGATGTACTGTATCTAAATATTTGGGAGAGAAATTATCTGATATTAATGCATATGCAGTATGAAGAAGTGTGAAACCACTGCCTGACATGTTTATAACTTTAATACATTGAGAATAAAACAGACTATTTTGATATTTGACAATATATTCTGTTTTTCATGTCTTTTTTTTGCCCATTTAAACATCCGTTTAGGAATCATTTTTATTTAATTACTTGTTTGGATCTTAGATGTTAAATTTTTTAAGGTCACTCATTTTGAGGTTTGTATTGTAAACGTGTTCTTTCGGTGTCCTGTTGGTTTTTAAAACTGAAATCCTAGCTGGTGGACCTTCCAGGGATCATTTGTCCAAACATTTGTCAGAACTGATCCAGGCGTCATTGTGACACCTTTGACATCTCTGACGCTCCAGATTTCCTTTTTCTCACTCCTATTGTGTCCTGTTGACTTCCTTTCTTTTTACTCTCGGTTGCTGACTTCACTGTGTTCTTTCCCTGTTCTTGTACAACCACCAGCAACTTTTGACATGCCAAAGGATGTGTTACTGATTAGAAAAATTGGACATTCATTTTGTGTTTCTTCAGCCATTAATCAGATTCATTTTTCTGGGAAATAGGCAGTGGTGAATCATACTGGAACATCTCATTCTAGCAAGATTGATTAGTTGGTTGATCATATTGCCACATCAGATCATGGACATGAGTATTAGCATAATTAAGTTGTTATACTTCTTCAGAATGTATCTAGTGTGCTTTCACACTTTCAGACTGCTAATTTGATGGACCTCTTTCAAGTCCCTTTTCCACCAACAGAGTGGAATCTGGAAACTCTTTTTTCACTTCTACAGAAAACCGGCCCAAAAGAGCAGCTGGTCTCAAACCAAGATGTTTTCAAAACAACAGCTCAGTCTGGAGAGATTTATGCAAATCTAGGTCGTCTTATACTAAAACAAAGGTGTCTATATTAGAAATGTCTTCAGTTCAGTTGACGGGCGTCCAACTCTGATGTGTGTTAAGTTAAACAGCAACTCTAACCATTTCATCTTCTCCGTCCATGAAACAAGACTTGTCATATTAGTGAATTGAAAATTATGAATTTAAATCATTTTATCTTCTGACCATTGCATCAAAAAGAACAATCAGGTGCTGGTCATATAATTAAAATATCATCTAAAAAAAGTTGATTTCACTAATTCCATTCAAAAAGTGAAACTTGTATATTCATTCATTACACCCAGACTGATATATTTCAAATGTTTATTTCTTTATATTTTGATTATTATAACTGACAACTAAGGAAAATCCCAAATTCAGTATCTCAGAAAAATTTGAATATTACTTAAAACCAACTCAAAGAAAGGATTTTTAGAAATCTTAGCCAACTGAAAAGTATGAGCATGTACAGCACTCAGTACTTAGTTGGGGCTCCTTTTGCCTGAATTACTGCAGCAATGTGGCGTGGCATGGAGTCGATCAGTCTGTGGCACTGCTCAGGTGTTATGAGAGCCCAGGTTGCTCTGATAGTGGCCTTCAGCTCTTCTGCATTCTTGGGTCTGGCATATCGCATCTTCCTCTTCACAATACCCCATAGATTTTTAAATAATGGTGTAAATGCATTCAAACTACCTCAGAGAAGCATTAAACAGTCTGTATAAATACCACTTCAGAAGTGCTTCTGGGCCACCTTTGCAGTGTAAATGACTTCTGAGGGTCTGAATTCATTAAAACCTAGGTGTCCTTCATTTTCCATGTTCCACTCTGTCTCGTGAAGGTCCAGTGAACTCTTCTTTCCAGTACGCAGTGTAATTTTTATCATTAGTACAGTCTACAGAACTGGGGAAGGGAAGTTAACTTTTGGCTTTAGAGTGTAAACCAGCAAAAAAAATCTTGCTAACCACTCTGGAACCTTTAAAAATGGACCAAATGTGAAAACACTAATGTTTAATTCATTGAAAACAAAGTGTCTGTAAATGAAACAAACATACTTTATTTGGTTAAACAAGCATAAAGTAGTTTAAACAAAGTGGCCATTTGCCTGGCAACTGAACACACACTGAATACATAGTGTTGATACCTACTTCACTGGTAACAAGCATTCAGCATATACTGCTAATATATTAAATAACTTTCCAACAATTTTACATCAATGCAATCAACTGTATGGTCCACTGTAATCCAAAGATGAAAACTCCTCTCACAACAGAAACAAAAATTATGCCTCTCCAATATAAATAACCAAAATTAAAAAAAAGCAAATTATTCATATTGAGAGGAAAAATATTAACATTCAACAATGCATTTTGTTTTTTACTCAAGCAAAATCAAAACTGAACTAGTGAGGAGGTTCAAAGAAATCCACTACAATATAAGATAACACTGTGATATGAGCTTATTTTAAGTATGCACTAACACTTAACAGTCTATGTGAAATATAAACTCTCTGTTGCTACCAAATGCTACAATGCCATGCATCCTCCGAAGAAACTGCTGCCTTTTGTGTTCTGTCATCTTTATCGTGTTTGCTCAACTAGAAGAAACAGATACACAAGGAGAAAATCATGCAAGTGCACCAATTCAGATATCAACAACTGTTTGGACTAACTCTGTCAAAACATTTTAACTAAATATTTACAATTTCAACATTTTCTATTAACAAATCCCCCAAAATGAGATTTCTCTCATTAGGTCATACAAATGTGCATACAAATGTTTTAATTTTGGAAAAGAATATATGGAAAAGAGCAACCTTGACATTCTTCAAAATATCTTCATTTGTGAGCCACAGGAAAAAAAGGTTTTTGAAATAAGGAAGAATAAATAAAAAGAGATTTGACTTTTTTTGTGAATCATTCCTTAAAAACTACTTTTGATTGGGAAACCAGCCTGTAAAGATCAAATATTATCACTCACTGTATGAAGAGATGTCAATCTCCTCTGGAAGTTCACTGATGTTCACCTCAAACCTGTCCTGGACATCGTTCAAAGTGCGAGCGTCAGTCTCATCTGACACAAAGGTGATGGCCAGACCTTTCGTTCCAAACCTGCCAGCCCTTGCAACCTGAAGGAATGAGCAAAGTTAAAGCCGTTCAGATGAATGCGTTTACATCCCATAACTTGGCTTTGTTTGACAAATCATTATCACATGAACTGAACTGACCCTGTGCAGGTATGTGTCTGAATCTTCAGGCATGTCGTAGTTAAAGGCGATGTTGACTCTTTCGATGTCCATACCTCGGCCAAACAGGTTTGTGGCCACCAGGATCCGTCTCTGGAAATCCTTGAATTGCTGATATCGAGCTAATCTGGTATAAGAAGAAGAGTCTCACATACCACGATCATAACTGCAACATTAAAGTGCATAATGTGGAAGGTTTTTTACCTCTCGTCTTGAGGCATTGCTCTATGAATGGCAATGGCGGGGAAATTTTGCTCCACCAGCAACTGAGCCAGAGCAATACAACGCTGCACGGACTTCACGAAGATCACCACCTGCAATACTAAGAGCTGTAACACTGTACCAACCAGCTGTCTTCATTAAAATGAAACATCAAATCCCAATGACCACATCAAAACAAAAGCAAAAATCCTCCCTTTGAATTCACTTTTTTCCCCATAGCTTAAATCAAACTCACCAAATATTGTTTGGGTCATCCAACAACCCAAATAAAAGCTTGAAATATAGTAAATTAAAGTTTTATTCAGCAAGGATGCATTAAATTGATCAAGCATGACAGTAAAGAGATTCACAATGTTATAAAAGATTTGTTTCAATCAAATGCTGTTCTTTTCAACTTTCAAGTCATCAGAGAATCCTGAAAAAAAGTGTATCTGTTTCCACAAAATCAACAAAAACACATTACAAAAATAATATTGATAATAATAAATGTTTCTTGAGCAGCAAATCGCCATTTTAGATTGATTTCTGAAGAATCATGTGACACTGGAGACTGGAGTAATGATGCTGAAAATACAGCTTTGCATCACAGGAATAAATTACAATTTAAAAGATATTCATTTAGAAAACAGTTACTTTAAATTAATATTTCAAAATATTCGTTTTTACCGTTTTTTTGATCAAACAAATGCAGCCTTGGTGAGAATCAGATAATAATTACTTAAAAAGCATTTGTAAAAAAATCTTATGGACCCTTAACCCTATACATTATGTAAGGATATGGTTGTAAAATTGCATAATTATGTTACATAACAACTTTATTTCTAGGTTAATCCCAGATTTTGAACTCAATTGTATTTTATCCATACAAACAATTTTACTTGTGCATTTTTTATTTTTGTTTGCATTTAATTGGATGAACAAAATCTGTATTCAAATGGGTTATGTTGAATTTTGCATTTTTTTTTTACGTTTTGAATTTTTGAAGAGTGCATGTCCCTTACAGATATGCAAACGTTTCTTAAAAAAAAGCAGCATAAAACAGTGTGGTCTCTCTCTCTCTCTCTCTCTCTCGAGTCACTCTCGGTTTGAATCGACTTAGTGTTTGGAGACTTTTGCATGTGTCCTACTGGACTCTAGAGATACCTGGTTAAACTCCAACACATCCAGGAGGTCAAAGAGCTTCCTGTTCTTCTCGTTGTCCTTCAGCTTGACGTAGTACTGCTGGAGGCCGTGAAGCGTCAGCTTGGTCTCATCGTCCACAAAAATTTCCATCGGCTAGGACAACCAGTGGAAGCAGGGGGAAGGTGAGGAGGGGTGGGAGAGGAGCGTGCAGGTTCACCGGGTTAAGATTGTGTGAAGACACAGGAAAGATGACAAAGACGAGGGTGGTGCAAATAATAATGTTACAAGGGTGTGAAAGAAGAAGTGGTGTTTATGACAGTGTGACGACATGGGTGGAAAGGGAAAGAAAGACACCAGAACAAACAAAAACAAGGACAAAAGAGGTATAACGTTTTTAGCGAAGGACAGTGGTGGGGAGGAGACGACAGTGAGAAGGAGAACATGGTGTTAGGAAGGAGAGAGTTATGAAACAGCAGGAGAAAGGGAGGGAAGAGAAGGGACGGGGGTTAGATTCACCCTCCCCTCCCGTCCCAAGCCAATGAGGACACAACACACACAGACTTACTGTCTCAACACAATGATAAATGCTACCCTGCTGTCCTAGGCTACTTTTAGCTACCAATATCAAGCCTAAAATCATATCTGTGCTATTTCTGTATAAAAGTTCAAAAACTACAGTTCTACTATAGAACAACACAAAGTAAAGCTACTTCCATTACATCAATCAATGTGTAGTTTGATGGAAAATTAAAACTCAGAAATTAGTTTTTTTTTTAAGTAGCATAAAGTCAACATGAAATCAAAACCCTACTTGCTTTCTAAATACACACTCCTGTTCATAATACGACTGATTCCCCAGTGCACATTAATCCACAGAAAAATAACATTGGTTTATTAAAATGCAACTTTGCTCTGCCTCGTTCTAGGTGAATCGAACCCCCGACCTTGCGCTTGTTAGGGCATTGCTCTACCAACTGAGCTACAGGAACACTAAAAAAAATAAAAATAAAATAAAATAAAATAAAAAGTTCATTCAAGTATGGTCTGCCCACTTTTCACCATCCAATCAAGTCCCACCCCACATTTTTTCCTTGTTTTATTCTGAAATGGTCTCTTTCTATCCAAGCAATACAAGTTATGAATGTTGTTTCATGTTGACTTTAAACACTCATTAACCACCTCACACAATACTGCAACACTGTTTAACATTTAGCAGTGGGAGGTTCAGAAGGCCTAATTCATGCTCCAGATTGCTTCATTAAATATACAGGGAACATCCTCAAGCTGATCTGATCTGTTCTATGCAGGTGGTAGACTCATGGTTTGGGATCTGGGCTACTAAAACAAAGCTTTCGGGTATAATAGCCATCAGCAATGACCATGGAAAATTACTGAGATCATACTGGGCTCTTAACAAAAGCACTAAACTGCACCTCTGACTGTGTCTGACACAGTGGCACTGCTAAATGCACATTTGCACTTACCTTAGAGATGTTTAGGCAAATCTATCTTTACTGTGTGCCAATCAATCCTCTATCTGCTGCTGAGCGGGTCTAAAACTCAATTTACTACATTGTCTTCAACCTCAAATCAGAAGAGAACATCAGGCAGCATCTCAATTCTGTTTATGTACTGTAACTCTCACTAAATAAGCACTAAAGAGTGTATGTTTGTATCTGTGTGTGTTTGAATTCAAAGTCATTAGTCATTATTTAATAGTACATTGTGGCGCAAGGGGATTTGCTCATGAATATTTAGTTAAGCCACACCCCTAGCGTGTCATTGAGCATTTTATAAGGGACTCAAAGTTTACGGTTTCCTTTTGAATCATGACTTTGTTGCTTATGGCCACCTAACGGTTCTTCAAGAGCATCTCTATCTACACCCGCGCAAGTCTCCTCTCTCTCATCTAAGTTTCTTCATCATCTCATCCCTCTCGCTCCAGTCTTCCGCAGCTTAATCCTCCCTTTCTCTTTCTCCTCTTGTCCCTAACACCCGCGCATTCTTTCTTCTCCACTTTGGGCCAGTTTTAATGCCTTGACTTTAGCTTAGTGACAGTTCGTCTTTATTCGTTGGGGGCAGACGTGGAACCCTTCTAATCATGTTCCATCATTGGGCCGATCAACCTGAACTGATTCATGCTGCCAATGACTGAATCTTTTGTTTCGTTTTATTCCTGCTGTCAGCTTTGTTAAAGAGTGATTAGCTGCAGCCCTGGAGAGCCAGTTTGCAGTGAATCGAATGTAGTTTTTAGTAGTTTGTTGGGCCATTACTTTATGGGTTTTAGTTTTGTGCCCCTTGAGAGTCTCTGGCAGTTGACAACAGAATTAATAAAGCTCCAACAAGTGCTTCTCCTCTTAATTAAATGTTATTTGAGGACAGGTCTCTAGGCTGGAATTACAACCGAGCAGGAACTAAAGCAATTTGTCTTGATTAATGGATACTGCGAGTGAAATAACATTCAAATGTGAAGGATTTGGTCTCTAAATGCCTCAATGACTTTGAAAGATGCGTTAATGCTTTGAATTTACTGCTCTGAAGTGTATTTGAAGATACACTAGATCCTTCCCTTAAAGACATCCTCTTATCCTGTTTAAAATACACTGGATGGGCTCTTCATGACTTTAGCAAAGGTTGTTAAAGGACCTATTTAAATTTATCTGTTGGCCAAACGGACGTGTGACCATGTTTGCCAAATGCCGACGCAGCGCTGCCAGCAGAGACGGGGATTAAGGACTTAACATATTTTTCACTGTGCCTCTATTAGTTAACAGTCTGTGATAATCAAACGGGCAGAAGAGAGGGGCATTTAGCGTTAGGATGTCTCAGGGAGGCCGTAAATGGATCCCACTCCTGAGCCTGCTCTTTGAGGTGTGTATGAGGTGGTCTTGTGAAAGGAAGGAGCTGCTGACATGGTAGAAGTAGGAGAGGCGTAATTACATCTTGCATGAACTTTCTGCAGACAGGACGGATCTCTTTACTCAGGGTGGCACTGAACATCATGACCTGCTTCTCGTGAGGGGTCATACGAAAGATCTCCTGGACATCACGCCGCATGTCTGCAGGAGACAGCAAAAGAACAATGCATTCATATTATAAAAATTGAATATCCTCATATCAAATCATCATAGCAATGGAACAATAGAATAATATCTAATGTTTCAACTGCTGCACAGAATTCAGTGTAATTTCATTCAGAGCACAGCCATAGTCTCATAAAGGGTCTTCTCACCAAGCTGCTCCAGCATCTTGTCACATTCGTCCAGGATGAAGTGCTTGATGTGGCGCAGGTTGAGACTCTTGTTGCGAGACAGAGCTAGAATGCGTCCAGGAGTTCCCACCACCACATGAGGGCTCTCTTTCTTCAGAACCTCCTCATCCTTCTTTATAGATAAACCACCAAAGAACACTGCCACCTGGGGAGAGAGACAGCGCAAGCAAAGCAACCTGAGAAGAGTTTGTGCACAGCAATATTGAAAGTAACAGTTTGTTAGACATAGATTATTGAAATGAGATATTATTTCTTATTTAATGTGGCAATATTTATTCTTAAAACATTATCAGAAAACAAACATTAAATGAGTCATTTTAAAGTTGAGTAAAAAATATTGTTATTAATATATACTAATAAATATTAATATTGTGAAATATTATCACAGTTTTAAATAACTATGTACTATTTGAATGTATTTTAAAATGTAATTTATTCCTGTGATGTAAAGCTGAATTTCCAGCATCATTCCTCCAGTCTTCAGTGTCACATGTTCCTTCAGAAATCATTCTAATATGTTGATTTACTCCTCAATAAACATTTCTTATTATTATCAATGTTGAAAACAGTTGTGTGGAGTAATATTTTTGTGGAAACTTATACTTTTTTTCAGGATTCTTTAATGACTATGAGATTCGAAAGAACATAATTTGTTTAAAATAAAAAAAATATATATTTTATAACACTATACGTGTTTTTTACTGTCAGCTGTGATCAATTTAATGTGTAACTGAATAAAATTATTAAATACATAAGACAACAACAGCAAAAAAAACATACTGACCCCAACATTTTGAACGTGGTGTTATTTATGCTTTATTCCAAAACCTAGACTAATGAAATTGCTTTGTGATGTGATTAATTATCATTGCATCTCATTTACAATTCAGTAAATTGCTCTTCCTGTCATTCCAATTGAAATTCCAATACAAGAATGGATAGGAAGGCCATTTTTACACCTTTTAACAGCCTCTTCTACATGACAGATCAGAACAGATTTTAAAAGTAAGTAGTTCTCATATATCCCGCTATTGTAAATCTGAAACACATGAACTAAAACTTCTTAGAAATGTAAACTTGTCTTCCTACCTTGACACTGGGCATGTATTTGGAGAAGCGCTCGTACTCTTTGCTGATCTGGAAGGCCAGCTCTCGGGTGTGACACATCACCAACACTGACACCTGGGTGAAAACACTCACTGGTCAACCCCAAAACTTGTGGAATGGCACATAAAGCACACTCAGAGACATAATTTTATGTCTTAATTCTTTGTTTTCAAAGCCTTTAAAAAGGATAGTCATTACCTGCCCTGTCACTGGCTCCAGCTGCTGAAGGGTAGCCAACACAAAGACAGCAGTCTTCCCCATTCCAGACTTGGCCTGACATAATACATCCATCCCCAGGATGGCCTGAGGAATGCATTCATGCTGAACTGAAAGAGAATAAAACACACACAAATATATCAAAGACATTTATATTTATATTTATATATATATATATATATATATATATATATATATATATATATATATATATATATAATTATTTCATAAGTGAAGTTACAAATTTTTTTTAAATATATTTATATTTCTACGTGTCTACATGTGGATATATATAATAGGGATGCACCAGTTGACCGGCCATAAATCGGATCGGGACGTTTTTTGCTTAAAATACGCGATCGGCAATCGGCCGGTTTTTGGTCTGTTCTCGGGCCGATTTTTCCGTAAGTGCACCCATGTGCACAGACTACACTTTGCATCTTTGTTTTATTCGCACCAACATTATCTGATTTTAACATTTTGGAATAATCTATTTATATAGCATACTTTTATTTAGTTTCACTGGTAAAGACCTTTTTTTTTTTTAAATCAAATATAAAAACTAAAACAAATACTGAACGCTGATTAAGAAACATCTTATTGAATGTGTGTTGATTGTGTTGTTTGGATTGTAGAACTATGCAGTTGTTGCTTTTTTATTTCACATGGTTACAGTTAATATTTTCATTTAAGGACAGTTTTATGTAGTTTCAACCCAATTCAAAAACAAAAGCTAAATGCTGATGTCTGTACCATCTATGTTTGTATTGAATGTAGGCTACTTACTGTGCAGTTACTCCCGTTAATTTTAGATGGTTACGGTTATTGTTTTCAATAGCCAAAAACCAGTTTGGCCTATTAAATACCAAATAAACATCTTGTTTATGTATACTTTCCTGCTTTCTTGAAAGAAAAAAAAAATTGGAAATCGGTATAGGAATCAGCCATGAAAAATCATGATCGGTGCATCACTAATATATAATATATCCACATGTAGAATTGCTCACCCTCCGATGGATGTTCAAAGCCACAGTCCACTATAGCTCTCAGCAGCTCTGGTTTGAGAAGAAAATCCCTAAATCCTGAGGAGTGGATGGACACATATGACCCTTTGACCCCTTCTTTCCTGATGGATATAATGCCATCGTTGTGTCCGAGTCCTGTGTCCCCGACTCCACCTGCATCAACCTCATCCTCCTCATAGTCCAACAGCTCATTCTCAACATCGTTCTCCGTCATCCTGCACAGAGATTGGGAAAAGACAACAAAGAAATACGCAATTACCTGACTGCGCCTCTTCCTGTAAATCACTATGTAATTATCACCACCATATACTATAAAAGTGCACATAAGATACTGAGGATTACATTACACATTGAAATCATGCTACTATATGTTTCATATACGTGTGCGTGTGTTAATAAAACTTGATAAAATATAATTTTATACAATTATATATGTATACAAACACATAAATTAGATTTTATAACATAATTACCATTTTTTAAATATGTGTTAATTGAAAAGTCTTTTTATCAAATAACAAAAAAACGATATACATTTCATTTTATAAAATTATTATTAATAAATAACAATACATCTTAAATTACATCAGAATTAGCTCGATTTGATGACCATAACGTTAGACTTATTAGCTTATCAAGACAATTATTGCTGTAAAACCCTGAATTAATTAATCAATCAATCAATAGCCTTATCAATGCTATAAAAAATAACAAATTCAATCATAAAATAAATTTGTTGTTTTACATTAATTAATACGCGAGTAATTAAGCGGGCAGCTCAAGCTAGCAAACTATACCAAATATATTAGCTTTAGCTTATCCATTTAGCCCCCCAGAGATGACGCGGGCCAAAGAGTGACTATAGCACAACATTCCAGTGTGTTTTCTGACGGACTATTAAATCTCTTATCACTTCGCGCGTTTATTTTGACGTTTTATAGTATTAAATAATCTCAGTTACCTCGAAATACTGTATGAAGCGGTTGAGCTTCACTGCACCTGCTGAAAAGGGTGGCGATGACGTCATCAACGCGAGACAAATCGACTACTAAACGTTTCGATGAAGGACCCAAACCACGTGAACTGCGTGAGCTGCCTTGAGAAGAGACATCTCAGATTATAGACACGAAAGACATTGTTATTAAAACAGGTTCAAGGCCATTGTGTTTGAGCTTTAATAAGTAGGTTCTGTTTATGTGGACACGCGCGTCTTTACTCGGCTGAAGGTTGTGTGTTCTTTCTTCCAGAAATGTCATGTTTTAGTGGAGATCTCAACTTCTGCCCTGAATGTGGGAATATTCTTCCAGTGCCTGGAAGGGAAAACACTATTACCTGCCCGCGGTGCTCTTTCAGAATCCCTGTTCGAGGTGAGAGACATGTTAAATGTGTTGTATATGACACTACACTCAGCAGCTGAGGTTTATAAAGCATCAGTAAGTGTGTGTTATACATTAGCTGTAGGACTCTCTCTCAGAATTCACAGGTCAAGTGATTAAATCATCAGTGGTGTTTAATCCTCTGGATCAGAGCTCCAGCACTGTTGACAGCGGAGAGGATGCTGAGCTGAAGGGGCCAGTGGTGAGTTAATAAACATACAGAGATTAAACCTTAAAGGGTTAGTTCACCCAAAAATGGAAATGATGTCATTAATGACTCACCCTCATGTCGTAACAAACCCGTAAGACCTCCATTCATCTTCAGAACATAGTTTAATATATTTTAGTCCGAGACTTAGATTTAGTCCGAGAGCTTTCTGAACCTCCATTGAAAACGTATGTACGGTATACTGTCCATGTCCAGAAAGGTAATAAAAACATTATCAAAGTAGTCCATGTGACATCAGAGGGTCAGTTAGAATTTGTTTAAGCAGAGAAAATACATTTTGGTCCAAAAATAACAAAAAAGACGACTTTATTCAGCATTGTCTTCTCTTCCGGGTCTCTTGTGAGAGAGTTCACGACGCTGCTGTGCTGACGTGTTTTCTGGTGCGCCAATAACAAAGATAACACGTCAGCAGCTTCACTGCAGTGTTGTGAACACACTCACAACAGACCCGGAAGAGAAGACAAAAGAGGGTCAGCAAGCTCTTGGACTAAATCTAAAATATCTTAAACTGTGTCCCAAAGATGAACTGAGGTCTCACGGGTTTGGAACGACATGAGGGTGAGTTATTAATTACATAATTTTCATTTTTGGGTGAACTAATCCTTTAAATACTATTGGCTCTGTTTGGAAAATCAGCCAATCTTCTGCAAACTTTCCATTAGATTGACAGGAGATGTTCCCGCTGTAATAAAGAAGGAATGGTTTATCACACAAGACAGATGAGATCTGCGGATGAAGGACAGACGGTCTTCTTCACATGCATACACTGCAGGTCATTTATATGTTATGCTCTTAAACAACCCCCTATTTTAACAATTTATACTTTTTCCAGTAGTTTGTTCTGAATTCTGTTTTAGTGTTGTTTAGACATATTGTTTTAAGTGATCATAATTGCCATTATTCTGTATTTGTACTGATGGCAGAAACTGATTTCTCTGTCACAGGTTTCAAGAAAAGGAGGATTCATGAGAAACATTGCTGCTGTTATTGACATTTAAATGTATAGGTTATCAGAATTTAAATAATGTGAAATATTAAAAAGGATTATGGACATGTCTTCAATGTTATTAAAAAGAAAAGAAAAAAATAATGTGTGCAGAAGACCTTTTTTGCAGGGCTTATTTTGAATTTAAATTATATGGGCCACTCTACAGAATTGGCGCAAATCAGATGTGAAAAAAAAACATATATGTTTACACATTGCATAATATCCACGGTAGACAATTCTAGTAATTATGCAGTTAATTCTCATATTGTATTTTAAGAAAGTTTTGAAATATATTTCCTCTCCCCAGATTTGTCACTACCAAATCATAATAATATATTATTTGTATTAAGAGGGGTTGTATTGACCTATTAGGATTTTGCTTACATCTGCTTTGTAAATATATGTCTTGCTATTTTATTAAAAAGCTTTTAGAGGTAAATCAATAACAATTACAATTTTAACATTTAAGTGTACTTTGACACTTTTTTTTATCTTTCTTTGCAAAAGGCAAAAAGTTGATCATACTGATTTCAACGTTAAGGATTCAGTAGTTTGGATATTCATTGAACCAAACACTATCATAACATCTTTGATACTTCTGTATACTTTATTTTTGACAAAACATCCCATGTTTTGGTTGTGACTGCACATTTTCGGTAATGACTTTAGCAACCACATGATATTACAGAACTTTAACTTGCATTCTAAAATATACTAACTTACTAAAATACAAAACATTTGCATAACTACTAAAATGTTGTTTATTTCCCCGAAAAAAAAGGATTATGTGTTCCCTTTTGTCACTACAGAAACAATGATGACATGTAATCGATTCGGTAGTGACAATTTTAGATACTTTTGGTCCCAACTCAAAGATGCTAATCAGCACACGGTCACCTAGCACAGTTCTGAACAGTTGTACATATATAAAAAACTAAAATGTTATGAAAAAACTGCCAGAAAAGTGTGCTTAAATGAAGAAAATATATATATATATATATATATATATATATATTTGTTAGTGATGTTCCTTAAAGTTACACACATATTTTTATCTGGACTCATAAATGTAGGGGTGTAGTTAAAAGACGAAATCATACACTTTCAGTGTCAGCTTTGGTAGTGACATTGGACACTTTTTGTTTGCATAAATACAAAGGAAATATATATATATTATTATTTTTTTTTTTTTCATAAGTTGAAATGTAGGGGTTAGGGTTCGGGACAAACACCTCCGAGTTAAAAGTAGCCTACCCAATAAATTATGATTTTATATATTTTAAGATTACTGATGTTTTAAATATTATTGTGGGTTTCGGTAGATAATAACCTCTAAGATTTAATATAATACTTAAAAGCGTTTTTGGTTGTGGGACAGTAGTCTGCACGGTTCTGTAGAATGGCCCATTTAGTTTACGTTAATGGAAAAAAACCCACCTTATATTAATACATATTTTTAAATAAAAGGTTTACAAAGAAGTAGTTTACCGAGATGACCCTCGGCACGTTAACCAATCAGACGGCCCGTTTCAGCGGTCACGTGATCATTCAACATGGCTCCTTACTGAACGCATACATGAATGCTTGTGAAGAAATAAAATGATTCACAACATTTAATGCTCTATTTTGCTCCATGACACATGTGAAGCAAGGTAAGCCCACTGGCTATTTATTAAAAATATTTTAAAGCGAAAAACATCGCCACCGAACACTTAAGTACGTTTTCTCTCTCTGTAATGTTTAATTGCACGCAACAATAAGCGCAATGATACATTAAATATAGTCTCCACTGTATTCAGTCGTTGTATTTATCATTCACCATATCCTTGCACTGCATTAATTATTTGGAGTGCAAGTCTCTTCATTCACCTCTCTGACTGTGAAAACAGATGAAGCTTCGAGTCCAGCTGCAGTGCAAGAACTTGCACGAGTATCTGAAGGAACTGAGTCCAGAGATCCTCGACAGACTCTACAATCACCCAGCGACATGTCTGGCAGTCTACAGGTCCACCTGGCTTTAATGTTTACATATACATACTACATATATACATGTATGAATTGCATTTGATTAGATAATGAAACATAACAGCATATGGCATTTGTTTAAAAGAAAGAGAGAGGAATGCACAATATACTTTTCAGGCCAACAAAATTCTTACATTAACGTTTCTTACATTTATAACATACCCTTCCAGTTAAAAGTCTTTGAACAGTGAGATTTTTTTGTTTTTTAAAGAATTCTCTTCTGCTCACCAATGCTGCATTTATTTTCTCAGAAAGAGCAAAAGCAGTAATATTGAGAAATATTTTTACCATTTAAAATGACTGCTTTCTATTTGAATGTATAGTCAAATGTAATTTATTCCTGTGATGTAAAGCTGAATTTTCAGCATCGTTACTCCAGTCTCCAGTGTCACATGATCCTTCAGAAATCATTCTGATATTCTGTTTTGCTGCTCAAAATCCTTAAACATTAAGATTATAGAAAGGAAAGAGAATTAAAATAAATGGAGAAATGAATTCTTCAAAAATCTTACTGTTCAAATCTTTTTATTGCTAGTGTGTAAAGCATATTTTGCTGTGTTGGTTTGATTGCATCTAATAATATTCATAATTTTTATATGTGGCTTAATAGTACAAATACATCTGTGGCCTATTATAATAATAAATCTGAGGTTACTCCGAGATTAATGCTGGTTGGCTCTCTCTCATTTCTCTTTGAACAGGGAACTTCCATCACTGGCAAAGAATTATGTGATGCGGATGCTGTTTTTAGACCATCCTCTTCCACAAGCTGCAGTCGCGCTGTGGGTCAAAAAAGACAGTCAAAAGTGAGTGCAATAGTTCTATCATTCTAATTCCTAAAGTTCAGCTTTGCCACCACAGTAATAAATGACATTTCACAATACATTAAAGCTGAAAATCATTATTTTGAATAATAAAATTAGTTTTTAATCAAATGAATGCAGCACTGATGAGACATCTTACCCACCCCCTGTAGGGTCATGTATCTCTTTCTTATTTATGCGTTTGTTTGCTCTTCCTAGAGACCACGATCAGTGTGTGTCGGTGTTAACCGGGCTACGGCTCTGGCACAGTCAGCACCTTCAAGGTGGACTCCAAGGCTTTGTGCTGAACCTTGTGTTTAAAGACAACCTGAGAACAGCACTTCTAGGCGGGTGAGGAACACAGTTTGGATTGAGAACCGTCGTGGTGTTGTGGCAGCAGATTTACTGGATGTTCACTTTGTCAGGGGTAAACCGTGGACAGATGAGGGCAGTAACCTGGGCCCTGATCGTCATGTGAGGGATGTAGAGAGTCTGGACCGATATGCCATGGAGCGCTGGGAGGTCATCCTTCACTTCATGGTGGGCTCTCCCAGCGCAGCCGTCAGTCAGGATCTGGCCCAGCTCCTCATACAGGCCGGGCTCATGAAGAGGTAGAGCACACCATCACTCCACTGATGCACCAGCTAAAGTAGGTCAGACATGAAGGGTAGGCCAAAAAATGATCTTGATCTGTTTTTTCTCTCTTAGCGAGACTGGTGAGGCTCCTTGTATCACATCGGCAGGGTTTCAGTTCCTGCTGCTGGACACAGCATCTCAGCTGTGGTACTTCACCCTGCAGTACCTCAAGACAGCACAGGTCAGTGCATGACATATAGAATAGAGTCTCTACATTAAATGTCAGATTTACAAACAGCTTGCGCCAGCTCAAAAACACTTTGCACTGTCAGGATTTACTAAAGCCACACAGTAAAAAAAAAAAAAAAAATAGCAATTATTTTATTGCAATTAATTGGTAGCGTCTTCCCTTTAAGACTCAAAATTTATTGGAAAAGAATATTTAGATGAATTATGCAAGGTGATTAACTAAGATTTGCAAAGTTCTCATTAATGAGTGAAGGTGAAAACATTTCAGTTTTGAATGTTACCATGTTATTACTGCATCTAAGCCTTTTTGATTCATAAAAAAAATTGAAATATTTGCAATTTTAAATTACACATAAATCACATCAAAAACTATGAAGCAAAAACGTTTTTTTCAATATTGATGAGTAGTCTTAAATGAATTTATCACTGTATGAAATCGATAAGAACATATAATATGAGAATTACCGGCATATTATTTGGAATTAATAGAATCGAATCCTTTATTTTATTTTATTTTATTTTATTTTGCACCTAATGGTAGTCCATCCATAGTCGGGTCCAAAATGGTTATATGTCTTAAAAAAAGATGTGTAATTTGAGGGTGTCTCTTGATGTGTATATTTTTATGTATCTCTTCAAACAGTCCAAACAGACCCGAATGCATTATGAGGGTTAAACCACGTTGTGCTTGCCATGGCTTTAGTATTTAGTAAATCTGGCCCTAAATATCCCCTACTTAAGGTTTACATGAACAGATTAGTCCAATTAAGGATTATGTACCCAGTTGAAATTATGAATAACATTTATGTGCATGCAAAAAATGCAATAACAGCAAGAAGCTTCGGAGTCCTGTTGGAAAAAGATAAACAACTTAGCATGGAACAACTGTGTGTTTGCCTTTCTAACATACGGAAAGACATGGCTTTTTTCTTGCTCTGCTAACTTTGCCTAACAAAAATTGAGAATTTGAAAAAGTATCCCAAAATTAAGTGTATCTTATGAAAACATACGGCCTTCAATATCTAGACATCTGAATTAGAGAAATTTGCAAAGATCACTGGGTGAGAGAATTCCTGCACTGCGAATGCGAACAAGGTGTTTTTGAATCTGATTCTGAAAGTTGTCAGATACAGATATTTTCATGGCATTTGCTCTTGAATTATTCAACACTTGCACCTCTTCTTTCAGTCTGATGTTTACATGATGACTTCATTCCAGATGAGCTATCATTCTGATTGCATTATTAGGCTGTATGTAAACGTGGTTAGTGTGATGGAAAATGTGGTTCCATCTCCTCATTAACAGTCTGATCTGTGGTCTTCATAGTCGAGAGGAATGGACCTGGTGGAGATTCTTTCCTTTTTGTTCCAGCTGAGTTTTTCCACTCTTGGCAGGGTGAGTGCTGCTTTTACAAAGCCAAGAATAACATATGAGTCATAGATAAAAGCCATTACTTATCGTAATTAAATTAAAGTCATTTGCCAGAGTCCCATGAAATAGGACTGCTCCTTAAAATGTTTTGTTTTTTAGTGTGATTGTTGTTTTTCTTGCAGGATTATTCTGTGGAGGGCATGAGTGAGTCTCTGCTCACATTTTTGCAACATTTACGAGAGTTCGGTCTGGTTTTCCAAAGAAAGGTCAGTCATCGCGTAAAAGTACTGAATAGCAGTCAAACTAATAATTGATAATAATAATAGATTTTTTTATTATTAACACGCACATACACACACACACACTACCATTTTTTGCAATAATAATTTTTTTAAAATGTTTTTTAAAAGTCTCTTCTGCTCACCAAGGCTGCATTTATTTGATTAAAAATACAGTACAAACAGTAATATTCTGAAATATCATTACAATTTAAAATACTTATTTTCTATTTGAAAATATTGTAAAATGCAATTTATTCCTGTGATGCAAAGCTGAATTTTCAGCATCCTTCAGTGTCACATGATCCTTCAGAAATAATAATAAAGAAACATTTATTATTATTATCAATGTTAAAATGTTTCATCATTTTTATGGAAACTGTGATACTCTTTTCCTCAGGATTGTTTGATGAAGATAAAATTCAAAATAAAATTCTTTCACTTTTACTTTCACTTTCAAATAACGGCATTTATTTGAAATAGAAATCTTTGCAACTGAATAAATGTCTTTATTGATACTTTTGATAGATTTAATGCATGGTTACTGAATACAAATATTTTACCGACCCCAAAGTTTTGAATGGTGGTTGTGTGTATGTAAATAATAATAATAACATTGTCAAGTTGCTTTTATAATTGCATAGTAATCTAAAATTCAGTTTTAAATTTTGTACTTGTGCAGTACTTTAAATGCTTTTTTTACTTTAAATATGCCTTAAACAAGCTCTGACACCAGTTTGCATCATCTTTTCATAGAGGAAGTCAAGGAGGTACTACCCCACCAGGTTGGCCATAACTCTAGCTGCAGGGGTCACAGTAAACCCTGCCTCTGGATCGGCTTCGACTGCACTCGGAGCCACGGCAGGAACAGGAGACACAGGCTTCATCGTTGTAGAAACAAATTACCGTCTGTATGCCTACACAAGTATGTCACACACATCACACACACTGACTTGTCTATAATGCAATACACTGTACGAGATCAGTCGAGGAAAACGCACTTCCTCCATCTCTCTCCGACAGACTCTGAGCTCCAGATTGCACTAGTAGCTCTATTTAGCGAGATGCTGTATCGGTTTCCTAACCTGGTGGTTGCACAGGTAACCAGAGAGTCAGTGCAGCAGGCCATCGCTAACGGCATTACAGCACAGCAGGTGAGAGACACACAACCTGTCGCTCTGCAGATTGGTTTGTTCTTCTAATGATAGGGTTGTTTTGACATGTATTTTGTGATTTCAGATCATTCACTTCTTAAGGACCCGAGCTCACCCAGTAATGCTTAAACAGGTAATTTAACAGGTTTAATTTTTACCATTATGCAAATAAAAAGGATTTAATTGATTTAAATCTTGCATTAACTGAACAAACTTAGTACAGTTTGAGGCTGGGGGATTAAAGCTAAGAAATTATTGCATTTAAAGCAATGCATAATTATCATTTATAATAATGAATTATTTTTACAATTGTTTTAATTAATTAAATGCAGCGCTTATAAGTATCCCGTATAGCAGTTTAATAATGGCATATTTTTTGAAAGTTCATATCAGCCTGGTTTCCTTTTAAAAAGCCAACAGGATTTTTCCATTGGGTTCTTGATTTGCAAGAAATAAGCTCTGTGACCTACAAAAGTTTACTATTCTAACACTTTTACACTTTTCATTGTGGTAATCTTCAATATAAACGAGTTTTATGAATTTTGAAGCCAAAGTACAATCCCCCGAAGTAAAAAGCTAAACATAGGCTTTAAACACACAAATGGTAGTCAGTAACTTACCATTTTATAGTAAAACACAGTCTATAGTTTCCCCTTATAGGCTTAGATGTCCCTTATGTGTCTCCCTTGTGCAATATGGTGATGTTTATCATAAAAAATTCTATAATATTCACTGCTGGATGCATGAACATGTTTCCCTGTATCATTCTGTGTTTCAGACCCCTGTCCTTCCCCCAACCATCACAGATCAGATCAGACTGTGGGAGCTCGAGAAAGATCGCTTACAGTTCACTGAGGGTGAGTCTGTCTTTGTGCATATGAGACCACTTCTGTAGTTCCAAGGCAAATTTTACATTGTTTTCCCCTCAGATAACACTGTTACAAAATACGTGATTATTTTTATACATTAGTGATTTCAGTTATTTAAATAATACGGTGTTACCGTTGCATTTAAATGTAACCTTTAGGAACATCTGTTTCCATTTTAATAAAAAAAGAAATTACATCTTGTTGATATTATGGCATAAAGAAATTGTTCCGATTCCAAGGGTGACCTGCAGGGTTTGTTCTCTCAAATGTAAATGTCAGGCTGAATAAGAAGCGTGTTAGAGAAATGCAATGCAAATAAAAAAATTAGCATTGGAATAAGGTTTGGGGTAGGGGTCAAAAACGCCTCAGTCATGCATTTTGTCTATTTTAAACCATGTTTTTCGTTCTTTCAGGAGTGTTATACAACCAGTTTCTATCCCAGGTTGATTTTGAAGTGTTGCGGGACAGGGCTCAGGTAAAGAATATAATCTTTCTATGTGTTCTCGCTGTGCTTTATTAAGCAGCAGCTCTCTGTCCTGCAGTGATGCACAGAATACTGACAGTATAAGGTCTGTCCTGCAGGGTTTAGGTGTGCTGGTTTGGCAGAACCCCGCTCACAGGGTCATGGTGGTGACGCCACATGGACACAGCGAGGTTAAGAGATTCTGGAAGAGACAAAAGAGCCATACATAGAGGAAAAAAGAAGAACAGCCCTAAAAGACTTCAAGATATATCATTCACTTGAGAATTATTCTGAAAATTACAGCTTATAGATGGAGAGAAGTTAAGTTCATCTGTCTAGAAAAAAAAAACTTTCTATACATAGTTCAAAACTGTTTACTGTTTATGAGAGGTATATGCATTATTACTTCCTTATTGACTTGCTTCATGTTTGTGTCTGAGGTAAACTGACTAAAATAAATATGGTTTACACTGATTGCGATCTCTTTTGTTTGATGATATGGAAATTTGGTCCAAGAAATTGATAACATTGAAACGTAGGCCATGAAATTTAATTGGGGGTAAAATTACAGAATTCAGTTGCAGCTTTTAGGATGATGAAGAGGAATAAATTTAAGTATTAATGGGAAATCTTATCAAAACTTCCAGTTCACATTTGCCACTATTTGTAAAGGATAAATGAATACAAATGATATCTAATAGAATTATGAATAAAAATTATATACTTATATTTAAATAAAATAAATAATGCTTATTTTTAGGGACCATTTATACATTATTTTCATGACGATTTCTGTGTCCACAACAAATTTTCATTAAAATGAATGGAATATATAATAGAAATTAAGGCTAATGAGGTATTTTCTTTGCAATATGGTAATAAGAAAAATACGAAAATGCACTTAATTATCAAAATAATGTTAATAATGTCACACGTTTTAATGTAATTTATTAAATTTGATGTTTGCAGGATAAAACTACTTTTAAACGTGAAATACTTGATGGGTTTCTCAGATTCACATATTTTACCTAAACTTACGTTGTTTTAGCTAGTATAGTGATAAGACACCACTGTTATGAAATAATAAAAAAATATATCAGGATTTTTTCTTTCCTGAGTTACTTATAGCCTACTGTTTGAAGATCCCACATTAATTTAGATTATATTATGATTATATGGTTTTACAGTAACAATAACTGGAGTAACGTAACTAAGAGGGAACTTTGGGTTAAGTGGAAAATCTTTGTAACGATCATCCTAGACCAAAATAAAAAGACAGCTAGAGAGAAGAAATAGCGAGGTTAAGAAATCACGGAAACTATTAAGAGTGTCAGTCTACTAAATTATCGCTGTGTTTGTGAGCCCTGAGCAGTGCGGTCTGGAGACTGTAGAGGCTGTGATTTCTGCAGTTAGCAGCGAAGCTAACGGTTCAGCTCGGGTCATTCCGCGCCGTCAGCTCCTCTGCGTGACGCTTCCGCTGCAAACAACACGCCTGCGCCGTTAAATGACTCTCCTTCACCGATTATGTAGCACTTTACCAGCAAAGTCTCGGGTAGATATATATTTATAGGCATGGCAAACATATAAGCACTTATACTTTCTGATTTCTAAGAACAAAACGGGTCATTCTCAAGGCCACGGATGGAACCGGGTCGTCAACGTGAGAACCCCCCCGGGTCCGGGGAGCCTGAGTCCGGGCAGTGGAGAGAGCAGAGCGCCGCGGTGGACACCGGGGAGAGGGACGACACCCTAAAAAACAGAAGCGGGGATGGAGGAAACGAGGAAATCACGAGCAAAACCGAGAGCACTGTGGTGGAAGGGAAAGATAAGGCGGAGTTTTATGAAGATAAGGAGGAATATGAGGAAGAGCTGGACCCCAGGATTCAGGTATTAGGATTTGGACCCAAAATAAACCTGATACTGTGACTATGACTCTGAACTCCGTGAACTATGACATATATTATTCACAGTTTGCTTCTATTCATAGAATGTAATAGCAAAATGTTAGAATAAGATTTGCTGGTCTGTGATTTTACCGGTTTAATATAAATTCATATGCCTCTGTCTGTTATTTAATACTTCTATTAATAGTAAATGAATGTCAACTATCTTGTCAGGAGGAGCTGGAGCACTTGAATCAGGCCAGTGATGAGATCAACAGACTGGAACTACAGCTGGATGTGAGTAATGTGTATGACACTAGGGACGTGTCTCAAAATCTAATGAGTTGCCTACTTAGACATAGACGGTGTCTTTAGATGTTATGGGTAGACATCCTGATTCGAAATGCACACGTGATGAGACACAGCCTAAGAGTTTTGAATGATATAATGTCTTGCCATTACATTCGGCAACAGTAGTTAATAATAGCACTCACTTCACACCTGTTCTATTGTCTCACCGTTTTTTTGTGAAGCCAGAATTAGCTCCAATCTTTTTCAGTGGGTGAATGACCATAAATATAATTATTTTTAATGATCAGTGGCTATACTACGTCTGGTGAGAAGAGCTGAGATAGTGATCATTTATATTCAACATAATGCAATAAAGCAATTTAACAACTGCTAATGAGATGTGCACAAAAATTGCTGAAGTGCCATGATGCAGTGTTTATAATATATGCTACTGTTCAAAACTTTGGGATCTGTAAGACATTTTTAAAAGAAATGTATTGTTCAATAAGGATGCATAAAATTGTTTAAGAGTAACAGTAAAGATGTTATCATTTTAAAAACTATTATGGCTTAAGCAGCACAATTGTTTTCAAAATTAATAATAATAATAATAATAAATGTTTATGGAGAAGCAAATCAGCATATCAGAATGATTTCTGAAGGATTGTGTATCACCTTAAGGCTGGAGTGATGGCTCCTGAAAATTAAGCTTTGCATCACAGAAATAAATTACATTTAAAAAAAATATATCCAGATTGAAAATAATAGTTTTTATTTATAATAATATTTCACAATACTGCTGTTTTGCTCTGCATTCTTGGTGAGCTTAAGGGACTTCTTTCAAAAATATTGAAAAATCATACCAACCCCAAACTTTTGAATGGTAGTGTGTATGACACAATGTTTTACACAATATTGTCTCAAAATTTATTTAAAAAAGAGAGGGAGAGAGATAAATCAAACTGGCCATGTGGGTTAGTTTGAGTTCAAGCCCTGTTTTTTTTTTTGCACTTTATTTTCTTTCTATATTGTTTAATCCGCTACTGTCTTTGTGAACCAAGTTTAAGTTGTGAGTGCTGATCAGTTGATAACCAATACATTTGAGTATTAATATATGTAATGTTTATGTGTTTTACGCAACATAAACATCTTTATCTCTGTCTAACACTCGTTTAGGAAGCGAGATCCAGCTACAGGAGGATCCTCACAGACTCAGCACGCAAACTCAACGCTCAGGGCTCTCAGCTGGGAGCCTGCATCGAGAAAGCCAGACCTTACTACGAAGCCCGTAGACTCGCTAAAGAGGTGTGTGTGTGTTTGAGAGCAAGAGAACATAATATTGCATTTTTGTGTGCTTCATATCTACTCAGATGAGTTCAAGATGTTTTTGTAGTTTGTTGATTCATTTCCAGTCTCATTATTGTGAAAAATCCTTCCGCTGAACCACTAAAAACTGTTCTCAGTGCAGTGATCATTATGGTGAAAGAGCGAGTGTGTTAATGTGATCAACCCTGATAGCACGAGATGTGATTTGCACATCACTTTTCATTAACACTTTGCAGCCAATTTCGAATATGTAAGTGAACTGATGAAAATCATTTAGCCGAGGCTATAGAGAGTGATTGAAAACACCGAATGTAAACTTTGACTTGGTCGTCGTCAGTCCTTCTCATGAGAAATTGTAAATAAGAACGAGCAGACAAGCTCAATAAATGTAGTCGTTTTCCATATTGATTAAGTTTTACAATTAGAAATAGCTGTATTTTAAAACATAATTTATTTCTGTGATGCAAAGCTAAATTTTTTTGTAACTGTCCTTAAATTATTTATTTGATGAATAACGGTAAATTTCTGCAAATCTGTGGCAGTTGCGGAGGGATTTGGGCAAGTGATAAAACTGTGGGGCCTGCGCTTTATTGCTATGAATCGTCATTATTGTTCCACATCCTCGTAGGTTTGTGGGGCTGTGGGTTATTTCATGTGCAAGAAAAGCAGCCCGTGAAATGCTTGCCAAAGCAGAAAAATGTGCTGTTGCTTCCTGATCTCGAATACTGAAAACCACATCGTATTTGATGCTTAACTCCATTAGATCAAATGGGAAAAAACATTTGATCATAAACAAATATATGTATATTTTCATCTTTTTTCTAGCAAAGCAAATTTTGAAAGTGCACTGAAAACATATTTTCATTCATTTTGGCATAGACAAACTATGTTGAAGGGACATGTTATTTGGCAACATGCTTGAGCAAAGTATTCATAGTGACTTTTTTTTTTATTGGTTTTTGCCAAATATACACTTATTGACTATTCCAGGCAACAGCCCTACTTTTAAATCAACACCTGCCATGGAGTTTCTTATTTGTGGTTTCTGATAAATTGATAAATTAGATCGCATGGGCATTTAAAGAAGTCACTGTTCACCAGCTCTGGTATATATATATGAGTGTATGTATGTGTATTAGACAGCTTGCATACTAAAACACCCTCGAAAAAGTTGCTTCTTTAAATTGATCCCCTTTAGAGCAGCGCTACTTAAGCAATACACATTCAGACAGATAGCTTTGGAATGGCAACCCACAGTCTGGTAAATTCTGAAAATATGTTTTTTGCACATACACAAATTTAAAGCAAGATCCAGTGCCTCTAATAATTTTGAATTCAGTTCCTGTATTTACGTCTTGCACCTTCTGATAGGGTTTCCTGAGAAAAATGGCATAGTTTTCTGAAAATGATGTGTGTCTGCTTTTAATAATGACCTTATGCTTTCGCAAACCCTTTTATAGGCATATTTTCTCCTCCCTAGTGATTTGAATAAATCTTTATTGGTGAATATTGTGCAAAATAATATTATATTCACAAACTTTTCAGTTATAAACAAGAGCGCCATCCTCATTTTATATTCAGACTTATCTGCCAAGATTTTCAGGTCTCAAACTGAATTTCGAGAGTGAGTTCAATTAAAATGTGCCGTACGAACTGCAATGAATCTTTTCTGCATGAATGTGTTGTTTTCTCAATTCTACTCTGTTTATTAAGCTTTGACTTGAAGAATGTAGTTCCAGTTCTGATGAGACTTTCTGGAGTTACACATGTCATCATCTTAGATATTAACTTTTGTTCCTGTCATTATGTTTAAAGGTGATATTCATGGCTATCGCAGCAATAAAAAGGGTCTTGGCTTCAGATATTCATTTATGCAGACATCATTTGTTCCCCTCCTGTAAACTGAACATTTGTAGAGGCAGCTAGCAAATGCAATTGTCGATATGAATGTAGCCAAAGTCAGATATCATCCTTGGCGAGGATGCCATATTTCCAGCAAGTTATCCCAATGAAATCTGGCCTGCCATTCCCGGTTCCTGACTTTTATTGATTGGTTTGGGTGTTCGGATTTGTGCACAGCAATTTTCACTGACAGCAAGCCAGGCTTTTTGAGCTAAACGGTTTTCAAATCCAGCCTTGTTTGTGGTATGATTGGATTGATGTCAGCTTTACAGTCCTCAACTCCTATTGGCCATTTCATCCTCATTATATAAAGTGGATGGTTATGGCTTTGTGGTTTGAGAAGTACTATACAGAGTACTTCTCTCTTATATTTTCTTTTTTATTACATAAGTAATATTGCTGTTAAATTGTTATATTCTTCCATACTGATCCCACATCCCATAGCTAGTGTTTTATTACATACATATAACCTGATATAAAGTTTGGAAGGACTTGCAGTGCCTATTCACTTTATGTCTCTCTGTAAGGTCAGCATCGCTTCTTCTGATTGGCTGCATGTTTACAGAGCTGACTGATTGATTGCTATATATGAAATATGACGGATGACCTTACCCACAGGCTCAACAGGAGACCCAGAAGGCTGCGCTGAGGTACGAGAGGGCTGTCTCCATGCACACGGCTGCCAGAGAGATGGTTTATGTGGCTGAGCAAGGTTTATTGGCTGACAGGAACACATTGGACCCTACCTGGCAAGAGATGCTAAACCACGCCACAGCCAAGGTACAACACAGTGACTCAGCATTGCTTTTTTATAATTACGGTAACAGTAAAATGCTCTTAGGTTTACAACAGGTCTTAATTGCTCAAATCAGTCCCTCATTGTTACAATTGTAGGTTTTGTTGTTAAATCTTAATGTGTCTTCTTTAAATGTGCACAGCTGGTTAGTGTGAATTTGATTGTGACAGTGGGAGCAATCAATAATGCTGATGAATACACACCTACACTTAAAGATCAAGGTTACATTTCTTCATTTATATTTTATTCAAGCCCTGCCAGTAAAATGAAGCAGCACTTTTCAGATGTGAAATTAATTATTTATAGTAATTACTTACACGCTATTAAACGGACTTCTTTATTATAATCATTGCCTTAATTCAATTAATCATTCAAGTGAACAGTCAGTAATAAATTAAAGAACAAATTACATGCAAAATAACAAAATATTACGATGGAACCAAGTTAATTTAAGTAAACACTGATTCAGATTGATAAATTAATCATTCAAAGTGAGCAGTCAGTAATAAAGTACAGAAAAATAACACGGAATAGAACAAAAATACAAATGACAGTGTTTGAAGTTTTTTAATTGATCGTTCAAGTTATTAGTCGTAATAAAAAAATAACGAAATAATGTATAATGTAATAATGTAAATAATGTAAAATAATGTAATAAAAAAATAACGAAGTAACAAAAGAATAGCAACAATAGAACAAAGCTACAAATGAGTAAACAATGCTTCAATTTTTTTTAATTAATCATTTAACTAACAATCAGTAATAAAAAAAAATCAAAGAAACTAATTACAGCAGAACATTTTATTACTGACGAAACGGTAATAAAAAATATCAAAGAAACAAATTACAACAGAATAATAACATTGGATGTGCCTCGTCTTACTGTAGATGATTTATTTGTGCACATTATTCCAAAGAATAAAATTGTCTTTGTTATCTTTAATCAAGATTTAATAACTTTCTCTGCAGTGACCTTTCTCCTGATGTCACTTAGGCTGTATGGTTTTCTGGATCGCCAAAAGGTTATTTTAACGAACTCGCATTCAGGCTGGCTCCATTCTCTTTTGTAATGCCCACTTTTAACAATTCCCAGATTGCTTTTTTTTTCTCATTCAGTATCATGTCTTACTGAAATGCATCACATTACATAAATAAACTGGGTTATTCAGGCAATTTATGCTAACTTAAAGCAAATTCTATAATTTTAGTAAACAGTAATAAAATATAGAGAAAGAAACAAATTACCAGTAATAGAACAACTTAAACAATAGAACCAAGTAAACTTTATACTGAAGTACTGTACCTTTAACATTCCTGAATGTTATCGTCCTAAGTTTCTATAAACTCTTAAGAATACTCTGTTATTGAGAAGTTGATGCGATATTGATATTATAATATATCGATTTTATGCGATAGTGTTCCTGTAGCTCAACTGGTAGAGCATTGACTTAGCAAGCGCAAGGTTGGGGGTTCAAATCCCAGGGAACACATTATAATAGAAATTGTTAGCCTGAACGCAGTGTAAGTCGCTTTGGATAAAAGCGTCTGCTAAATGCATAAATCTAAATATTGACTTGTCAAGTCTTTGTATGAATGATACAGAAAGATATGAGAATAAACAGAACAGGATATCACATTTGACATGTTGCTGTTTTCAGGTTAACGAGGCAGAAGAGGAGCGTTTGAGGAGCGAGAGGGAGCACCAGCGTGTCACTCAGCTCTGTCAGGAAGCAGAAGCGCGTGTGCAGACTTTGCAGAAGGCTCTTAAGAGGGTCATTATCAAGTCCAAGCCTTATTTTGAGCTCAAGGCTCAGTTCAACCACATCTTAGAGGTATGCATCAGAGAATGGCCTCTGCTGTAATGGTATTGAAGGTATGCTAGCCGTATCGAATTAAGTAACAAAATGAAATCCTCTATGAAATGGATTTGATTCTATGAATTTTTTGCTTGTTTGTTTTAGTCTTTTACATTTTGTAGTATAAAAAAGTAGTATGCATTTTTATAACGTCAGCCAGTTATTGGTTATTGACCATAACATGAAAATAATTGGGTTGAATATCAGTATTTGTAGTACATGCCTAATTATTCTAAAATATTTTTTTCTGATTGGATGATCCTCTGTTCATGTGATTGCTATAATGTCATTTAGATATTTCTTGCATGAATGTGACAAATTATCTTTTTATCCATTGTTTTATGATTATCATCGCTCATTTACAGGAGCACAAGTCCAAAGTCGTCCACCTGGAGGAACGGGTGGCAAAGGTGAAGACTCGATATTCTGTTGCCCTCCGCAACCTTGAGCAAATCAGCGAGCAGATACATGCGCAAAGGGGTCGCATTCGTGCTACCAGAGAGCGCAACAGAGCCTTTGGGGGGCGGAGCTCTCCGGTGGGGGCAGAGTCTGAGGGTGTAATCAAGGCAGGGGCGTATGCAGGGGTGGTGGCCAATCCTTTAATGGATAATGACTGGGCTGATCAGGAGAAAACCAGGCAGTGGGTGGAGAAACACAGGGAGGCAGGTTGGGGCCAAAGAGAGAGGGTGGAAAAGGCGGAGTCAGACTCCATGTCAATCATCAGCCTGCAAACCATCGCCTCTGACCTAGAGAAGTTTGATTCTGTGGAGCACTTGGGCGACCTTAGTGACGTCGGGAGTATAATAGGTGAGGAGAAAGAGGTGGAGAGTGAGAGAGGATTTAGGGTCAACGATAGAATAGTAGAGAGAAAGGTGGCGAACCTCTCGAGACAGGATGAAGAGAAAGGTGCCTCAGGGACGGACAGACAGCAGAGAGATAGAGAGCGTGAGAGCTTTGTGAAGCAGCACCACAGAAGTATTAGTTTGTGAGGAAACAGGAAATTAGAGTTGCCTGTTAATCCACCCCAATCTTGGAGGGCTAAAGCTTGCCTGCAGGCTTCCAGACGAGCGTCTCAACTGACTACAAATGAATCAGACTGAAAACACTCTGCATTTGCAGCGCCCCTTGTGGTCGACTAATGGGATTGCAAAACATACAGGTTTCCTGAAACACTTTCTGGTTGGTTACATAATAGAGCATCACAGTCCCGCCCACAGCCGGTGCCATAAGTAAGAATTCAATACAATTTCTGCATTCACAACTGGGGTATAAGCCATAAAAACGTAACCATACACGGTAGACTTAAAACCAGCTACGGCTGTGCTAAGCGATAGTATATGCTCATATAAACGCCAAAAGTTCATGGGGCACTAACCTTTAGCTAGGCTACTGTAGCCTTTATATGGTATGAGTCATATCAAGCATTTTATGATGGCACTGTCAAAACAATATTTAGCCTAGGCATACCTTTTTGTGCATTTACTTAAACATTTGTGTTATAATTCATGGCAACGACAAAGCACTGCACCATGTTGCTGACGTTATTGTTAACCGCTTTCACACACGCACACAATATAAAATACACGATAAAATACACAATGATAAATATGAAATTCAATACAATACCTATATAAAACACTATTTATTTACACGATTAATACTGAAAGAACTGCTATTAACTGCACATTCACTATATAAAATAAAATTCACTGGAGGAAAAAGTTTGTGCGGCTGTCGTCAGATTTGAAATATCGCGGTTGTGGCCTCAGTCGACTTCAGTGAGGCGCGGTGGTTTATGGGATTGAGTAGTTCCTTCACTCGAAATGAAAATATGTACACAGTCTTGTACCTTTGACTTTTTTTGGGATTTTCTCTTCGTTTTTTCACTCGAAAATATATGTTGTATGCTTATGAGTTCAGCCGTAGCTGGTTATCCTCACACATGCTCTAAAACTCTTTAGATACGGATTTTTCCAAAAGTCAATGGGAGAAATGAATGGGAAATTTACTTCCGGCACCTAATCTCTCTCGGGCTGTGGGCGGGACTGTGATGCTCTATTGGTTACATAAACATACAATCCCACCCCCAAACTTATGCCATTGGTTGAGCCAGTTTTGCTGTGTCGGGCTGGTCGGGACGATCAAACTAAAAAATAGAACTTTTCGGGGAAAACAACATTCTAATGGAAACATTATTGCTGCACATTAAATTTGGAGAATTGTTACAAAAATTACACACTTCATCTACTACTAACTATGGAAGCCTGTTTCCACCACAGAGTGAACATTTTTTTATAAAACGGTAATTGCAGTTCAAAATATATTGTCACAGTTAAGAGCAATAAAGTCTCGATGGGCCTCATTCATTAATCTTTCGTAAATATATGAGTGAATTTGGAGTAATTTGCACATAAAATGGACCTTCCAGAAAACTCTCATTCAGATCACAAATGTTTCAAACCTCATATTTGATAAACAAGTATTAAATGAATTTTAGAATCCACAGTTAGCATAGTTGAATTATGACATCATATTTGTTTAGATTCATGATTTGTTTTCATCTTTAATGAATAAATTTTTTATATGAAATTCCTAAACACAATTTGTGTTTATTCATGACTCTGAAAAATTACTTGAGAATGGCTTTACAAACAATTTGACACAAAATTCCTGTTCATGTTTCATGAATGAGGCCCATTGTTACATTGCAAGACCTTAGGTTGCAATTATGAGTCACATTTGCAAGTTTTGCTATTTTATGTTATATAAATTGCATGAAATAAACCTACAATAGTCTTGTTAATTTTATTATAAATATTTGTGTGTGTGTGTATATATATATATATATTTTTTTTTTTTTTTTGTGATAGTGGAAACTGGCTTCCATAACTTACAGTGCTAGACGGTTCAGATGAGCGGAGAGCTCCTCCAGGGGTGATGACTAAGATTCAGACATTATAATGCATCCATTTTTGGACATAAGAAATAGAGTAATTGAGAGGAAGTAGGATATTAACACACCTACACTGACTGACGTGGCATTATTGTAAAACTGCACTGTAGCAAAGGGGGGTTCAGATGTTCTCGGCAAATTAATGAATAACAATAAGGATGGGGGGATGGGGCCGAGGTGATCTTTTATTCAGTCCGCAGAGATTTGTAGTTCTTACGCTCTGATCCTGTCTACTTGGTTACTGTTTCACAATCGGTCAGGGATCGGGTGAAAAAAGACAGAAAAGACTTCACACAATGCGAAAGAGAGGGAAAACAAAAGAGAAATGGATTGAACACTGAAGATCAAACTCACTTGTCTTTCTGTTATCTCTTACTATACATTGCCGGTCTATGGGTACAGTTGTACACTTCCCTGATAGGCTTTCATTGTTAGTTTAACACTTTTTTTGGTTTGTTTAGGAGAATGAAATTCAACCTGACTCGAAGTCTTTTTTGTGATGATGGATAGTATGACGCTGTTGATCGAACTTAACTTGTATGTAACCTGGAATCTTTTTTTTGTAATATTGCTGTATTTGGTTCCCATCTCCAGATCTCTCTCAGTAAGTTTATATCTGGAATAAATTATTATTATTATAAATTTTTTTGACTGTCAGTTGGTATTATTTTGTGTAACATTAAGTTCTAGGTCATCAATTTGTGGCATTATGATATATTTTAGATCTAGGGTACTGTTTTGTATTGATTTTGATCTGTTTGAGAGATTTTAGGTCAGTCCAGGAATGTAAGAGGGTTTTGTCTTGACAGAAAGACAAGAAACGGTACATGTTTACAAGTGTGGCAGTTCTTCTGGATTTTTACAAGGAAAGTTGAGTAAATAATACAACAGTCGAGCGACTGAATGATGTGAACTTGAAATTGAAATCATGTAATATGCTAGCTGTTTGAACAAACAGTGCAGTATTGTTTGCAAGTTTACATCCTACTCCCTTCTCCCGAGTTTTTTGTTATTTTTAGATTTTTTTAAATGTAGTTATTGTAGTTTTTGTCCACAAATCCGGTAAATCCACCCCCCCCCCCATCATAACCTGCTGTGTACAGATTCCTCACCTCTCCTCATAGTAAATTGATGATGATCTGTAGAATTAATCCAGTATGCTGCTGTCTTATGAACTTTATGTATATACAAGCTGATTTATGAGGAATACAAATAATCCTTACGTGACTGACACTGTAACTTATTCTGTAAATGTTAATTTATTGCACACTTAGATATATTAAAACTTGAATTGAACAAATGTGCTCTTTTGTTTCTTATTTAATCTCACTTGACACAATTATAGACAGTGGCTTTATATCACGATATGACTTTATATCTCACAATGTAACTATATCTCAAAATGTTGACATTGTTTCTTGTAATGCTAGACTGTAACTCACATTGTGACTCTCTCAAAACTTTTACTTTGTCTCAACTGTAAGGATTTAGTGCTATTTTGACATTTTAATGTCATTTTAGTGCTTTTGATTTTAAATGTCACAATGTGACTGTCTCACAGCTGCAACGTTATAATTGTGACTTAGATGTAACTGTATCTCTCAATTCCAAATGTATTTCTTCTAATTATGTCTTTTTTCTTGTCATTGTAACTATGTCTTCCTGATGTGACTTTATATTTCGGAATTGCTGCTTTGCTTGTAGTAATGCAACACTATAACTCACACTGCAAGTACAAATTTATATCTCACAATTGCAAATATTTTTTTTTTTAGACAGTGTATCTAACTATTTCTGTCTGAGATTAGATCAAGAGATCGAGTCGAAACCAAGAAATATAAAGTGACTTGATTACGACTTATTTCTTCTAATTGTGGCTATTTTTACAACTTAAAATGTAACTGCATGGCTCTTTTTTTTTTCTTCTTAATTTGCAACTTTATTACTTGTAATTATGGCTTTATTTCTCATAATTGTGTCTATTATGCATGCTGTTGTAAATGAGAAAAGCAAGAAGGACAAGGACGCTTGCTGGGGCTACGACATCATGTAGGCTTATTAGAATTACAAGCCTAACGAATGAGCTCCAGTTACGCTTGGCTCAACAAACACCACTAATTACCAGTTACACTGAACGTGTCTCAATAGCTTGGTAATTGTAATCAAGAAGAATGGCGAGTTCCCAGGTTTCTCAGGTATTTTAAGCTAAATGTTGAGCTGAGAGCAGTGGGGCACTCCAGCTACTTGAAATCAATCAGATGTGCTGGAGAACAGGACTTCCATAATGAAAAGAGAAAGAGAGGAGGAGATTATCCTCTGTCTTCAGTCTTTAATTATTCAACAATTATATAAATATCGAGCAGAGAACTAACAGAAACCGGCCGCTGGGGAGAGAAAGGTGTGTGTGAGGACTAGAGCAAAGGATGAATGTGATGTAAAATGTGATAACTGTCATGTTGAAAGGGCAGTAAAAGGGAGGATGAGGGCAGTTTAAGGTGAGAGACTAATTTCTCTGTGACTGCAGAGAGTAAAGTTGGCAATAGATGTGGGAGTTTATGATAGAGACAGGCAGCCAAGATGATGACAGCTGGGTTTGAACTCAGAGATGAGGTGTCACCTACAGCAATTGTATCCAGAGCTACTCCTGCACATTTCTCTCTCTCTTTCTGGTTTTCATTATGTCAAAATTTCTCACTCGGGACTTTGTGACTCACTGATTCCACTGCTGGGATACCTGAGGGGAAACGCATCAGAAGATGCATTATTTTGATTGTCAATTTGGAGGGGTACATTTCAGACTGGAATAAGCCTTGTTCCTTCACAAAGTTCATACATCATAACTTATTCAAAGATGTAGATAAAAAATTAGTTTGAGTTGCAGCATTTATTTGTGTTAAAAGTGCCATAGAATGCATTGATACAATATTTTAAATTGATCTCTGATGTTCCCAGAGCGCGTATGCAAATTTTTGTCTCAAAACACCCCAAAGATCATTTTTTTATAGCTTGTTAATATTGCCACTTTTAGGGTAAGTAAAACGCTCTGTTAAAGTGTATGACCCTTTAAAGTATGGAAGCAGATTAATCTCAAATATAATTCACGCAAAAAACATGATTCACACATGCGTAGACAATTTTACATGCATGAAACCTAATTCACGTACACACAAAAAAATATCCACGTGCGTGAAAAAAAATATATTCACAAAAAGCAATTCACATGCGCAAAATAAAATTATATACTCATAAAATACATTTCACAAATGCAAAACACAATTCATAGATATACAACTGTGCACAAAAACCTTTGAATGTTTAAAATGTATGAGTGTATCCTTGCATTTGAATGTGCAAATCGTCATTCACGCACGAATCGCCTTAGATATGTGTGTGTGTGTGTGTGTGTGTGTGTGTGTGTTTGAGACTTTCCTGGCAGCATAACACTCGTAACACAGAGCAGTCGTACTCTTTAGCCAATCAGATTTAAGCTTATCAATCGACCAATCAGTATCACGTGAGGGCGGGCCTACCTGCGTGTTACGTCATCAGCTTTCGACCAGTTCATGGCTGAGCAGAGGTAAGTGCAGTTAATCGTTCATTTCTGTTTAGAACATCTCGGTTACGTATGTAACCTTGGTTCCCTGAATAGGGAACGAGATGCTGCGGTGACGTCACCACGTATGGGAACACCTTCGGTGTGACGAATGTCTGAAGCCCTATACCATCCCGCCAATCTTATTGGCCAAATAGCGCGTGGCACCGCCCAGCATGCGTAAGCATATATATACCTGGTGCCGCGCGCCATTTACCTCAGATTTCATGACGAAGAAGAAAGCTATCAAGGTACGGCACGGCCAGAACCGCAGCATCTCGTTCCCTATTCAGGGAACCAAGGTTACATACGTAACCGAGATGTTCCCTTTCATAGGTCACTTCGATGCTGCGGTGACGTCACCACGTATGGGAACGCTATACCATCACGCCTGACGTACCTGATAGCTTGGATCCAAGGAAGCATCTGGTCAAGCGGAGAGAACCCGGGAGCCAGAAGCCATCCTCACATCCAGACTGTAAGACCTGATAAAAGTGCTCGGTGAGGACCAGCCTGCCGCAGCACAGATATCATCCATAGAAGATCCACTGAGAAAGGCTTGAGAAGAAGCCACTGCTCTCGTGGAATGACCTTTTACTCCTAAGGGCGAAGCGAGCCCGCGCGCCTCATAGGCCAAGGAAATAGCCTGCACCAGCCAATGGGACATGCACTGTTTCGTAACTGCATGGCCTTATTCTTATGTCCAAAACAGACAAACAGCTGGTCAGACTCACGCCATGGGGCAGTACGATCCACATAAGTCTTTAACGCTCTACAGGGCAAAGACTTAGATCCCCAGACTCCGCCGCAGCAGGAGAAAAAGCCTCCAGGACCACCTGCTGAAAGCGAAAGGGATAGATGCGACCTAGGGACATAATTAGGCCTTGGTCGCAACAACACTTCCACAGAGTCTGTGCTGTAAAAGTCAGGATTTATCCGGAACAATTCCAAGGGCTCAAACAGATGCCCTGATAAACCATGCAACACAATGGAAAAACCCATGAAGCGACCCGCACGGGGCGGAAAGGCCTCAGCCGTCGCGCACCCTGTATGAAGGAGAAACAGTGGATGACGGCCCACTGAGGCACCATTTATATATTCGTGGTAAGCTGAATGGCTGCCACGTAAACCTTAGGGTAGCTGGTGTCACTCCATCCAAAAAACGTTCCTGAAGGAACTCCAGTACTGACGCCACTGGGCAGTAAACTGGATCCATATTATGAGTTTCACACCAGGCCGTAAACAGTCTCCACTTGAAAGCATATAAGCGTCTCGTAGAAGCTGCTCTAGAATTCAGTATAGTCTCTGTAGTTTCAGCAGAAAGACCGGGACATATGAACTCACTCTGCTCAGAGGCCACGCCCGCAGATTCCATAGATCTGGCCTCGGGTGCCAAATCAGTCCCTGTGCTTGTGATAATAAATCCTGTCTGAGGGGAATCTCCCATGGAGAGCCCGCTAACAGATTGATCAGATCCACAAACCACGGCTGTGTGTGTGCCACCGCGGAGCCACCAGCAGCAGCTGTTCCACCCTGTCCACCCTTATTCTGCGTAATATCGCCGAAATCAGACAGATTGGGGGAAAACGCATACAAACTGGTCCTGGGCCAGTTGTGGGCTAATGCATCTAAGCCCAGGGGTGCTGGAGGGCATAGGGAGAACCAAAGCGGGTAATGCGCAGTCGTGTTTGACGCAAACAATTCCACTTCGCTTCCCCGAAAATCTGCCATAGGAGACTCACCGATTGGGGGTGCAATCCCCACTCCGCTTGCTCCAGAGTCTGCCTGGATAGCAAATTCGCTCCAAAGTCCAACGTCCGGGGACATGAACAGCTCGGATCGATAGAATTTAGTTCTGAAAACAAAGAACATGTTTCGCCAGCCTGCACAGGGGGCGAGAGAATAATCCTCTCTGATGATTCAGGTATGACACAACCGCTGTGTTGTCTGATCTGAGCAGCACATGACGGCCGATCAGCAGATTCGAGAAATACTGGAGAGCCAGAAAAACAGCCAGTAATTTCAACCTGTTTATGTGCCAACTCCCTTGACAAACAGCTCCCCAGTCGGTCAAAGACGCATCCGTCGTGACAGTCTCTCGGGAAGCGCAAATCCCCAGCCGGACTCCGGTCAGGAGAATTCAGTCAGGAGAATTCGGTTGACATACATATTTTTAAGCGACATCACACATCGCCGTGTCACCGGAATCGTCCGATGTGGAGACAACGGGGTGAAACATTCCATACGTAAGCCCAGGCTGTTAAATGATTCAGCACAAGATCCCCATGAGAGTGTGCTTGAGTCTGCGATTGCGCTAAACACCAGCTAATCGCCTAAAATAGTTCAAACACGAACGCCCTGGTGCCGCAACGGGGCCAGAGATCCATCCATGCATTTTGAGAAATACTAATACGCTTTGCTCTCTAAAGCGAATCTGAGGAACTTCCTGAGTGCAAGATTCAGATGGTGTAAACCCAGAATGGGTCGTAATCCGTCAGTGGGTTTTTTTTTTTTTTTTTTTTTTACCACAAAATGACGGCTGTAAAAAACCCCGCCTCCATCTGAGAGGGGTGTACTTCCTCTATAGCCCCTTTGCTCAGCAGAGTTGACATCTCCTGTCGCAGCACCGCTATTTCCATCGGCTTCGCCACCGTGGAAAGAATTCTGCGGAAAGGAGGCGGGCCTTATTGAAACTGAATGGTGTATCCATGACAAATCGTGCGTAACACCCATAGAGAAATGTCGGGCAAGCGTTCACACACGGCCGAGACCATACTAGCGGTCTCAAAATTTCCGCTTCCTGCATACATGTTAAAATATCCGGGCACGAAAAGCTCGTGGCGTTCGTGCACAGGGGAAGTGTATGTATAAGAGCCGTTGCATCTCGTTGTGTATAATCCTGAAACGTGTCCACGGCAGGAATTAGGCCAACAGATTGAACATCGGGCTTTGCCGCTAGCGAAAAACGGCGGCTGTGCGAGCCGTCATAAATGGGTCGTCTGTGCAGGACCCTTGAATCGCCCCTCGAATTCTGAAAGCTGGATTGCGCAGAGTGTCTGAGGGAACGTTTGGCATTACAGCTCAATCCAATGCTGCTCGAAGCACCGTTTGCTGCGAGGCAAACAATGTAGAATGTGGGGACTGCAGTGAGAGGGTTAGATGTGCATAGCAATCCAACAGCACTCTCTGTTGGAGGGCACAGTCCCTGGCAAGCATTAAGGAAAACGCATGCATCAAACTCGCTGCGTTTCGTTGTGTATAATCCTGAAGCGTATCCACGGCAGGATTTAATCCAACAAGATAAACATTGGGCCACGCTGCTAGCGAGAACGCGGAAGCTGTGCGAGCCGTCATACACTGGCCATCTTTGCCAGCCTCCGCGCCGTCCCTCAAACTCTGAAGGCTGGATTGTGCAGAGTGTCTGAGGGGGCGCGCGAATGATAGCTCCGTTCAATGACGCTCGAGGTGCCTTTGCTGCGAGACAGTCAATGTTAGAGAACATGAAGGAAACGCATGCATCAAACTCGCTGCGTTTCGTTGTGTATAATCCTGAAGCGTATCCACGGCAGGATTTAATCCAACAAGATGAACATCGGGCCACGCCGCTAGCGAGAACGCGGCGGCTGTGTGAACCGTCATACACTGGCCATCTTTGCCAGCCTCCGCGCCGTCCCTCAAACTCTGAAGACTGGATTGTGCAGAGTGTCTGAGGGGGCGCGCGAATGATAGCTCAGTTAAATGACGCTCGAGGAGCCTTTGCTGTGAGACAGTCAAATGTTAGAGTGTGGAAACTGCAGTGAGAGGCTTAGATGTGCATTAGCAGTCCAACAGCGCTCTCTGGAGGCGGGCACAGTCCTAAGCAAACATGAAGGAAAAACGCATGCGTCACATTCGCTGCGTTTCGTTGTGTATAATCCTGAAGCGTATCCACGGCAGGATTTAATCCAACAAGATAAACATCGGGCCACGCGCTAGCGAGAACGCGGCGGCTGTGTGAACCGTCATACGCTGGCCATCTTTGCCAGCCTCCGCGCCGTCCCTCAAACTCTGAAGACTGGATTGTGCAGAGTGTCTGAGGGGGCGCGCGAATGATAGCTCAGTTCAATGACGCTCGAGGTGCCCTTGCTGCGAGACAGTCAAAGTTAGAGTATGGGGACTGCAGTGAGAGGGTAGATGTGCATTAGCAGTCTAACAGCGCTCTCAGTGAAGGGCATAGTCCCTGGCATATTAACATGAAGAAAAGCGTGTGCGTCAACTCGCTGCGTTTCGTTGTATATAATCCTGAAGCGTATCCACGGCAGGATTCAATCCAACAAGATTACATCGGGCCAAGCCGCTAGCGAAAACGCGGCGGCTGTGTGAGCCGTAATCCACCATTTGAAGAGCAAAACTGTTGATTAACGCGCTCGAGTGGGGGAGAGCGAGCACATGGAACTCCAGTGCATCACTGTATTCATATTCAAGCCGCACATATCGTCCCTAACCAACACCTCGTGCGGGGCCTCGGCGACCGCAGAAGCGAAACGGTGGGGGTTAGACGCGAGGCGACTTAAGAAATACACTCCAGAGCGCGGATACTTCCTAATGGCGTTAGTGCACAGGGGAAGTGTATGCATATTTTACTGTAGCCATAGGCTATCAAGGAGAGAACCTGTAGAGAGGCTGCAACGAACCTCTCATAAGTGCCTCCTCGTGATAACCCATCATACGGCTCCTACCTTTCGTTGACTCATCGCGTCCGCGGAGAGGAGTATACTGCTCGTAGATGATCGCTGAGAACGCGAGATAATAGGGCACAGAAGATTCGCTTCGTACTGAAGGAATGAAATCTGAGGTAAATGGCGCGCGGCACCAGGTATATATATGCTTACGCATGCTGGGCGGTGCCACGCGCTATTTGGCCAATAAGATTGGCGGGATGGTATAGGGCTTCAGACATTCGTCACACCGAAGGTGTTCCCATACGTGGTGACGTCACCGCAGCATCGAAGTGACCTATGAAAGGGAAGTTAGAGATCAGTTGAAGCAATAGTTTATTAACTGCTGTTTAGTCCACATGTGAATATAAACATTTATTTTTAGTACTGATGGATTTTCATGTCCTGTCCAGAGGTGGGTAGTAACGAGTTACATTTACTTCGTTACATTTACTTGAGTAATTTTTTGGGGTAACGAATACTTTTCGGAGTATATTTAAAGATGGGTACTTTATACTCTTACTTGAGTAATTTTTTGGGGGAAAATCTGTACTTTTACTTCGTTACTGTGGGCGACGCTCCTCTAGTTACTTTATCTTAATGCAATAAATGTTATAAATGCTTCAGTTTGTTCCAAACGCGCCGTCTACTTTTCTCTGGACAATGAGCGATGCCCATTCGCGAATGATTCATTCTTTTGAGTCAATTCTGTTCAAAGGCTTGATCAAACCAATTGGCAAACGAGTGAATTGGTTCATGAATCAGTTTGATTGAGTCGTTCAGTTCCCTGCCGCACGCGCTGAGCGTCTGAAGTGGTTCACTCGGAGTTGTAACGTTTAAGAACAGAAAGAGCGTTGAAAACGTGGCTGGAACTGCACTGAATTGAAATCTGCAAAGGTTATTATTTGCTAGCGATGGAGATCCTTATTAGATGAACACCGCGTGTGCTGTCTACTGTTTAACAGGTAATAACTTGGGCTACATTCGATTACAGTACACGATACCACTGTGACATTAGTTTGTTGTACGTGTGTGGCTTATAACAGAGGGGAGTCAAGTTGAATGCGGCTTCCAAAAGACAAAAAATAGCCGATTAAGATTTTATTAATTTTAATACAATCACACTGGTGCAAGTACGTTCAGCGAGTCATATTATCAGCTGCTAAATTCAGATCTGTGATTGCTTGCTGGCGCTTAGCCAGAGATAGATGCGTTTATACAGCGCTGCGCATTATAACAAATCACACATGATTCTTTTGAGCTTATTAAAGCATTGGCCAATCAGAGGCGTTCAGATGAGTCATCGCTAAAATGCCGGTGCTTCCTTCACTCGTTCACTGACTGAATACCTCTTTCTGGCGAATTCTCTCGTCAGAAACAACAAAGTGCAGATGTGTGTACGAATCTTTAATTAAGATATTGATTTCACAGTGTTAACAGTTTCAGTGATTTTAATGGGAGTTTCTGAGAGTGATTGAAATCTAGACTGTCAGTGAAAATGATCTTTAATAATGTAAATGTTATTTGCTCTCTTTCTGAACAATGAAAGATTAGTAGTAATATTTATATCACATTAACTTTCAATGTTAAATTCACATTTAATATAAAGTCAGTCGTATTAAAAATATGTTATGGCATGACACCTATGTCTGTTACTTAAGTAAACGCACAGGGTTTTATAATAAATTACATAAATTGGAGTAAAGGCTGATGAAATATATACATTTATACAAACACACACATAACATACATTTTATCTATATATCTAAATAAAAATAGGCTCAGTATATATGACCCAAAGTAACTAGTAACTAACTACTTGAGTAGATTTTTTATCCGATACTCTTTTACTCTTACTCAAGTAACTATTCAAGACTAGTACTTTTACTTTTACTTGAGTAAATATTTCTAGAAGTACTTTTACTTGAGTACAGTTTTTGGGTACTCTACCCACTTCTGGTCCTGTCCACCACACATTCAACTGATGATAATGTATGTAATGACGTGCATATAGGAGACATGTTTTGATCTGCATATATTATGTAGTTTTATTGTTTCAGATTTCCAAGACGGATGATATATGAAGATGCAGACAACCAGTACTGTGATCTTACCATTTCTACTGTAATTCTTTATAAAAGGTCATGTTGCAAGCAATCCATTTTGACAGTTGTTTCAACAAGTGGTTGAAAGTGATGCATTGTTACTGTATTAATTTGTCTCCTGCGGACTATATGTACACGCTTTAGGAATAAAGCCTTGCTATGCATGCATTATTAAATGTTCTTGTAAGAATTAAAAGATTCAGACATAGTTCAATTTGTACACGTTTTATTAATTTGAAAGTTTCCGAATCATTTGGGAATAAAATATATAAAATGACTTGATCATGATTAATGTTCCTGTTACATATGATCATGAACTGACAGTCTAAACTGTGAAGCACAATAGTCAGTACAGAGAAATATACGTCTCTTCAGGAGTTGTGAGATCCATTCAGAGTGTACTTTGCTTTTAAAGTATATAAATATAATTGCAATACATCAAGTGAAAAGTTAAAAAAATGAATTGTGTTCAGTCCGGTCATCAGTAGACCTCTCTGTTAGGACATATAGGACAATAAGATTGTGTCCTGATATTTAAAGTACAAGAGGTGCAGACAGAGGATATGGGAAATTAAGTGATGGTATTTGAATAGAGTTTACTGAGTAACCTTAGTCGCATAATCTTAATTGCCTCTCTATGATAAGTACCTTTGTCTTATCAGCATAAAACTTAAAACTTTACTAGGCAAAGTAAAATGAATGCTTCACAATATTGTCCTGTGAGACCTTAAGATGACAATAAAAACCTTATTTAAAAACCTTGACATTACAATACAGCATAAGGAAATTAATGTTGAATATATTGGTAACAGTCTACAATAAGGTACAATAACTAGTTAACATTAGTTCATGTATTAAATAACCATGAGCAATACATTTGTTGCTGTGTTTGTTAATCTTTGTTAATGTTTGGTAAAAATACAGCTGTTCAGTGTTGGTTTACAGTGCATTTACTAATGTTAACAAGATTTTAATGAAGTATTAGTAAATGTTAACATTAACAAAAAATAATAAAGGCTGTTCACGTGCAGTTCATTGTTAGTTCATGTTAACTAATGAAACTTTTTAATAAAGTGTTACCAATTAAGACATAAATACAAAAAAAGTATAAAAGAGAATATAAAGAAACAACATGAATTAAGATGTTCGTGACTGCTATCCAGATGTCACACCAAAGGTGAGTAATCCTGAAAAATGCAGGGAAACAGGGATCATACACAAATGGCAAAAAAACACTGGCTGCTCATTAAAATAGGTCTATTCACTATTTAAAGAACAATCTCGATGGGTATTGACCACAGATGATTGTTTTGCAATCATTAGCGTGATTGTAGCTGAGAGCTGTCTGTACCTTCAGCTAAAATACAACAAAACAAGCATCATTCTTCTTCATTTTTGACACGATACGGGACATCTGATTACAACAACACTTGCTTACATCAGTTAATAGTTCATAAACTATTGCTTCAACTGATCTCGAACTCTTTAACTTCAGTTAACACAGAAATGAACGATTAACTGCACTTACCTCTGCTCAGCCATGAACTGGTCGAAAGCTGATGACGTAACATGCAGGTAGGCCCGCCCTCACGTGATACTGATTGGTCGATTGATAAGCTTAAATCTGATTGGCTAAAGAGTACGACTGCTCTGTGTTACGAGTGTTATGCTGCCAGGAAAGTCTCAAAAACACACACACACACACATATCTAAGGCGATTCGTACGTGAATGACGATTTGCACATTCAAATGCAAGGATACACTCATACATTTTAAACATTCAAAGGTTTTTGTGCACAGTTGTATATCTACGAATTGTGGTTTGCATTTGTGAAATGTATTTTAAGAGTATATAATTTTATTTTGCGCATGTGAATTGCTTTTTGTGAATATATTTTTTTTTCACGCACGTGGATATGTTTTGTGTGTACATGAATTAGGTTTCATGCATGTAAAATTGTCTACGCATGTGTGAATCATGTTTTTTGTGTGAATTATATTTGAGATTAATCTGCTTCCATATTAAAGGGCCCCTATTGTGCCTTTTCGACTATTAACTTTCATGCAGTGTGTTATGTAGCTATATGTGAACATAAACTATTTGCAAAGTTGTCAAGCCGACAGTGCACGAGAGATAAAGTTATTGTCAGTCAAAAAGAGTTTCAATTGACTAAATGAGTCGTCAGGAATTTAAATCTTATTCTGTTAAGGCTCTACGACACTAAGTAATAAGTTTGCATAATGTCCACACCACGTTTTACGTCGCCAACTTGCCTGCCCACAAACACAGTAAAATTTCTATGTGGTTAACCATGTCAAGAAGACGATGTATCCTATGCTGTGAGGGTAAATTTGTTTGATCACATCTCATAATTACCACAAACTTGTCAACACTTGACACTTACCACTGAGAAATGTCCTGCTCCAGTCCTGCTGGTGAATCATTTCCTTGTCAATCAGCCAGTTCAACCGTTTATCATCAGACTCCTGCTCCAGTTGGTAAGCTACAAACCATATCATCAATTCTATTTTCAAGTCTCCAGAACTGTCTTTCTGTCATAGCATATGGCGTTTAGTTTCCAACACACGCTGTATGCGGTAAACCAATCCAGAGCCATAGAGAGATCGGCTCTGGACCAATCACAAAGGACTGCGCCATCTGACCAATCACAGCAGTGAGGACTCTCAGAAAGGAGGGGTTTAGAGAGACTGATTCTTTGAATCCTTTAGAAATAAGGTAAAATTAAATCTGCTTTCTGAGAAAACTAACATGTCTTTTGACCTTGCATGCATGTAAACTTGTTTTAGGAGACTTATAAAACAATATTAGCTACCTTAAAAATGGCATAATAGGGACACTTTAAATGAAAATGCGCTGGTGCTTCTGCCTCCCATCAAGTGTTGCCAAGACAACGGTTTTCCCGCGGAATTGGGCTACTTTAGCACTGTTGCCGTGGGTTACTTTTCATGTCCATGGGAGGGTTTTGTTGTGTGAAAACCTGGACAACCCTTCTCAGAAGAGTGCAGAGCTTCAAGAGCTCATGCTCGCAGGCGACCGGTGTTACAGTGACCGTGTTACTGATCCTCACACATTGCTTCCAAACGCAATTTTTAACGACCACATTCCTATTCACAATCATTCTGGTGGCACTTGAAGGCAGCATTAGTGAAAACAGGCAAAGACAATGGTAGCGTTAGCAACATTAGACTTAAGGAGTGCCAAGAAGCTCTTTTGGAAAACAAAATATGGCGTGTGATGGTTACTTTGTCTGGAGTCTGGATGTTTGTGCACAAAGCATTGGTATTGATTCCTCATTCAGAAGCAATCTTTGCACAAATCCAGCGCTGAATTGACCCTCTTTTGTGAGGCAGTCCGGTGTAAAATGTTAGCACAAAGTATAGAATTTTCCCTTTTTTTACCGGGACATTTCCTTCGAAAATGAAAGGTAACCACCATATCCTCAGTGGTCTATGGAGACTCCTATGTTCGTTGGTGCATCCCAACACACAACACTTTTAATGGCTCTTTAGCAGTGACATTGTATCTCCAGCAGCTACAGCAAGAGAACAGAGAACAGTAAAACAGCTTTGGATAAAAGCGTCAGCTAAATGAATAAATGTAAATGTAATAGCAGACCGCAGCTTCTCACTCAGGGCTGTGTATATGCTAACAGGGCTGAGAGTGTCACAAATGGGCGGGACCAACTTTGTCGTCATAGTCTGAAACTGCTCTGTGGAGAGACTGTTAATGATTTTTTGGAATTATAAAACAATGAGTGAGTCGATTGTTACCATTATAGGCTGGTTCTTTTCACACACTGCGGCCACACAACGTTGTTCAAACACCTTAAAAAAGTGATTTTTGCATTCTATGGCACCTTTAAGAAATTAGAAAGTGTTTCATCAATGCTGCATTTAATTGATGAAAAGTTCAGGAAAAACAGCAATATCATGAAATATTATTACAATTTAAACTGTTTTCAATTGTAACATATCTTAAAATGTAATTCCTGTGATGTAAAGCTGAATTTTCTGCATCATTTCTCCAGTCTTCATTGTCACATGATCCTTCAGAAATCATTCTAATATGCTATTCGATGCTCAAAATTGATTATTATTACCAATAGTATGTTCCTTATAGTATGTTTTTAAATTAAAATATAAAATTGATTCAGGTAAAGCATTGCATGCCGTGTTACGAGATGCTTCATTCATGTGCTGTCCGATACCCTCTTGCGCATCATCCCGGGATCAGAACTCAAGTGTCAAACCTGATAGAACAGATCCCAGATGAGTTAGTTGTGCTGTCACTGATCTTACCTGTCTGTGAGCAACCATGGAAAAGATCCATCTATCTATCTGGCGATCTATCTATCTATCTATCTATCTATCTATCTATCTATCTATCTATCTATCTATCTATCTATCTATCTATCTATCTATCTATCTATCTATCTATCTATCTATCTATCTATGTGTTCTATCGTTCTCTTTATCTTTAGTTCTATCATTTATCTATAGTTCTGTCTATCAATCGTTCTATCTTTAATTTATTAATAGTTCTATCTATCTGCAAGCACCATTAAAAATAATTGCTTCAAATGAATACTTCCAATTATTCATAGCCACGTAAACCAATACCGCAGAGAAAAATACATTTGGCTCTTCCAAATGAATGGTAATAGGCCTACTGGTGTGTGGAAAGAGCACCTCTTGTGTGAATACACGTCCCCTACGGTGAAACTATAGCGCTTATGGATTGATGTCAATTATTTGCCTCCACCGCATGCCGCTGTATATGTAAATGAAAACTCCTTGAAAGTGTCTGCAAAAAAACATTTGCAGCAGGGAACAATGAAGTGCTCCCTGTCCTACTGTACTCCTCTGTGTGCGCTCAGCAAGGACAATCTTTTGTCTTGAATATGACAGTGTCTGTATGAGTAATTACTGCAGCCCCCTGCACACTGTCCAGTTTCCTTTCCGTCTAATGGGAGAGCAGAGAACTAATGCTCAGAAGATTCTGAGAGTGATCCTCTGATGAAATGAGATGTGGCAGTGGTTTGGCTGTACGTATATGGCCGTCCATTTGATTACTCTGGTGCAAACATCACATTTCTTCCCAGCAAATCAGAAAGTTTTAAAGGTCATTATTGACTTTGCGAGAAAGAGACTGCTGAGCTGTTGACATTCTAATGGACTAGGTCTATAATTAAATGTTTGCCTGCACCCTTACTTATATGATAAATGCTGCTCTCATCGAATATTGAGATATCATTTTATATACACACACACACACACACACACACACACACACACACACACACACACTGAAACATATTATAAATTACATATATTAATGTAATGGGAAGTCGTGGCCTAATGGTTAGAGAGTCGGACTCCCAATCGAAAGGTTGTTAGTTCGAGTCTCGGGCTGGCAGGAATTGTGGGTGGGGGGAGTGCATGTACAGTGCTCTCTCCACCCTCAATACCATGACTTAGGTGCCCTTGAGCAAGGCATTGAACCCCCAACTGCTCCCCGGGTGCTGCAGCATAAATGGCTGCCCACTGCTCCGGGTGTGTGTTCACAGTGTGTGTGTGTGTGTGTGTGTGTGTGTGTTCACTGCTCTGTGTGTGTGCACTTCGGATGGATTAAATGCAGAGCACGAATTCTGAGTATGGGTCACCATACTTGGCTGAATGTCACGTCACTTTAATATTCAATACATTTAATAGAACTGTATGTTGTTTGAGCTTTAAAATCTTGCAGCAGCAGTAAAAGTCAAACAGAATGCTTGAATATTAACTTTAAACCAAAAAATAAATAAATAAAAAAAACAATCTGAATTATCTTTTTATCAGAAGTATCTGCAAAACGCAGCCTAATAAAAATATAGTTATCTTGTATATAAGAACTGGCTAATGAATCTGTAGATTAGATGGTACATTTATAGATGTTTGTTGCCTGAGTGAATGTGTCCACTTGCTTACAACACAGCTGAAAAAAATATATTACTGCTGCTAGTTAATGCCAGCTTGTAGCCCCCCCCCCCCCCCCCCCCCCCATTATAGGGAATACAATACTTCCTTGAAAGCACTGTAATGAGTAGTCAGGTTTGCTAGTCATAACTGGTTTATTCTCTCCCGACCCGAGGATGAAGGTTCAACTGGTCTGCCATCTAAAAAGAATCAAGATGCTCCAGTCGATGAATACATATAACAAAATGACAGAATTACTACATACATCAAAGTGACACTTCACTAGATGAGGAGGTCTGGAGACCACATTGGCTCGTGCACCCTGCGCAGGGAGGAGGTCTGCACTATTTATCTGGGATATGAGCGCACCATCTGTCTTTCCGTTAGCCAATGAGCGCTTTAATTCCCTCTCTATTCACCGGAGGTGTCTTCACACTACAGACTGCAGATGAGAGAGAGGCGCACTGCCCTGTGACGTCGCGATCGAGGGACAGTAACGTTTCCGAGAGCGCGAGGAAGGAGAGGGAGGCTCCGCGAGCCGTCGTCGTCGTCCGTGTGCAGCTACCCGTGTTTCTTTTTTTGCCGATATTACATCATATATATTCAGTCCTGACTGGCTTCCACAGAGGATACTCTCATGAGCCGTTTAATTCCCATCGATATTTGGTATTTATTTTTTACCTGCAAGTCTTTTAGGCGACGGAATCGTGGCAAGTGCGCTAGCGTCTGATGTTCGTACGATCTGCGTAAACCGACAGTCCGTCGGAGGTGTGTAAACAGTAGTGTGTCTTCGTTTACGTCTAATATAACTCGCAATCGCTTCTTTTTTGCGTGTGCGCTTTATTGTATTTGTTGTCAGTCGTTGTAATCGAGCAATACATTTACGCGAAGCACACCTGTATATCTTGTTTTATAGTTTTTATTATTTTATTGTTTTTATTTAAAAACATTCGACTGTTATTTAAGCACACGAATATTTAAAAGCAATTGTGCATGGTTAATCTCGCACACACAAGCGACGCACGCAATATTAATCGTACGAGAGCAATTTCACGCGCACGGAGACAGAAGTTTAATACCAAGCTGTGCGTAGTGAACGCCTAGCGCGAGCAATTAAAAGAGCATATTTATTTACCTGTCGTCTTACTAGTACGCACACGTGCACACGCACACACGCACAACGTCGTCTATATCAAGCATTCCTCAAGGACCACCCCCACAGACCGTACCGAAAAGAGCCTGCACGACGCAGTAAGTAATATAATTGTGTGCAGTAATTGTTCTCGTCAGAGGTCTCATCTACCTTATAGTGAAACAATTTAAATGAATGTGCTTTTATGAGGTTTCTTTGCAGTTTCGAGCCACCACACACATACGCTGTGCTCAGAAACACCAGCTGATGTAGTGTATAAATCCCACTAAAGCGTGGTTTCAGTGGGCCCTGCAGCGTAACTGAGGGGCAAGTTGGCCTGAAGTGTTTTTGAGGACTTCTCGAGTCGCTGTCCGCGGTGCTGAAACAGATGATGTAGAGCAGCGTTTCTCGATCCGGGTTCTGCGGGAGCCTCAGTACTGCACATTTTTTATGACTGCTCCAAGACCTAAATTGAGTAGCTACAATTAATTACATTGATTACATTCTGTAAATAACTGACACATTTCAAAGACAATACATATAATTTTACTGTAAAAAAAAAAAGAAAAGAGGATTTGAATTGAAAACATTTGGTTTTGCGCTGCTTTTTCACATTGTGACCTCTAAATAAAGTATTTTTTGTAAGCCACCAAAGTCATTTGTACATACCAACTCCTAAAGTATTTGGGGTGGAAATTCTGTAAAATATTGTGAATGTTTAGTAATGAGTTGTAATAAGTCTTCATTACCTTATTTAAATTTTTTATTTTATTCTATTTTTTTAAAGAGAGATTTAAAGAGATTTTAAGATTGAAGACCATGCACAGGATCTTTTGTGGTGAAATATATATATATATAAAAAATAAAAGTTGTAAATTATTGCTTTTTGTTTGAACTATTATTATTATTATTATTTACCGGTAAATACTTATGATGTTTAGTTATAGTTTATAGCATCATAGTCAGGTTGCATGATTCTTATGCACTGAAAAAAGTGCAGAAACAATTTTCACTCAGAAATTAATAGTGCATGTCACAAACAATTACTAAGTGTCAGGAAAAGTAACACATTGAATTATATGTGAAATTTTGAAGTATAAATACCAAAATTGCATTTTCCTGTAAAACATTGTATTTGTAAGTTGTATTTACAACTTAAAGAAAACAAGTCTGGGTGATCATGTGGGCTTCAGCTGTGCTGTTATCAGTACATTTTGCAGTAATTTTGCAACTCATATACATTCGTAAATTAACATTATATAATTTAACAACATTAAAAATAGGAAATGTAAATTGTATAGTCCCTAAAATAAAATAATTTAATGCTTCTACATTCCTCGCTATATTATTATTATTATTATTATTATTATTATTATTATTATTATTATTATTATTATTATTATTATTATTATTATTATGTTGAGATTAGCATAAGGGAGACAGGAAAGCCATCCAAAACATGTATTTTTCAGGAAAAGTGTTGAGAAACACATTCAATATTTCTTTATAGAGGTATTAAGGGGCCTCAACACTACACAGTTTGGATAAAACACCTGTTTTAATTGATCATTGATCAGTAAAATGCTCTATGAAGTGAAATGAGTGTGTCAAATAAAGGAGACATTTGAATGGTGCAGTGTTGGAGGGTCCTGCAACAGGAACCCTGGGGAAAAAAATGGTTGAGGAACACTATAAAAAAGAGAGGCAGATGAAGAAGAGAGAGTGGTGGTTGAGTGGTTTTGATTGTTTTTTTGTTGTGAATATTGATGTGAAACATAATGTGTGGTATTGTGCTAGAGTTGTGAATTTGATTGAAATGTATGCTATGCATGAGTGTCAGTATGTGTTTCATGCATTGTAAAGAGTGAAAATGTGCAGTTGTTACCGATATAATTAATTTGATCTGATCTGACACAAAAAATTAAGTGTATTGATGCAACCTAATATTTAGTCATCTTAAATAATACTTTTGACTTGAATAAGACCAGTCGATTTAGATATTACAGCATGAGGCAGATTGTCAGCGTGTTGAACATTTTTCAAAACATTTTACAGTGGTGTCTGGATGGCCAATTCTGAATGCCACACTATTACAAATAAAGATTCTTTATTGGCATCGATGGTTCCATGAAGATCTTAATACCCATGGAACCCATGGATTCCATTCCACAAAAGGTTCTTTGTAGTGGAAAAAGATTATTTAAAAAATGTTCTTCAAACTAAGAAAAACATGATTCTGTTAGAATGTTCATAAAAAGTCTCTTTGAGGAACTCAAAATGGCTTTCCAAAGGCATCACTGCAAAAAAAATAAATAAATAAAATAAAATAAAATAAAGTAAAACATTTTGGAACCTTTTTTTAAAGTTTTGTTGATGTTTTGTATGTATTCTTGCAAGTACTCAGAAGCTCTTATAATGAATCATTTAATTTTTGTTAAGTCATTTGTTTATTATAGGGCTGAGTAACAGAAACATTGAGGTCCTCATAAAGGGCAGGACCACTCTTAGCCTTGGCAATGGCTTCATTTCTTCTTGAATTCTGTTGAACATGTCCTAAACTGTGTGGTGTGAAATTGCACTATTTAAGAGTGTAATTTTTTGAGTAATGAAAGTGGAAACGATGTGTCAACTTCAATACAAATGGGGATATAAAAAGGGAAAGATGTCTGTGGGTGTCTGTGGGTCTTCTGAAATCTAATAGGCTATTCCTGGGCTGTTATACAACAATCCTGTGAAATCATGAGACCCAATGACCTTCATAATATCTATTATCCCATACAATTAGAGGTCCACAACCAAGTTTAACAAGTGGGTTTGTCTTTCTCCAAACATAGGCCTGTAGGTAGGAGGGTGAAAGGCCACTCATCAAGCCAAATTACTTTTGTAGGTTTTGTGCTCCTCATATACTGCCTTAACAAGCATTTTTTGAGTTGCATCTTTGTAAAATCTTCCTTTGTGAAGCGTAGCTTTGTATTCTGTCAGTTTTATTTAAGCAGTACTTTTGTGGCATTTAGTAATTAAGACAGTAAGTGCCAACATTTATTCGCTATTCTATTTCACTGACGCCGCTGGTGCATGTCTGGTATATTGTTGTTATTTCTGAGATGTTCTCCTTGACATTGTAAGTCATTTGATAGCTTTGTGACTGATGCACCTGTAATTTAAGCATAGGTTATTCAGCCTCGCTGGTACTATGTTATGTGCCTGGTATTTCTTTGAAGGCTCAAGTATCAAAATGCTAACAATCAGATCTCCTTTATAGCTGACACATACTGCAAAGTGACAATCAACCTAGTGTGTGACTCATGTTTGCAGCTTCATTTAGGGTTTTAGTGTTAAATATCCCTGTTTGTATCCATTTTGCCCATTACGTGTAGACTACTGCGCATTTCATCTATATATGTGTGTATGAGAGTGATTTCTTTTCTCACATTTGTGTTTGGATGGTATATCTTACTGGTATTATGAGGAATTTGTCTCTCTGTTTAGGTATTTTTATTGCAGTCTGTCTTCATGCAGGTGTAGAGTGTCTGGAAGCATAAATGGAGTTAATTGGCATTTCCATTGCGTACTACTTATGTGTTCATCAGCAAAATAAACCCCCCGGGGCCAGAGAGTGAGTTAACGAACACTCTTAATTAGAGGAATGATGAATAATAAAGTTTTTTTATCATGTCCATGTGGATCTCCTGATGGAATGCTATTTATGCATCTAGATCAATGGACTTGCAGCAATAAAAATACAGTTAGAGAAGAAGATATACAGAAACTTGCATTGGATGGATGGATGGATGAATGGATGGATGGATGGATGAATGGATGGATGGATAGATAGATAGATAGATAGATAGATAGATAGATAGATAGATAGATAGATAGATAGATAGGGACACAGACAGAATGTGGTTCATCAGTTTAAACAAGATGCAGCCCTGCATGTTGATTACTGTAATTGTTTGAAGAGTCAACAATATATTTGCCCAATGGTCAAACATTTTGTTTGGATTTACAGATAGTTTGTGAAAAAGATCATGGCCTGTCGAAACATGTACACAATGTCTGCTATTAATGTGAACATGAAACAGTGTTCACAAACCGCACCGTTGTCAGTTGGCTATTGAGTTTATTCATTGGCTGGATCATTAAATGTGTGCATATGGTGCCTAGCGGTTGGAGGCGAAGGGTTGAAAGTAAGAGGGATACATAGCATCATCTGAAAAGGAAAGTCATTTCAGATTCAGAGGCAGACGAGCATGTTATGACAGTTTGATGGAAGTTTACAAAGGCAAACATTTTTTTTATTATGAATAATGCACACCAGTGAATCATACACAATAAAACCAAGAATGTGCATTAAAAAGTAAATAGTGTCCATTTCAATTTGGTGTTTACTAAAAGGACTTTGCTTCAGCAAATCCCATTTTGGATCGCCTTCACGAGTGAAATGCCACCAACACAACCATGACCTCTCAAACATTCACCATTATTCAAAGTGCACACATTGAAGCTAGAGGGGCAGCAACTAGATTAATTTGAGGTTATTCAAAGGGTTTTAGGTGGAAAACATCTGAAACGCACCCACTCACTTTCTCAGTTTACTACCCTAGTTTGCTACACTAGTTTCGCTTGGTTGAAATTGCGATTGTTTTCCAGTGATCCAATACTGGCCCCCACTCAATCCCAATGCCCAGAAAAAAAGTCCAGCTGTTCCCCCTTAAGGCCCATTCACACCAAGAACTATAAAGAAAAAAAGTTCTAAAAATTGTTCTGAATTTAAGAGAACAGTGGAGTTAACACCACAACTACTGTACAGTATTACAATAACAAAATATAAGAACAATATCATAGGGATTGCTTTCAGAATTTCAGAATATATAACGATAAAACACTACTGATAGCTAATCAGAATGAGTTAAAATTAAAATAGCTCATGCATTCATAAAGGCAGATGAAGTTGCTGAGAATTTCTATACAGCAAACAGTGTAACATAAAATGTAAAATTACCTCAGGTATCCAGCGCTAGTTTTGACAACATTGTCGTGCCTCATTTGAAGTTGCAGTGAAAGAGACTGTGTTGTTTTCATTCTACTACACTGACTAAGTTAGCTAAATTCACTGTTAGATTTGAAAAAATACACAAGCTAGATTCACTGTTTAGATGATAGACATCATTCTTCTTGGTGTGAACAGGTCTTTTCCAGCAGCCCCAGTTTTAATATTGCATTGTAGAACTGTTCCATGCATGTTTTTCCCCCACTCACACTGCCTTGAAGATGGAAATGTAAAGCCATTTCAGAGGTGTAACAAGATATTAAATTTTGATTACACATTACAAAGACAAACAATCTTTCCTAATATGTCCAGGAGTGTCCTTTAAAGGTAGTGTAAGTGCTGTTTGCCATTCAAAAAAGTTCCACCAGACTAAAGTCAATTCTGATTTGCTGTCAATAATTTTATTGTTCATGAGTTGGTAAAAAATAGTTCTATAAAAGTGATTCCAATGATATCTTTCCTCTCTGTCAGTATTGTTATAGCTGTGGAGTGGACTCTGCTGTTCTAATGATTTGAACAATTATTGAAACTATAGTTAGTTGCTGTTATCCTCCTTGGTGTGAACAAACCTTTAGCCACTGAATTAGACATGCCCCCTCTTTCCCAAACTGTTGAGACCTTTATAGTTAGAAAGCAGTAGCACATTTTCTTATTTTTGCAGAAGTTGTCAAAAGCTATGGCATGAATGATTGACAGACAGAAAGTCTTCTGACTGGCTAAACAAAGATTCCATCCTCACATCTTTGTAGATACTAAGACTGTCTGAGTGATATTTCAAGACACCTAGTTCAGTGAGATCAGTAAAACAATGACATTCGCTTCCTGAAATTTCTAATAGATCCCTTAGAACTGCTTTAAGAAAGTAGTATTCCTAGCATAAACTTCAGCATAGGTATCACTTAAAGTGACTCGGCGCTTTTCAATTGTATGCAGATTAACACAGTGAGTGATTGGCCAACTCCTGCAGTAGACACACGCTGTGCTGACTGACAAGACGGATCACTGGAAGAGGACACTTCACCAGGACATCCACTCTACGTGATTGCAAACTAAAGCCAGGTGAAGATAAGGCTGAAATAACTCCTTGGATCAAGAGCTGCTTCAGCTAACATGGCCATTACAGGGGCACTTTAACAGTGAAGAAAGCCTCGCTGATAGACAGGCTAAATTAACTTGTTCCTCACCTATTTGGTTTGAGGTTTGTAACCATTGCAGAGTGGTGCGGTGAGCATTCAAATTACTGGAGGCTTGACAGATTTAACTGTGTTAAGGGTTGCAGTGCACAGCCGACAGGTAAATGCACTTTCTTGAGTGACGTGAGGTCAGGACAATGAGCCCTCAGAGGATGAGGAACAGACAGTGCCGCGATGATTCCTACACCTTTCTACCTTCTTGCCCGCCCACTCTGATTCGCGGACATATACTGTAATGCCTCATCCTTATGTGCTTTATTGTTTTCGATTTCTTACTCTGTTTATGTCACATACAGATTGACTGATATAACTCCAGGGTTGAATCTGTTTGGACGGATGCCCAGCAGGCCTCCTCGACACTCCTTATATCACTAGACATGCTTTGAGGAAGCCCTACAGGAAATGCAGTTGATGCAACCCATGCTGCTTTTGTTTTCCTGTTGTTCTGTGTGAGCTTTCACTCTCTGTGTGATGCTTGGAGGTGTGACACTGCTGATAAACCGCTCTCACTATCGTACAAGCACTGAACCTGCCTGCCGCAGGGAGGAGGAGCAACTTAGCGCATCAATGGTGCTTTGAAATCCAGGGGGTTAACTACCTAAGCCCATTCTTAGCCTTTCCCAGTGGTAATTTGTATTGCAAGCTCAGCTCGAACACTCTATTGAGACGCTAATATGATTCATATCAATGCTGTAATCCCATCCCTCATCACCTTCCATCTCTATTTCCTCTTCCACTATCTGTCGATTCCCAATTCTATTCACCATCTCCTTCCTCTCCACATCTATCTCCAGACCTGGTGTCTGGGATTTGTAGATAGTGGCTGCAAAAATAGTCTATTTCAATGTGGCATATTGATTTTTTTTTTTAAGACGGACAGTGTGAGAACATGAAAGCAGCGCTCTGTCTGTATGTTTGATCAAGCTTTTCTGTCAAAGACAAGCAAAGTCTTTACGCAAGCCTGTGGACTTTGGTTTCAGTATATGGGGGAAGAATTACTTTCTGTTTTTGGACTAGAAAAGCATACAAAAAATTTTATAAATAGGAGGAAAGTAAGCACTCTATAATATTATTTTCAAAAATCAATGGCAAGGGACAGCTTCAGTGGCAGAATTGATTGGAGTCTATCAACTATATTCAGTGTGTGGACACAGTTTAAAACGATGGAGTCGTTTCTGGTGCACAGGTCAGAAAAAGCCATTTCAGCTCAATTTTGGCCATCCTCTGAGAGTGGAGAAGAGGATGCTGTTAGGAAACTGTCCATCAGTGCTGAACCTTTACTCTAGAAGTGTTCTAGCGACTGCTAGAGTGAGAACACTTTGTCACATCAGGAGCTGATCAAACACAAAGTTCCTCTTTAATCTACAACACCACATTTCAGATCCACACTTTCAAAGCAACCACATTTCAACGAGACTAAAACCACATTTTTATATTTTCTGAAGAAGTTTGAGTTGTTCTTGCCTATGCAGTATTCACTGCCATGATGGTATGTATGCAGATGCTAACATGAATGATAACTATGAATGTTTTGGTGCATTGCTGTGGTGTCCAGGGGTGTTGCTAGGGGGTTCTTGTTGGTTACCAAGGCATTGCCTATTTGCTGTGCCGTTGTTATGGTGTTCTGCGTGGTTGTTAGGGTGTTGCTAGTATGTTTTGGGAGGTTGTTGAGACATTACTACTGTATGTTGTGTGCATTGCTACAATACATTGTTTTGTGCATTGTTGTGCAGTTGCCAGGGTGTTCTGAGTGGTTGCTCGGGTGTTTTGGTTGGTTGTCAAGGCATTTCCTTGTTGCTATGCAGTTGTTAAGGTGTGCTGTGTGGTTGCTAGTGTGTTCCCTTCTGGGTTTTGTCAAGATATTATTATGTCGCAATATGCAGTTGCTATGGTGTTTCGAGTGCTTGCCAGGAAGTGGTTACTAAGGTGTTTCTTGTGTGTTCTGGGGGTTGCCATGACATTACTGTGTAGCTATACAGATGCTGACATAATATAAATGTTTCTGTGCATTGCTGTGTGGTTGCTAGGGTGTCCAGGGAGGTTGCTAGTGTGTTCCGGTTTGTAGCCAAGACATTGTCCTGTTGCTATGCAATTGTTACAGTGTTCTTCGTGGTTGCTAAGGTGTTGCTGGTATGTTTTGGAAGGTTGTCAAGACATTAATATGTTGTGCGCATTGCTACAATACTTTGTGCATTGTTGTGCAGTTGATCGGCTGTTCTGGTTGGTTGCCAAGGCATTGTCTTGTTACTATGCAGTTGTTAAGGTGTTCTGTGTGGTTGCTACTGTGTTCTGGGTTTTGTCAAGATATAATTGTGATGCTATTCAGTTGCTGTGGCATAATTATATTTATATGCATTTGCGAACGTTATTCTGAATTTTTTTGTGGTCGCTATTATTAGTGTGACCTGGTTGGTTGCCAAGTCCTTGCCATGTTGCCGTGCAGTTGTTAAGGTATTCTCGATGATTGCTAAGGTGTTGCTAGTATGTTTTAATAGGTTGTCAAGATAATAGTAAGTTTTGTGCCTTGCTATGTGGTTGCTATGTCATTATTATATTATGTTATGCAGTTGCTAACTGTATTGTGAATGTTTTTGTGGTTGCTATGGTGTCATTAGTGTGTTCTGTTTGGCTCCCGAGGCATTGCCATGTCGCTGTGTAGTTACTAGGGTGTTGCTAGTGTGTTTTGGGGATTTTCAAGAAATTATTACGTTTTGTGCATTGCTATGCGATTGTTAGGGTGTCCTGGTTGGTCGCCAAGGCATTGCCCTGTTGCTGTGCAGTTGTTAATGTGTTCTAGGTGGTTGTTAGGGTGTAGCTAATCTCGACATTGTTATTTCTACTATACACTGCAGTTGCTAACTGTGTTATGAATGTTTTTGTGATTGCTAGGGTGTTATTAGTATGTTCAGGTTGGTTCAGACATTATTTTCCATGCAATTGCTAACATATTAGTATTTTTGTGCATTGTTCTGCAGTTGCTAAGACATTGTTAGGCTGTTATGCAGTTTCTAGTCTGTTCTGGGAGTTTGTAAAGATATTGCTATGTTGCTACGCAGTGTTCTGAGTGTCTTTGGCATGTTCTTTTTTCTTTTTTTCAACATCATCTGCAAATTGATTTAATCATTGACTTTGGGCTTACATCAAGGGAGAAAATAAACTTCTATAAGTTTAAAAATATATATATTTTATTAAATAAATATATAATTGTTTTATCATTTTTGGCACAGGTTGACCCATCTTACTATAAGAATATTTAAATGTTTTTACTGGAGAACAAGACAAAAGTACTAATTAAGAAAATTGTTTTTGTGGTTTAAGTGTTTGTTTAAATACCCAACACTATGTATTAACAACTGTAATACTCATGCTTTCCTTGGCAAACATGGCTAATGACATATTACAGGGGCTTTGCCACTTGTTTAGAGCCTTTCATTAGTATGCCTAGCCTGTGAGACACACACTGTGGTGATGTGCTCTCTTATCAGGCCCTTACACAGTGACTCAATCGTTTGTTCAGCATTATTCCCTTAAAATGGCTGATAATAGGCTTCGCTGTGTGTTTTGTAAAACTACGGTATGATTAATGGCCAGCTGTTGCAGTGGACGTTGACTCTGTGGCCAGGTTTTCTCTAACGTTATGCTAACATTATGGTTTTAAAGCTTAAAATGTGGCTGCGTTTTGCAAAGATAATGGTGTTTGTGTCCTAAGCCAGATTTGCACAAGAGGGAAGGAGAGAGAGAGTGAGTGAGAGAGTGAGAGAGAGAGAGAGAGAGAGAGAGAGAGAGAGAGAGAGAGAGAGAGCTGGCAATCGATGGTAAACCCAAGACCAGATGGAGATAAGGAGCAGCAGGAGAGAAAGAGAGCGGGCGAGAGAAACTCAGGAATAACAAGGCTCATTTTAGCCTACATTCAGTAGTAAAGGATAGTAAAACCTGAAATCACCTACGCTGAGGTGACCAGACAATTGTGTAATACCAGCAAACAGTTTATACAAAAATAGAAGATATTGTCTTTAAAAAGACATAAAAATGCTTAAGTTTGTGTGAGGGTTTGGCTTTGTGTAAAAAAAATATTATTATACACTACCGTTCAGCAGTTTTTTTTTTTTTTATGTTTTTGAAAGAAGTTTCTTATGCTCACCAAGGCTGCATTTATTTGATTAAAAAATACAGTAAAAATGAGGAATCATAAAAAGCTATGTAACTTTGATTGTCAAATTGTTGGATTCCCTAATAAAAACATTTTAAACAAAATACAGTAAAATCTGTATTCTTGTGAAATATTATTACCCTTAAAAATGGTACGTTTGTTTCAAATGTAATTTATTTTGTGATGGCAAAGCTGAATTTTCAGCAGCCATTATTCCAGTCTTTATGGAAAATATTATACTTTTTTTTTTTAATGATTCTTTGAAGATTAGAAATGGAAATGTTTTTAACATTATAAATGTCTTTACTATTATTTTTGAACAATTGACTGCATCTTTGCTGAATAAATGTAATAATGCCTTTAAAAATAAAAATCTTTCTTAGTCTTACTCAATATTTAAGTAACGGTCAACGAAAAGTCAAAGAAAAATGCATGTGTGGATGAAAGAGGGATAACTTACAGGTTTGGTTAAAGCTTAGACAAAAAAAAAATACTAAAGTATTTTACTCTGTATTTCTATGGCCTTTCTGCCAAGTATTTACCATCCATAAAGTTGGAGGATATAGATTGTGGCAGTGACCTTATATTTGAGGTACTTTGTAGTCTGAATGAACTTGCTATTTAATTGTTCCAGTAGTGGGCTCGAAATGACTGTGGGTGTGATAGACCAGCTGAGGGTAAGAAAAAGGAAGTGAGGAAGGAAGTGACTAAGCTAATAAATCTAGTGACTGAACAAATCAGCCTCTGAGCTAATAGGAAGATTTATTAGCCTGGTTTAAGTGTTAAGCACAGCACTGCAAATAGAAGCTTTGCAGCAGTTTTCAGTGTTCAGAAACAACAGAACCAACTTTTGGTTTCATTAAAATATTTAGATACAGAAACATATTTAAAAGGATTCAAGCTAGTGACTCTGTGAGGTAATAACAGTGTTATTTACGTATCATGTTTTTATAGTATATTATGTATTTGTATTGATTGAGCTTTTAATTTTATATTTTCAGTTTTCATTTTCATTTTAGTTTAAGTTGTAATCATTTTATTATGTGCTTTTAATGTATTTGAATGTCAGTTTTAGTTAGTCATTTTATTACTCCAGTTAAGCAGCATTTTTGGTTTTCATTTTAGTTTAAGTTTTTCGTCTCATATTTATATTTTATTTTTCTTCGGCTTCACAAATGTGAAAATGTCCACATTGTAGCGTATATGTTGTTGCAATATCTGTCAGGACATTTCATGTATTATATTACCCCAAAAAAGCCCAGAGGTACTTTTGTCAAACTGCTGCCTGGGTTTGGCTTTAAAAGTATTAAGGGAATTCATTTAAGACAGCATTTGTTGCACCCTCCAAATTCTTATTATCATTGGCTGGAGGCCTAATTTGACCCAGAATGCATTAGCCCCAGTTTGCTGTTTCCTTTGAGTGTGTACATTTCCCCTTATCACAGGTTTTGTTTGTTGGTTCATGTTTGTGTGTACACATAAATGTGTGCGTTGGTCACCACAAAGTCTCCACATGCCATCGTTCTCTCCGCGCATTTGAGTGGCTCACACTCTTCATTTTCATCACACACAATAGCACTGATGGCATAGCCGTGGTGGTTAAAGCTGACTGGAGCTGCCACAGTCATGCTTTTGTGTGCATCACATGCTTTCCGCTGCAGCAGTGTGAATATGGTGCTGCCTGCTCTATGCTTTGAGTTGAGGTACAATACATTCCAGGTGGCCTTTTAAAGCCTAGTGGCGGAGGAGATGAACTCAGGCAGCAGGGGCTCCGGCAGATTGTGGAGTTCCTTCAAAAGGCCTCTTTGAAGGGCTTGCCACCTGCTGGAGAGAGAAATGAAGAGGACTGTTGCTTTTATTCAGACTCACTCGGCTAGATGGAGGACAGGTGGAGTGAAGAGAAGGGTCAGGAATGACGCTCTTTATGTACGACTAGAATCTCTGTTGACAGCATGTAAATTAAAACTCTTAAAGACAAGTCAAGGAGACCCAGGAGCCCTTATTGTCAATGTTAATGTGATACTGTTGTTTTTCATCGAATTAAGCCAAAGGTGTCCAGTCCTGCTCATGGAGGGCCATGTTCCTGCTGAGTTTAGCTCCAACTCAACACACCTGTCTGGAAGTTTCTAGCAATACTGATGACCTAGGCTGAATTTGAAATTGCTATGTAGTCTGAAAAAAAAAAGGTTCTGAAGGGAGAATCCAGTGGGATTTTTACTATCCCATGAGTAGATCTGTGAATGGCAATAAAGTGACGTCACATGACATTGACAACATTGCAAATGTTGTGTATCTGGACAATGTTCGCGCTACATACATTCATACTAAATGGAACATACATTTTTAAAAAGATTCCGAAGTAATTACTTCTTCAAAAGATTTACCTACTCAGAAACTGTATCCTTTGAAGGATGTTGACTTCAAAGGCCACACCTATGAAGGCTGTGAAGGTCGAACCGAGTTAGATATTTGCTTTGAAACCCAAATACTTACATTTACAAGTATAATGTAATACAGCATTTTGTTTCTCCTGAAAAACTAAAACATGTCATCATGGGTTTGTGTTGAATTTTGGGATAGTTTGGGCTGCAAAGGAAACACTTGTTGTAATTGTGGATAATTGGAAAACAAACAATGTATTTCGAGGTAGATGAAGGGGACTTCAAATTGGGACAGCCTTCATCGTGACGCTGTGACGCATTAGGTCTTCCAATGCAGACTTCAGAGGATGCAGCCTCTAAATTGGGATGTGTGATTTCAGACACAGCCTATGATTAGCTGGTTCAGTCGTGTTTAGTTTGGACTGAAGCTGAACTCTGCAGTTTAATGGCCCTCTAGGATCAGAATTGGTCACCCTTGAAATAAACAGGCTATTTTTTTACTGCAGTGCCTTAAGAAATGCATCCTTCATATGTAAAATGAGCAATAAAGCTTCGGCCGAGCTGTGGGTTAGCTGTCAGTCCAATATAGTTTTTATCTTCATCATCCCACCCTTTTTGAAAAGCATGCATCATTGTAGCAGGATCATAAAACAATCCAAGTCAAAATGTGCCGCTCAAACTGTAAAGATCAGATGAAATGATCACTATTTTGTTAAAAGTCCTGATAGTAATGTCTTCAGAAGGAAATGCAGAACCACAGATGATTTGATGGGCTCGGAGTTTGCATACCAGCCGTAAAATGGAGTGACAGTTGTATTCTGTGACCAAAGTGACTACCTAAAATTTTCAGTGGTTCAGGCTGTACTGCTGTTTCAAGGCAACCTGAGTCAACAACAGCTTGTTTGTCTAGCCATTGTCATACTACAAAGTCTTATTCGTACATTTTTTTAAAATCTGCTCATGGTCCACAGAGGGTTATGTTTAGGGGTGGACCTTCATGCTTGATTTTCATATGAATCGATGCAGAAAAAAACACCATCATAAAATAGTTACATATTCTTATAAAACCAGGTTACACTGTACTCACGACACAAGAACACCAGTAAACCTTCTTGCATTTATACCATTATTCTCTATTTATAACAACTTTTATGTGTTTGGATGGGGGAAAAAGTATATTATTCATACATGCACAGACCTCAGTTCACCTTAACCAGGTATAGCAGGCTGCACATTCAGATTAAGTCATTCTTTTCTTGGCAAACACCCTTCCTTTTGATGCAAATGAGGCTCATTATAGAATGTGCCTGATTTACAAACATCAGCACTATTCTCCTATAAATGGGGGATTTTTGGAAGGGATGCTTTTGTAGATTTTCTAGTAATCATGGCAGCAGTAATTGTAGCTGGGCAAAGGTTTTTCAGAAGTCTTTTAAACATCCTACAGTATATAATAACCTCAACCTGAAAAAATATCCCATTCAGTCATTGTCGTGGTGCATTTCTATGTATATGGCACATTATTTTCTGATGCAAACTGCAATCATCTCTAATTCTGTGGGTGAGTTTGTTGCATTTGCATAATTCCTTTAGTAAATCAGGTGACAAAACAACACAGCACATGCATATAAGCAATATTATTAGTGGGTGCAGTGTTCCACAGTTTCACATTTTTAATTCCCCCCTGACCCGTCGCTCTTTTCCATGCAGTCACAATGAATGGAGCTCTAAACCACCATAGAAGTATCATAAAAGTGGCCTTTATGACTGGTGTGCTACAGTCTCCAAGTCTTCTTGTGTGAGAAACAGACTGAAATTTAAGCTGTTTACAATATCCTCTTAGTGAAGAATGTTCTCTTGCATATACTTTGAATTGAGGCATAAAGTCTGGTCTAGTTTGCAGGTTTTTCTGGCCAAGAACCGCCCACTTAGACAGGAAGAGACCCCCTGACAGAATGACAGATGGACTTTGTGATCAGAAATGTTATCCATCCACAAAAATTGATAATTTAGCACACATAACCAAGAAAACAAGTTGTTATATGCAATGTAGTTCTGCGGATAACTAGATTATTGACTACTTGGGACATTTTATATAGATTTCAGGCAAATTGAATGCTTGAGTGCCTTCTCAGTGCCTTCTCAGTCTCAACACATCTCTATATCCAAGTGGTCTAAAACATTGTGTGCATTTACCTCCGGAAATGGCATAGATACTGTCTAATCAGATTGAGTCAGCACTTGCCAGTTTTGTGTGTAGTGTGCATCAGACAATCACTGAACAGACTGTGGGCGTGCCATCTGAGGCTGAGACTAAATGAAGAATAACCAGAAAAACGTCTGTTTATCACATCCATTGTACTACAGCATGAACATTTGACTGCCAACCTTAATGGTATTTTAAGGCTCTTCTGATGCAAAGAATCGTAAGACACTTAAAAAAAAAAGACACAGTGGCTCGTTGATCTCTCGTTGGACTCTTTCTGTCAATCATATGCCACTGTCAAGTAACACTGCATCTGCATGTTTGGGAAGTTGTGGCCTAGTGGTTAGAGAGTTTGACTCCTAACCCTAGGCTTGCGGGTTTGAGTCTCGGGCCGGCAATACCACGACTAAGGTGCCCTTGAGCAAGGCACTGAACCCGCAGCATAAATGGCAGCTCGCAGTGTGTGTGTGTGTTCACGATGTGTGTGCACTTTGGATGGGTTAAATGCAGAGCACGAAACCTGAGTATGGGTCACCATACTTGGCTGAATACCTTCACTTTTTAATTTCAACCTTTTCAAGGCAACATTGCAAGTATCATTCATGGAAGTCAATCCCATTGACAAAAATCATGCAAGAGAAATGTTGACTCATGTACTGTACTTGCATTTCTAATTAAAAGTCAACTATTTATGTTTGTGTGTTATGCGTGGTTATGCTAAGTAAAGCATCGGGGCATTAGCTTGTTAGAATTAGCAACATGCTAACATCAGACTCTTTTAGAAAAGTGACTCTAGAGGGAAGGACACAGACCAGTTATAGAAAAATGAATTGGAGACGTTTTAATGCTGAATACATCAACAGTCCCATCTTTAAAATGGCAAATCATCTTTTTGATAGCAACACTAACTGTTTGTTTACTCTAGCAAGCATAAGTATTTAAAAGAATATACTCAAGTATGGACTGAATGTAGTGTTTTTGGACACTTACTGTACTGCAAGTTAACTGCAATTAAATTAAAATGTATTAGTTTAAATTTATATTAAATGCAATTAGCAGAACTTTAGACCCACTTAAGTAGGATTACTTTATGAATAACACGAATTGAAATTCTAAACAAGTAATTTACATGTGTTAGTAAAACTATTTAAGTGTGTTAAAAACAGCCATGAATGTGTGCTCTCTTTAAGTTTTCTTAAGTGGCTTTTTATTTCCTTTATTAAAAATACAGTTTCTAAAAAAATAAATGTGCTTTAAAGTTTTCATTTGAAGTACACTAAAAGTTCACATTCAATACAAAATATGCTTTTTCATAAGAGATGTTACCATTTCTGATTTGAAATAAATGATTGAAATCTAATCTTGACAAACATTTAAGTAGGCAGAAACTCTGCTCACACAGAAAAATAGCATTTCAGATGTGTCACCGAGATGGCCTCTGAGTAATCACACTCATTTTTGCTTTTAAGACTGGAATCCCTTGTGAAATGTCTATTAAATCTGCTTCACATAAGGATCGCTATTTCTCGTGGCACACGTTCAGTTCAGGCAATCACAAAGCTAATATAAATGACAGTTAGGATGCCTTAGAAAGAAGCTGCTTATGTAAGCACTAGACAGCATGACAGCACTCTTGTTTTTCTGTTTTGTATGCATGGTAGCACATTAAAGAATCTCCTGTTGAAATTTCACTGTGCTGTTCCTGTAGAATAGATGAATTACCAGAAATGTCAGAGAGGAAAGCGGGACACTGTCACACCCCTGTGTTAATATGTATGTGGTGTTGTGAGGCTCCGGGCTTTAGGCTTTTATGAGACACTCTGTCAATAAGCCGTCTGTTACACCTCACACTAATGCCTCATGGCACTGATTGAGGAATTACAACATTGCATCTTCTCTCTCTCTCTTCCTCTTTGCTGCCGGTGGCCTGCGTCTCTGATCTCTGTAGGCGTGTATCACAGCATGGGTTGCATGTGTCCTGTTGGGTTTCACTCGTGCGACTCCATGGGAGTCAGTTTATGTTTGTGTCGCGCTGTTTCCTAGTGTCTTTGTGCTTCATGTCTCTCCAAGTAAAGTTTTTTTTTTCTCTTTTTTGGCACTATGAGAGCTGTGTGAGCTGCACCATTGGATCTTGAAGTAGATGCCCCCCCCCCCCCCCCAACGTCTTAGTCATAAAGTACTTTCAATTTTATGATGACTCAGTCAGAAGGTTTCTAAAAATAAGCCTGTGTGCTATAGGTTTGTGATAGTACTGTATATTATGCTTTAATTACATGTTCTCCATTTAATTAAATGAAAGGGGGTTTGAGCTCAAAGAAATGAGCACTGGGTCTGAATTTTCTGAAGATTTAAACAGATATTAGACCTTAATAATTTTAATCAAAAAGTTTTTCCCAGATATGAAAATAATAAATAAATGATGTGTGACTAGTAATTCTTTTTTTTTAATTAACATATTTCTGCAGTCATCCAAATTTTTATATATTTCAGCCCAGCTATTTTAAACTCTGTTTTACACATTCTAGGGTTTCTGCGTACTGAGATAATACCGAGATAAAAGAAGAAAAAAATACAGGCATCAACATATTTAAAAATAATAATAATAATAATAATAATTCAAAATTGTTCATTTATTGTAACACATATCATAAAATTGTTATATTAGTGTTACCAGTATTACAACATCAATTTTGTTTAATTTAGTGCGACATTTATATTGGATGTATGTGTACTGTATACATAAATTATCCCAGAAGTCACTTTTGATGCAGTCAACACGATTACTCATTCCATGACCACAGTCATAAAAAAATATAGTAAATAATTGCGAATTAATATATATTTTTGCTAGACTCCATAAAGATAACGTGTACCAAAAACTTTGTCGCATCTTTAACTTAACATACTTTCTAACCTTTTGTTTTGGAGCTTTGATGCAGCCATCACCTTCTCATGGTGCAAACAGGAAGTAAACTGCTCTGGTCGTGTGGCCATTTGCACTTACCATGTGACACTGTTCATATTTAATTGACACTTTATATTTTCCATATTTGCAGAAAATGCAATAAAACACCAGTCAGTAACATTTTTAGAGCTTTATAAATGAAAACCTTCTTTATAGTGACTATTGTGGCCGATGGGATTAAATGGGTTAATGTGGTTTAGCATTAGAGCAATGTATTGGCTATGATTAAAAATACATAATTTAACTGCTTAGATTACAACTGCTTAAATTGAAGTGCACACATACAGACACACAACAAATTTGTTTGTTAGCAGAATGTTATATAAAATTAACTGTAGTCCATCTTCTAAATTACAGCTTAGAATTTATGTGAAATTGTTATAAAAATCATTTACAAAAATTCTGAAATTAGTGAAAATTCTGAAAAATGACCAGTCAGTGGTATTTTAATATTACTTAAGTATTACTTTATGATATTTAATATTATAATAATAGTATAATTTATTTATAGCATTTATTACTATTTTGAATTAGTTATTTTATATTTAAATATTTTATGTTATAATTTTGTTACTGTCAGACTTTGTTCCGTGTCTGTGTGTGTTTTCTTCCTCCCACATGCTCCATGTTTATGTTTCCACGTCCTTATTTGTTTATCTTCCTGTTCCTGCTCCTTGATTGTTTCTAATTTGAGTCCAGGTGTTCCCCATTTGGTTTATATTGTTCCCAGGTGTGTCCCATTAGTTTCTGTGCATTTAAAGGGGTCATACGATGTGATTTGAATTTTTCCTTTCTCTTTGGAGTATTACAAGCTCTTGGTGCATAAAGAAGATCTGTAAAGTTGCAGTGACTAAAGTCTCAAATCCAAAGAGCTATTCTTTATAAAAGTTAAGACTTGTCCACACCCCCCTAAAATGGCTCGTTTGAACACACCCCCACATCTCTACTTCACAATGTGTGAAGATTTGCAAAACGCCACCCAGATGTTCACACAAAGAAAGAAGGCGTACCTTTTATTCTCATTGGTAGTATTTTTGTTGCCACTGCCGCGATGTCGTATAGACGCTGTGTGTTTCACTGTGTAAGTGACACGATTTTGTTTGGCCTTCCAAAAAAAGGATGATATCTGCTTCATTATGCCTGGATCTGATCCGTGCTGGTCGCTGAGGAAATACATCAACTTTGTACAGTGGATTTGCGGATTGGCTTTCACCATGGACGAAGCAGAGTTCAGCCCAGGGTCATCACATGTGGTTGCCCCAAGACCAACGAACGCTCCTTCATAGATTCCTCTGGCCTCTGCTCACTCAAGGAGCGAGGCCTCCGAAAAGAGAACACGACTAGAAATCATATCACTTTTATAATGGGTTTATGTCTCGTTGCTTCTGCCGGAAAGGGCATCACAATAACATTTCCGTCACACGATTGAGGTATTCGGCCAATCACAATGCACTGGATAGCTGGCCAATCACAGCACACCTCACTTTTCAGACCGATAAGCTTTGTAAAAATCAACTCGTTTCAGAAGGCGGGGCATAGAGGAGAGACAATGTACAGTATGTGGAAAATAATGTTTTTTTTGTTTGTTTTTTACCTTAAACTGCATAAACACATTTCATCACACCAAATAAACCAAATAATGTTATTTTTAGCAGCATCATATGACCCCTTTAAACCCTGTGTTTCTTGTTGGCTGTTATATGTCATCTCCCTTTGCACGCCGTGTGATTCCACATCTGTGAATAAAGGACTGAATGATGGTAATACTAGTTCCTAGCTCATTTATTTTTCCAGTTTTAGTCATTTTAGTACTTAGACTTGCTTTATTTCTCGTTTTCGTTGAAGTTTTTCATGGGATATTTGTATTTTATTTTATTTCATTTCAGATTTATTGCAATGATTTTTAAGCATTTTAATTTTAGTTAATAACAGTCCTGGAACCAGTTGGCTTTGGCATCATGATTGTGTCAAACCTGGTGCAACACATGCATTATATTTAAATATATCGGTGACTGCATATGGTGTTTTTTTGGAGATTGGCCTTTGCTTGGCATTTGATTTTATTCTACCTATTTCCATCTCAATATCCCTTAAGAAACCTGATGAGGACACACAAGCAACCCATCCTGTGAGCCAGAGTCTGATGCCCAGCATTCACTGGTGTCCTACTAAACCAGTATCTGTGTGGTCTGATCATACAAAAGTACTCTGATGAGTACTTATCAGAGCACTTGGTTTTGTGTGTATATAGTGGGGTTTTGAGGTCATCACAGTCTATTTGCATATGTGCTATTATAGATCTAGGCCCAGGCGGATGATACATCAGCAAGGCTTCACCCAATAATTATTGACTGTGTTATGTGCTGTGGCTTATTGGCTTCACGTTCTGCCAGCTTGAATTACATCCCTCAATGTCTGGACACGTACTCCACCAGCAGAGCTTCTAAACTCAGACATCTCCTGTGATTTTGGAGGAATTAGAATTGACATCTTTGAACTTCCCTCTGAATCCTGCAGATTTAAGCACATTAACAGAGAAGGAAGGTGGCTTATGCTGAGATGCATCATGGAATAAAGAGTTTACCTCACTTCCGTTTGGTTTTCCTAAATGAATATGACTGTGCATAGCAGAATTGCCCCAGAGAATACGTGTCCTTTGTAAAGAGGCACACACACACACTTCCTGTGTTCCTCCCACAAAGATTTTCATCAGTCAAGTTTTCAGACCTTCATTGCTTTTATCAGTTAGCGAACAGGTCGATGGTGAGGAGGAGGTCATGGACAGTTTTCCATCATTCATTGTGCATTTCACAGGAAGTGACAGCAGACCATGTGTTGCAGTTACATTGGAGAGCGATTGTCGCTATCTAATATCTGTTTCCAAAGGGATCATCCCCATGAGGGGCATTTGATGATTCCCTGTTTGTTTTATTGAAAACCTTTGTAATTGGTGCTTTCTAAGGCATTCATCATTATTACTATGGGTCATAGATGAAACAGTTCGGTGTTAACCCCGCCCACAGCAGATTCTGTAGATTTTATTGGTCATACTGAAACAAATTCTAATCCTAACCTTAGTGTAGCCAGTGTTCAGGAAAGTTTTAAAATGCCCCTATTATGTCATTTTGAATATTGCTTTTCATGCAGTGTGTAATGTATCTGTATGTGAATGTAAAGCCGAAAGTGCAGGATAAATATAAAAGTAATTGTCTACTAAAATAAAGAATTGACTCTGAACAGCCTAAACGAGTTGTCAGTATTTCGAAACCCACTTCTATTACAGCTTCACGTCACTGGGTAACACCTTTACATAATGACCTATGTTCTACATTGGCCGGCCACGAACAACTTGACCTTTCTCTCAAACACTGTAGCTTGTTTGTGTGGTAAACATCCTCTCGAGAGGACGCTGTGTCCTATGCTCTTGAAAAATGGCTCAGTACCCACTTTATTTGGACCAGCTGGCTCTACTGATTCACATCCTGTAAGAAATGATAAATAATAGAAGTTTGTTTTTTTTGTATCGAGCTTTCAAAAGACGGAACTATGGCAATGCTCTGTACATGGTAGACCAATCACAACAGACCGGCCATCTGACCAATCAGAGCAGAGGAGGCTCATGGAAAGGAGTGGTTTAGAGAGACTGAATCTAAGAACTGCTTTGAACGAATCATTTGAGAATCGTAGGAAAATTAGATGATATCAAATGCATATTTTGAGAAAACATAAGCGTTTTTTTGACCTTGCATGCATGTAAACCTATTGTAGGAGACTCCCAAAACAATATTAGGAATTAAAAAAAATGGCATAATCGGGACACTTTAAAAGTAAAGCATTGCAAAATTGCGTTAATCCATAAAGTAACGAATTGCATTATTTTTCATTGAAAGTAATGCATCACAATTATTTTTGTTATTAATTGTTTTTATTTTATTTTTTACCTGGGCTGTGCTTGCTTATTTATTGAAAAAAAAAAAAAAAGTTTTTGGCAACTGTAAAGGCCCTTTCACATCAAAAGCCTCAGGTTGCCTCTGCACCTCATTCCCAATTTCTCTCAAATGGCAAAAAGGAAAACAAAGTAACTTGCCTTAGTTATGTGAAAACTCAGATATTTTGTTGTAAATTTAAAAGTAATGTGTAACTCACTGAAAAAGTTAACTGATTACATGACTCACGTTACTTTTAATGCATTACCCCCAACACTGAGTATAGCGTTGTGTAACACTTTATCTTTATAGTACACTTTAGACATTCTACTATATAAGTAACTTTGCAACTACATCGACAAACTCTCATTACAGTATTAGTAGACTGTTAGGTTTAGGGTTAGTAGAAGTTGACATGTACAGTACTTGCAAAGTACAACCCGAATTCCGGAAAAGTTGGGACATTTTTTTAATTTTAATAAAATAAAAACTAAAAGACTTTCAAATCACATCAGCCAGTATTTTATTCACAATAGAACATAGATAACATAGCAAATGTTTAAACTGAGAAAGTTTACAATTTTATGCACAAAATGAGCTCATTTCAATTTTGATTTCTGCTACAGGTCTCAAAATAGTTGGGACGGGGCATGTTTACCATGGTGTAGCATCTCCTTTTCTTTTCAAAACAGTTTGAAGACGTCTGGGCATTGAGGCTATGAGTTGCTGGAGTTTTGCTGTTGGAATTTGGTCCCATTCTTGCCTTATATAGATTTCCAGCTGCTGAAGAGTTCGTGGTCGTCTTTGACGTATTTTTCATTAATTGATGCGCCAAATGTTCTCTATAGGTGAAAGATCTGGACTGCAGGCAGGCCAGGTTAGCACCCAGACTCTTCTACGACGAAGCCATGCTGTTGTTATAGCTGCAGTATGTGGTTTTGCATTGTCCTGCTGAAATAAACAAGGCCTTCCCTGAAATAAACGTTGTTTGGAGGGAAGCATATGTTGCTCTAAAACCTTTATATACCTTTCAGCATTCACAGAGCCTTCCAAAACATGCAAGCTGCCCATACCGTATGCACTTATGCACCCCCATACCATCAGAGATGCTGGCTTTTGAACTGAACGCTGATAACATGCTGGAAGGTCTCCCTCCTCTTTAGCCCGGAGGACACGGCGTCCGTGATTTCCAACAAGAATGTCAAATTTGGACTCGTCTGACCATAAAACACTATTCCACTTTGAAATAGTCCATTTTAAATGAGCCTTGGCCCACAGGACACGACGGCGCTTCTGGACCATGTTCACATATGGCTTCCTTTTTGCATGATAGAGCTTTAGTTGGCATCTGCTGATGGCACGGCGGATTGTGTTTACCGACAGTGGTTTCTGAAAGAATTCCTGGGCCCATTTAGTAATGTCATTGACACAATCATGCCGATGAGTGATGCAGTGTCGTCTGAGAGCACGAAGACTACGGGCATCCAATAAAGGTCTCCGGCCTTGTCCCTTACGCACAGAGATTTCTCCAGTTTCTCTGAATCTTTTGATGATGTTATGCACTGTAGATGATGAGATTTGCAAAGCCTTTGCAATTTGACGTTGAGGAACATTGTTTTTAAAGTTTTCCACAATTTTTTTACGCAGTCTTTCACAGATTGGAGAGCCTCTGCCCATCTTTACTTCTGAGAGACTCTGCTTCTCTAAGACAAAGCTTTTATAGCTAATCATGTTACAGACCTGATATCAATTAACTTAATTAATCACTAGATGTTCTCCCAGCTGAATCTTTTCAAAACTGCTTGCTTTTTTAGCCATTTGTTGCCCCCGTGCCAACTTTTTTGAGACCTGTAGCAGGCATTAAATTTTAAATGAGCTAATTAAGTGGATAAAAGTGTAAAATTTCTCAGTTTAAACATTTGCTACGTTATCTATGTTCTATTGTGAATAAAATATTGGCTCATGTGATTTGAAATTCCTTTAGTTTTCATTTTATTAAAATTTAAAAAACGTCCCAACTTTTCCGGAATTCGGGTTGTACAAAGTACTTGCATGTCTGTTGGGGGACCATCAAAATAAAGTGTTAGATATGAAATAGACAGTCTTCTAATACTCTAATGACTGGCAGCTGGCATTTAGTTAAAAAGTTATAATAGTTCAGTGTCTACTGTTACTGCTAGTAGAATGTCTAAAGTAGACTATCAAAATAAAAAGTAACCTAGCACTGGTTGTAAATCCTGAAAAAATAGCATAACTTTTTTCACAATTAGATCCATCCATGATATTTCTGAAGTCTGAACAGAATCCATGGCATCTGAACTTTTATTCTTAGGTAACTATGTGATTGAGTTGACCTGTGAAATAAGCTGTGGGGCGGGTTTGCATCTGTTTTGGGAAGAAATCACTTTCTCACATTGTGGCTGTGACCCAAAGAGTTAGATTTATTGAGGTGAGTGTAAAATAGACCAGCTGGTAAGAGCCATGCAGGTAAATTTCATTGCCCTGCACTCAAAGAGGCAAACTAGATGCAAGAGGCTGTGGTCTTTGCTGTAATGGGTACTTTTCAGCTATTTTCACCAAGTTAAACACCTGCTTTGCCAGGGACCTGCAAACAACAGCGAAACCAGCTTGGTTTATTTTTTTGCAAGTTATCAAGAGACCAGAATATCACAGACCTAAAAGCCCAGGTGTACTTTATTTTCCATGTTCTGCTCTGTCTCTCACACAGCTGAGCACACAAGCCTTTCAAATCATACTCCATTGGCCAAGTGCGTACTAGTGGACCTTTGTTTTAAAGTGGTCAAATCACTTGCACATTCACTATTGTTGGCACAAGTCTGGACACAAAAATCGGGCTGTACACAGATGTGTGCATGGAAATCAACAGAATGTGCTGAAGATGAATTCCCACAGACTGGAACATGAACAAGGGAACTATACTTTGTCTTAGTGTGGTCTCCTTTAAACTTGGAACAGCAAGCAGTTCCACCTACTAACCACACAAAATGTCCTAAAAACCACCCAGAACCCCTTAGTAATCACATAGTATTGTGCTAAAAAAAAAAAAACTCAAAACACCTTAGCATCTGAGAAGCAAGTATTGTGCTGGAAAACACTGCTCACATTTTCTTCTGACAATGTAGAAATGAACTTTAATCCAGTCATTCGGATCTATTAGATTCAGTGTCAATGCTGCTACACTCTCAGAAAAAAAGTGTGAAAATTGTACCTTTAGAAGGACAACAGTTTATCAATGGGGAAGCATCTGTAGAAGGACAACACTGTACCTTATTTACCCCTAAAATGTTCATAATAGTACCTTAAAGGGATAATTTACACAGGCCTGGCTCCAGAATCAAATCACTCAGGTGTGATTAGTGAGGGTGCTCTAACTATATACAGTGGGTACGGAAAGTATTCAGACCCCCTTAAATTTTTCACTCTGTTATATTGCAGCCATTTGCCAAAATCATTGTATTTCATTGTATTCTTATTAATGTACACACAGCACCCCATATTGACAGAAAAACACAGAATTGTTGACATTTTTGCACATTTATTAAAAAAAAAACCCAAAAAATATCACATGGTCCTAAGTATTCAGACCCTTTTCTCAGTATTTACTGTAGTAGCACCCTTTTGATCTAATACAGCCATGAGTTTTTTTGGGAAAGATGCAACAAGTTTTTCACAACTGGGAATGCTCAGACCGTTCTCATCCCAAGGCGTCATATACTTACCCTTTTGACATTTCGTCAACATCCTACGCACATGGCACCCTCTAGCGTCAATATTAGAAGCAGATAAAAATGGGCCAGAAGGCGCCTCCTAGCGGTCTAACCCTAACCTAACCCTAACCTTAACCCATAATCTGTGTCTCATATTGACGCTAGAGGGTGCCATATGCGTAGGATGTTGACGAAATGTCAAGAGTGTCAGTATATGACGCCTTGGGATGAGAATGCGTTACAATGCTCTGCCATTCCTCCTTGCAGATCGTCTCCAGCTCTGTCAGTTTGGGCGGTAGACGTTGGTGGACAGACATTTTCAGTTTTCTCCAGAGATGCTCCGCATTGTATCTTAATGAATTTCCACACAGAGGTATGCAAAATGTAGGGAGGATGTTTCCCCATGTTTTTGATATACTACTATCCGCTGTTAAATTTGAAAAACATTAATTATATACATCTAGCCAAGCTTCGTATGCAAGTTTCCCTTACAGTCAATGCAAGCGTCGCAAGACCGGAAGTATGCACACACTCGCGTCGCTGAAGCTCACCGGCGCCATCTTGTGCACCTAGCCCATTGGGTTTAAGTCAGGGCTCTGGCTGGGCCATTCAAGAACAGTCACAGAGTTGTAACGCCACTCCTTCATTATTTTAGCTAGGGTCATTGTCTAGTTGGAAGGTGAACCTTCGGCCCAGTCTGAGGTCCTGAGCACTCTGGAGAAGGTTTTCTTCCAGGATATCCCTGTACTCCCTCGACTGCAATCAGTCATCCTGTCCCTGCAGCTGAAAAACACCCCCACAGCATGATGCTGCCACCGCCATGCTTCACTGTTGGGACTGTATTGGACAGGTGATGAGCAGTGCCTGGTTTTCTCCACACATACCGCTTAGAATTAAGGCCAAAAAGTTCCATCTTAGTCTCATCAGACCAGAGAATCCTTCAGGTGTTTTTTTTAGCAAACACCATGGGGGCTTTCATGTGTCTTGCACTGAGGAGAGGCTTCCGTCGGGCCACTCTGCCATAAAGCCCCGACTGGTGGAGGGCTGCAGTGATGGTTGACTTTCTACAACTTTCTCCCACCTCCCGACTGCATCTCTGGAGCTCAGCCACAGTGATCTTTGGGTTTTTCTTTACCTCTTTCACCAAGGCTCTTCTCCCTCAATAGCTCAGTTTGGCCGGACAGCCAACTCTAGGAAGGGTTCTGGTCGTCCCAAACGTATTCCATTTAAGGATTATAGAGGCCACTGTGCTCTTAGGAACCTTAGGTGCAGCAGAATTTTTTTGTAACCTTGGCCAGATCTGTGCCTTGCCACAATTCTGTCTCTGAGCTCTTCGGGCAGTTACTTTGACCTCATGATTCTCATTTGCTCTGACATGCACTGTGAGCTGTAAGGTCTTATATACAGGTGTGTGGCTTTCCTAATCAAGTCCAATCAGTATAATCAAACACAGCTGGACTCAAATGAATGTGTAGAACCATCTCAAGGATGATCAGAAGAAATGGACAGCACCTGAGTTAAATATAAGAGTGTCACAGCAAAGGGTCTGAATACTTAGGACCATGTGATATTTCAGTTTTTCTTTTTTAATAAATCTGCAAAAATGTCAACAATTCTGTGTTTTTCTGTCAATATGGGGTGCTGTGTGTACATTAATGAGGAAAAAAAGAACTTAAATGATGTTAGCAAATGGCTGCAATATAACAAAGAGTGAAAAAATTAAGGGTGTCTGAATACTTTCCATACCCACTGTATATACTAGTATGACTATATTGGTAGCTTTGACTGGGGGTGCTTTTGATTTCGTTTAAGGGTGCTTAGCTTACCCTCTAGCACCCCGTAGAACCAGGCCTGCATTTACGCATCCTCAAGTTGTTCAAAACCTTTATGAGTTTCTTTCTTCTGTTGAACATAAATGAATATATTTTGAAGAATGCTGATAACAAAACAGTTGATGGTAGCCAATGACTTTCATAATGTTTTTTTTTTTCATGGAAGCCAACCCTTACGAAAGGAAAATATATTTACCAATATATTTCTTAAAATATATTGTGATATATTGTAATATATTATTTTCCCTTTTTATTTTCTAATATATTATATATTTGAATACATTTAATAATATATTAATGATACATATATTATATAATATAGTGCAAAATATACAAATGATTGCCGCTTTCAATATATTGCAATATATTGGAAAAAATAAATATATATAAGAATATATGCCTAATATATTACATATTTTCCAATATACTGCAATATATTTTTGTTTCATAAGGGAATGGCTATGGGTGAACTATCACTTTAAGTATACATATTACTTCTCTAAGGTACTACTATGCACCTTTAAATAGTAGATAAGGGACAAAGTTGTCCTTTTAGTGTTACAGTGATAAGCTGCTATATACCCAAAAGGTACCATTTTGCCATTTTCTTCTGACAGTTTAAGCCATCCCCTTTTTAATTCACACATTTCATGCTAATTTACATGCTTATACTATTTCTATGGTGGGTAATATTAGCTGCACAGGTGCAAACAGCTAATCCACATATTCTCGCTAGACGAGGTGCTGAGGAGACACTGCGGCGAAACCTTCGAGTTCACTCATCACCTCTGCAGTCAGATGGGTGAGAGGGTTCTTTTACAGAGGCGTGGGGGAGACAGCGTGTCACCGGGGGTTAAAACATCAAGAAAGTCTGAGAGCAGTCAAAGAGCAAACGGAAGGAGGGTATGTGAATGGTTGCCTGGCAACAGAATTAGGCAGTTTTCAGCTTTGGTTTCTAGTCAAAAAGAGACTTGCTTTGCTTTCAGTGTCCATATAGCGATAGTCACCTGTCATTTACCGAGCGAATGTGGATGAATGTGTGCGCGCCAGGGCTGTACCCACCATAATCAAAAGCAGGAGAACGTTTACACCCCAGTTTTAGATTAGTAGGCAAACAGTATGTCTTTTTCAGTGACCAATGCCTAAAATGGTACCATTGGGTCTTATAAGGTAGTGTAAATAGAAAATGTGCAGGGGTTATGGCTGTGATTTTAGCATTGCATTGTAATCAGGCTGCACTAGATACACTATAATGAGTGTGTGGTGTGAGAAACCGTTTGAGTGAAAGATTTGTTGTTTTCATGAGACAAGCCAGTTAGAAAGATGGAGGGGGGAAAGATTGAGAGTAATTGCTCTGTAGAGAGATAAAAGAAGACAGAATAGGGAGGAAGGAGAAAGATAGCAGTGATTTTGGAAGGATGCAATAAAAGAAACAATGCTGGCCTATGAAAAAGCAAGCCAGAGAGAGAACATGTAAGAAAGAGGAGGAGATAGATGAGAAAGAGCTTGCTACCAAGCCATCAGTTTTACGGTTCAGGTGGAGTCCTGTCTTCATGCCACTGTCAGACTGTGTGTGTTTGTGTGTGTACAATACTTCCACCCCGCACTTCAAGCGCTTTTCATTAGCTTTATTGCTCCTAAATGTAATCCACAATATTATGCCTCACTTTGGGCCAATTCTTAAACATAATTACATGAATTACTACTTTACTATTATTACTATTTCAGAATGCATTGTGATAAACTCTGTGAGAAAAAAATGGTGGATGAGTCAAGAAAAAAATACATATATTTTATTCATTATTGCATAGTATTGATAAAAAAGTTAAATAAAATCAAAAGTGTACGTTTTAACCAAATATTTAGTGTGCTTTTAATGCTTATTAGAGTATCCCGTTGTTGCATGCTAACCTCAAACTCTCATGTGCTTCACGTGAGGAACTCTATGGTTTATGTAGAGGTAGGGCTGGGCGATATACAAAAAAAAAAAGATATCTCGATATTGTCAAATTTTTTACGATATTTGATATATATCTCGATATGTTTGCATTTAAATAATAAAAAATAAAACATGATTTTCTTTTGCCCATAAAAAAAAACCATTTAGATTAAACAGCTAATTTAAGCAGTTAAAAAATCTAGACCAAGAGATCACTTACTGCTTTTTATTAATGAATACATGTAGGCCTATATGTAACTGAAGCAGTGCAAATTAAGTAAGTTACAGAAAGTGCATTCTGTCAACTTTTTAGTGCATGCAATTCACAATTTAAACTATGCAACTGGGATAAGTATTTTATTTTAATTTTTTAACAAGTTTTTAAGCTAAGAACACAAGTCTGTCAACTGTCTGTGGTTTTAAGAGAAGCTCTGTGGCATGAAACTATGTTCTTACTGACACTAAAAACCCTCTTAGATGGGGAGCTAGTTGCTGAAGCACATAGCTATTTCTTATATATTAATATATATCAATGAATACCAAAGACTTTTGCATTCTCTCTGTCTATATTATGGAAACTGGTAAACATATCAGTGAAATTCCCCAATAGTAATTCCAAATGGCCATAGCCTATGTTTCTCTATTCAAACATCAGCGGTCGAGTAAGTGCATTTATTTTGCGATCACAAATGCAAACAATACAGTTGAGATCTCACGACAGAACACAGACCGGCTGAACTACGCTTTCATTAGATCGCTCAATTCCAGCTTGTTAGTGTTTTCAGATTATCGTCGGCGGCTCTTTCGCAATGAGGAGTGAGCACGTGCGCATGGTTGCCAGATTGCTTAAAATAAGCAAACACTGGGCAGAAAATGTATCCTTGTAACAGTGGAGCTCTGATTGGGAGATTTAAACTCTTGTTATCTGGCAACCGCTATCATTACAGCTCTCGTAGTAGAGGGGCGTAGAGCAGTCAGCAGTTACAGGTTCCTTTCGGCGCGTTCTTTTGGGAAAGTATGCTTGAATTTGAAATTTTCGATATTCCCGATATATTCAAATTGTACATCGTCGTCAAAATTATTCCGATAGTATCGCTAATATTCGATATATCGCCCAGCCCTATGTAGAGGGTTCTAAATCAGTCACTTATGTGGTTAGATTTCTATTAGGATGATGCCTTAGGGCCCATTCACACAGGACACATCCTAGCATCCTAGACAGAGCGTGACAGAATTGAACAGAAGTCACTTTTATAGCAGCATTAATTCCCATGCACCTTTGCTAATGGGTATCTTACTTGACATCAAATACTTTTGGCAATTCGTTTTTCTGGCATTTTGCTATTTATAATGCGTGCCGTTTTAATGAGCTGATATCATTTAAAAGACTACATGAAATATTTGTATTTTTAAAATGTTAATACGTCACCCTGCGGGACCATTTAAAATAAAACCATTAAAAGCAAAAAGTGTTTTAAAAATGATAATAAATGGCTTTCCTAAACATACTTTTCCATACACTTTTGTATAAGTTGAATCTAAAATACCTATATTAATTAAAAAACCTCATGGACATCAACTACCCAAAAACACTTGAAATTCTTATGCGTAAGCAGTGCTCATGTTCATCTGATTGTGCCATTGTTTTAAAACCGACATTGATTTACAGTGCTGCATGGTGTAAACTATTTTATCTTGACATCTTAAAAATTACACCCTTGTGGTGTGAGACGTGCTGTAACGGCCAAAGATGTTTGCCAGTTCCGTTCTTCCCGTAGACCAACAATCAGTGCAGACAAAACACAAGAAAATGTCCTGTGTGCACAGCCCCTTAGAAGACAGCTGCCAATGTAGGCAGTAGACAGCAAGGGAGCACACTAGCTCTCTTTATCTCCCTCGTTCTTTTTTTTTTTTTTCTGCCAAGGCTGTACAGCAACTCCATATGTTCACTGCATTCATGAAAATCATTCCTTGTGCTGCCTAAATCCACTAAAGTTAATCCTAACCTGCCTTTCATGTGAAGACCGTCTTTATAGTGCTCTGCGCTCCCACGACGGAAAGCCTCATCTGCTTTTATAGAGTGGGATGAAATGTGTTATGGCTCATATTCTCGTTCATACTCCTCTGAGAACAGTTAGAAGCCGTGAATAATCTCTTGAAATTGCTTCCATTGTGATTACAGCGCAGGAAGTGTAAAGCGTTCTGGTTGAGTCGAGTCTTCCTGCTTTGCTACCTGTATTTCAAATGAGCATATAATTTGTGTGAAATTAATTTATGTAGATTAGTCCTAGTTGATTGTTGGCTGTCTAATCAGATTGTGTGTGAGTGAATGTGAGCATGTGTGTGTGCGTTGGCACCAGTTCCTCATATGAAGCCGGCGGTTTACGTGCTCTACGTCTCAGATTTGTCTCTCTATAGTTTTTCAGCTCTTTGAAGCACGTTTCTCTTTTGCTTCCCTGCAATTCCACACTCATTACAGGGGCTCATGAGCATGAAAATGCCCTGTTATTACATATTGCTTTCAATGTTCCTTTTTAATGTTGTCAACAGGGTTCAAAATTTACACTTGCCAAGCTCCAACTGCAAGAAAGAAAAACAGCATTAATGAATTATTCGCCAGCTGTTAGAAAATAACACAAAATTACAATTTCATTGCTGGAAGATTTTCTTAATTCAGCCACATTTCATACACAGTATGTCTAGTTATTTTGTTTATTTTTGTTGAATGGAAATCAGAATCAACCGTCATGCATATCCGAGCACAGCATTAAGGGATTTTGTTCCTGAATGAATCAGAGTGGTTTCTGAGTCACTTAAGGGAATGATTCACTAACTCACTCATAAAGATAGTCGCTTGTTTGTACCCAAAAAAACTGATTAAGTGAAAGATAAACTGACTCAGTCATAAAGTCAGTCATCTGTTTCATTCCTGAATGAATCAGTTGAGTTAATAATTCAGTAAAGTGTAAATAAATACATTTGCTTCTTTTGTTCCTGAATTGAATCCGTGTTGTTGAAGGAATTGGTTTGAAGGAGTCAATAATTTAATGACTCACTCATAAGACAGTCCCTTGTTTCGTTCCTGAATGAATCTGTGTTACTGGATTAATCATTTGAGTCAATCATTCAATAACTCCTACTCTGAATGAGTATTGTTAAATGAATCGGTTGAGTCAATTGCCTTCTTCTGCCTTAACAATGTAATATACAAAAAGAATCACAAAAAAAAAAAAAAATCTATCGCGAACATACATTGCATTTAAAATATGTTATAATTTTAGAAAAGCTGCTCAGCTAATTAAATTCAAGGCTTAAGTGTATGTTGTATATGTATCTCAGTTGCCATACATATGCTGCTACAAATAAAATAGGACCAATGTCATCTAAAACAACACTAATAAATAAATACCCATTGACTGAAAAAACAGCTATCATTCATCTTGGCCTCCCTCATCTACGCCAGGCGTGAAGCTTGTTGGCGTGTCTGAGTCAGAAAGCAGCTAGGCGGAAAGGGAATATTGATAGGGAAGGTTGGGCAGTGCTCGCACCTTGATGCAGATATTAAGCAGATCTGTAGGCTGAGTAAGGGAAGGCACCCTGCTGCGAGTGACTCATTTGGACAGTCGTGGTAGACTAACTGTGACTCTCGAAGAGGAGATCAGCTGTTCAGAGATTTCAAAAGGGCCGTATGTCCGCAAATGCCTTTTCTGATGTGTTCCTCACTGCCCTTCTGTTTCTTCGCCCCATGCCTCCTTTTCTCAACCTCCACCAGTTTCCTTTCTCCTCTCGTCCTTCAGGAACCCCTCTCACACGCATCTCTCCCCCCTAAACAATCACTTTCTCCACCCTCTGTTTTCACAGTCTCCTCTGATAATGCCTCTCTCTTTGTCTCATTCTGCAGGTGGAAGAATGGCCCTCTGGTTTATTCTGTCACTACTCCTGGGGTCTTTTTCACTTGCTGTGGCCTCACGTAATACAACTGCAGGTAATAGAGAGAGAGTTGAAGCCTGTTTGTGAGAGCTTTGGTGTGTATGTGTGTGCTATTTTTTTAATATGTGGATTTGTGTAATTTAAAAAAAAATGATTATTTCATCTGTATTTCCTGTTTTTAGTTGTAATTTGTGTTTTTTATATATATATAATGTTACATATAGGAATTAATTTGTAATATTATATAAAATAAATATACTTAACAATACTATTTTTTGTAACATATTAAAGGGATAGTTCACCCAAATATGATAATTTCCCCATGATTTACTCTCCCTCAAGCCATCCTAGGTGTATATGACTTTCTTCTTTTAGATGAATCCAGTCAGATTTATGTATATATATAAATGTCCTGGCTCTTTCAAGCTTTATAATGGCAGTGAATGGAGGTCGAGATTTTGAAGCAAAACAAAGTGCATACATCCATTATAAAAAGTGCTCCACATGGCTCCGGGGAGTTAATAAAGGCCTTCTGAAGTGAATCCACCCACTCCATGCAACATAAAACAGGTTTTATTGCACAACTGATATGACTTTAGTATTGTTTATGTATTAAATGTGACTCTGGACCACAAAACTAGTCATGCTTTTAAAAATTTAGATTTATACGTCACCTGAAAGCTGAATAAATAAGCTTTCCATTGATGTATGGTTGTTAGTATAGGACAATACTTGGCTGAGAAATCTGGAAACTGAGGGTGCAAAAAAATCTAAATACTGAGAAAATCTCCTTTAAAGTTGTCCAGTTGAAGTTAGCAATGCATATTACTAATCAAAATGAAGTTTTGATATATTTATGGTAGGAAATTTACAAAATATCTTCATGGAACATGATCTTTACTTAATATTCGAATGATTATTGGCATAAAAGGTAAATCGATAATTTTGACCCAAACAAATGTTTTTTTTTTTCTTCTTTTTTTCGGCTATTGCTACAAATATACCCCGGTGACTTATGACTGGTTTTGTGGTACAGGGTCACATATAATGTTTATATTATGTAATATTTATTAATATTTTGAATTTGCTACTTTATAAAAACATTTCATTTTGTAATTTTGTTATGTGTTTTTATTATTATTATTATTATTATTTAAAAAATATTTCTATCCACCCTTTTTCTACAGAGCCTAAGTATGTTTTAAATTATGGGAGGCACTTTGGGTTTGGGGAAGTTCCACTTAAAAAGACTAAAACAAATAATTTCACTAAAAAATAATCCTTATTCGTCAGTTTGACTGAGGGAGCTATACATTTTCCTTCATATTCTATTTTTAGATGTCAGGAAAATAATTTAAAGCTTGGTATTTTAATGGTTGAGAGGGGGTAGAATAATGTCACCTCATCATACCCGGTTTTTGAAAATTCTTATTATTCATAATTGTTCACATAGAGCAAACAGTTAGCTGATTATTTACAGTTTAATGGAAGTTAAGCCTATATTTTAGGTTCTTCCAGTTCTATGGCCTGCTGAATAGTTATAAAAGCCTGTGGAATATCCCTTGTCATAGTGCATCTCCTGATCTGTCATTATAAAGTCACGCACATACACACTGCAAAGTTTTAGGAGCGATAACCTAACAAAGCAATAGCTATGTGTCTAGTGTAGGGCTGTAGCTATCGAATATTTTAGTAATCGAGTATTCTACCAAAAATTCCATCGATTAATCGAGTAATCGGATAAAATGTGTTTTTGCTTAATTTAAGTGCAATATTAATTATGCAAGAGAAAATAAGACTCCTGGGTCTCTTAAAATGAACAACTAAGTTTCCTTTTTTAGAAAAAAAATTTGTATTTTTTAAATGCATAGAATGCAATGCATACATCAAAAATAAACATTTAATTATAACCCATTGTTTGTCTGTCTGTACTTGTACTGTGAACAATGACAATAAAGTTGACAGATGAATTAAGTGCATTTAAGTGCCATACAGTTGGGGTTTAAATAAAGCATTTTCTGAGATGCACATTAAACATTAAAAACATAAAACATTAATTTAATTTATCTTTTAATTATTGAAAATTCAGCAAACTTAACTTTTGGGAAACAAAGGATTTACTATTAAAAATAAAACATGGAAGAAATGTTGTGTGATTAAACCTTAAAAAAGTAGTACGCCTTTTTTTAGTAGTAGGCAATGTACATTCTGCTGTACAATAGTAATACATATCTGGCAAATTTAAACTAAACCGGACTTTTATTTTGATGGGTTGACGTACCTTTACAGTCCTGTGTATGTGATGTGACGCTAGTTTTACTCAAATCAAACGGTCAAATGCTCATGAAGTGACTGTCAGAGCAGTTCTGGAGATGTTGTTCACGTCTTATTTAGTGAGACAGCAGACGCTGAAATCACCGGAGCGTCACGCGCGCTTCAGTTAGTGTAAAGTCGCGCTTCTGCTCCATTCATTAACACAGACACACAGAACATGCAGGATTCATATTTAAATAGACTGCCCCGGCTTAATATTTACAGATATTAGTCCATATCGTGATTTGATGTAAGTGTGTGAGATTTAAAATAAATTAAAAGAGGCTTCGAGGCAGAGGAATTTGCCTCGATCATTTTTTGTAATCGAGTTACTCGAGGAATCGTTTCAGCCCTAGTCTAGTGGTAGTAAACAAGTAACATGGAAGCCAACAGTTTAACCTAATAGGTGCTAACTATTTTTGACATTTGACATTAAGACTAACGATGGAGATGTATTAGTCTACTGAGGTACCAGGGACCATGTTTTGTTTATGCACTCACAGATTTCATGACACTTTAGTTGTTACTTCCTCATGCGTTTACAAGGAAATTCAATTGTGAGTTGATATTTACATTCATGTTACTCAAAGAAATGTTTGCAAAAAATCGCAAATATTTGCTAACGTCATATCATTACAGACTGCATGATAATGCCACAGCATATGTCTGATCAGGGCGATAACTGCCGTAGACATTGATGGGGGCTAATCCCCCCAAACCATTTTCTCAAATATTGCCTATTCGAGAGAGAAAAAGAGAGAGAGAGAGAGAGAGAGAGAGAGAGAGAGAAATGGAAGTTGCATGTATTCACGTCAGTGCGTTTATCTTTTTAGAGCAGCGATTGTGAAACAGCGATTGTATCCTCTCGTCGCTGGAAAATATAATGTAGCAATTCAGTATTTAAACTGTATTTAATAGAAGTCGTGGGGCAGCGTTGACAAGTTTATTTTCTTCGCGATGTGTGAGCTGCGTGTTTTTCTGATGTGTGTGTGTCAGTAAGCAGCGCATTAATACAGAATGATAATTAAAGGCTCTAATGCACACCAGCACACCAGTTTATGTGTGTATTGTAAGAGCTAGACGACGACTGATGACATGTGACGGCATAGTAGCGGGGTCCCAATCCTTAGGGGAATATTTTCTCCCCTACCCCTTGACACTCTGTTTCAAGGAACAAGGGGTAGGCGGAGGGGTAGGGAAAGGGGAAGGGGTATAAAATAGAATTGGGATTGGGCCTTACTACGCATGCGCAAGGGTTCCTCAACTGTGTGCATACATCAGTGGAACCAGACGATAGGCTTAAATATTTCCCAGCTTGACTGTTAAAAGCAGATGATTGGCTTTCCAGCAGGAGGGGCGGGACATGTGCATACAACCACCACCTTTGCCGTTACGGGTTTTCCTTATATAGTTGTATTGAGGATTGAGGAAGTGGCATGTCTCTTATAAATTGTCTCTGCCTTAACCCATTTAGTTACCTTATACTACCCAGTACTTTCTTGGGTAAGTACAGTGTAAGTATGCTGTAAGTACACATACCTTAAAATAAAGTGTAACTGTAAGGACATGGAACGTGTAACAAGGACGCTATATTACAACCTCGGATGTGTGGTATTAAATTGTGGTTTGTGGGCGTTTTCTCTCGGCTTTTTCTTTACGGCCCATTCCCACGGGGTGTCGGCGTCAACGCCTCTCCTTTTCTTTGAATGGAGTAAAGTCCAGCGCTGGCGAAATGAATTGTGGCTCCGTCGCGTAGCGTTGGGGCACTTTTCAACTTTTCAAGCGCCAACGCAGGCGTCCTCCAATCAGATCGCCTCATGCAAAAACCGTAGCACAGACGCTAGCCAATCACGTTCATGCAACACAGAAAACTAATGTGATTGGTTGTTGTCACTATGATGGTCACGTTAGCGCCAAGCTTCAGAAATGCCCTCCATCAAGCGTCAACGGCGACGCCTCGTGTGAATGTACGTTACCAACTATTGTTTTGAAATGTTATTTAATACAAATGTAAGATGTTGCATTTGTACTTTAACCCTGTAAAACCTTATGTATAAAATAATAGTATTTTTTTATGAAAAAAGATTATTATTATTAATTGTTAATTATTATTAATGTTTTGAATTAGCAAATTTTTATATTTTCAGCTTTCATTTTAATTTGAGTAATTTTGTTATAGTATGTGCTGTAGTCATTTTTTTATATTACTAGATGTATTATTTAGTTTTAAATTATTTCTAGTTCAGTTAGTAGTTTTCTTTTTCACTCCCTGTTAGTAATTCAGTTTAAACTTAAACTTATTTCAGTTATTTGTAAAGACAGCATTGCAAACGACTCTAGAGTCTCTTCAAAGCTGCGAACAGAGAGCCAATGGCAGCATTTGATTTCGATAATGCTGCTCATGTTTTTGTCCCTAAAAATGCCCTCACACACACAAAATGACACTAACAAACACACATGCACGTGTGAACACACAAGTGCACGCAGTCACGCTGGTCTGTCTTGCCCCTGGGCGCTGGGTTTGGCGATGACTGTAATTATAGCTGACACTGACACTGTAGGTGAACCAGGCTGTAATAACAGGCTACAGCAAGGCCGCTCTTTCATTCTGACAGCAAATCCACAGCATACTGAAAAATTTGTGCTCTTGGGTTTACTAGTACTATATATGGTTACATTTGTAGCTTGTGATTACAATAGGCTCCACTGGTGAAGCCACTGTGAAGGTAGTTGAATTTGAAATGTATTGTCTAAGGAAATGGAGGATTATATATATATATATATATATATATATATATATAGAGAGAGAGAGAGAGAGAGAGAGAGAGATCCTATTTAATCATAGTGACAGGAATAGCATATTGTATGAATAAAGGACTCGGGCTTCAATGGGGCTTCTGTCATGGCTGTCTCTATTGCTTCTGCTCACATGTTCAGAAAGGAGAGTCCTCCATCTAATGGACAGAATGAGTTTTGCAGTTTGTGATAAATGGTGGTAGCAATTTCTGAGTGTATTAGTATTATTTCAAAGACATCCTTCAGGAAGCATGATTATCTTTTGATTATTTTCACATCTTTTTCATCAGGTTGTGCTATCATTCGCCCGCCAAGAGACGGAGGGATCAGATACAGGGGTCTGACACAGGAACAGGTGAGAAGATTGAATTTATTAGTCATTTATTATATTAAATATGTGTTTCTGTGTGTGTCTAGGGGGATAGATGTGACAAGTGTAAACTACTGTTTAATTTATGTTTTTCAAAAATCACCAAGGCTGCATTTATTTGATTAATTGATATTATTACAATTTAAAATAACTGTTTTCTATTTTAATATATGTTAAAATGTGCAATTGCATCATTACTCCAGTCTTCAGTATCACATGATCCTTCAGAAATCCTTCTAATATGCTGATTTACCGCTGATTTATCATTATTATCAATGTTAAAAAACTGTTGTGCTGTTTAATATTTTGCAGATCCGCAGTGTTCAGGTGTTGCCGGTGGATTATGAAATCGAGTATATCTGCAGAGGGAACAGAGTGATTGTGGGACCAAAGGTCAGGAAGTGTCTCCCTGACGGCACATGGACTGACCTGAACCAGCGCAGCAAATGCTGTATGTTCAGCGCTTCCTTTTGTTATCTGCAGAGGTCTAAAATGTGTCTAGATAAAACAGACTTGAGTGAAAGCGAATTGTTTGCACAATACTTTTTTTTAGCTTTCTGTGCAATAACTTTATATGAGAGCCTGCTGTCAAGTTCATCCATTTTAACAAATAAAAATAATTAAAGCATTGCTTTAGGTCAGTGATGTGATGCCATAAACATTAATCTGTGAGCTTCATATCTTGTAAGATCACTAAAAAAAGAGGAACGTTGTGATGACATGCAAATTAGGTCTAAATGAACTAGTAAGCAGTGTAAAGTATATTTTTTGACTTGGATATGTGAAATGTGTATTGAAGAAGTATTTGATTCCATAGATCCATTGTTATGTATAAGATCCAGTTAATTATAAATATTAATTTATATTAAACACTGTTAAATCCAGTAGTCTACCTTACTTAGATTTAATTAGTTATCTTTACTTAGTTGTTATACCTACTAGGTTTTATTAAGTTACCGCTACTTTCAAGGCAAATAAAAAAAAAATCTTACTGTTTTGAGTGACATTAATAAACCAGTAAGAGGAAGCAGAGCACTAATATGTTGCTAAAGAAAAGAAAAAGAGTCTTAATAGACCATTTCCACCATGTCTGCAGTTATCTTTCACTAGTTGCATTCACTCGTTTCCCAAAGTCATTTTGAATGTTGCATTTTGAATGCAATTGAAATACTTGAGAGAACATCACATAAGCTAACTTCATTAATTGATATTGATTTTCCTAAAATGGTTTTTTATTATTATTAACTCACCATTATAGTGATAAGTGTTTCCTTTGGTTGGGCACTTGGAACTTCGTTTATGTTACTATGACTTTAATGACTATTAATGCAGCAATGCGTCATGAAATCAGAGTTATTTGATTTCAAAAGATTAATAGTAATAAATAGGTTGTTTTTAGAATGTGAACTAGAGCTGTAATCGGGCCTTAAAAGTTAGGCCCGACAGGACCCGAGCCCGACAGGTTTTGGCCCAAGTCGACAAATAAATTTTGATTGACACTTTTTTTTTAAAGCCCGAACCCGTTTACGGCCTGACATTATTCAAGTGTGCGCACACACACAGCTCTTTTTCCTTTTGTCAAGAATGAGTCATTTATACGCGTTTTAACATAATTTATTCATAACTAACGTAGACTATAGGCCACTTGGAAGTTGGAATAAAGAAATAAAATAAGTCCTCTGTGACATCGTAACATCTCAGCACTCTAAATAAGCATAGGCTCATTTAGCCTATAAATAGACCAACGCACCAATAAAACGAGTCTTTTTTAACAAATTAAATTAAGATAAATTTTAAATTAAGATGGGTATTTGGCAATAATGAAATTAAGATAAAGGCTCCGCTGGATTTGCTTCGCCACTAGCAGCTGACATTTAATAAAAGAATAATGCCAACATTAGCGTAAATACTCTGTCCACATTATGCATTTAATACTAAATGAATATTTAGTTATCATTTGAAAAACCTTTACTCACAGAGATTAGGCTAAGCCTACATGTTTTAGTGGAGGAAAATTATTGAACCACTGTAGATGGCTTCCGCGCGTTCCTGCGCTCACTGATGGTGCGTCATTATTCACTCATTATTCTCATTATAAACATGGTCAAAACTTTTCCACACTTCAGACTTTGCTTTAGTTGCCGGTGCAACCAAAACGTAATCGTCAGAGGCAAGCCTCCGTTACACCTACTCAGCATCCATTTTCGCATCTTTCTTCATTAATCGAAACACATTACATGACCGCTCGTTTACCTCACAAACCGGAGCGTAAACCTGAGCCCGACCCGAGCCCGTGTAAGATGATATAAATTAAGCCCGAACCCGACCGAACCCGTCGGGTCCCATTGGGTCCCGCCGGGTTCGAGCAAAGATCTTCAGCTCTAATGTGAACTATCGTCTAATTAAAACACTGGTGTATTTCTTTGTATGTGTTTAAAAAATGAAATTTGTGTTTCAAATTTCATTTTCATAAATACCTTGATATGCTTTCAATTGGGTTTACATAATCCTTAAATAGTGTGTGGTAATATGTTAAAGTCACACACATACTGAAACATCCAGCACGTGAATCGCAACAATGGTACAATTAAATTTAATTTACTTTCATTAATTGCAACAATAACCATTTTATTTTCTCTTTTTGTTGTGCTACTACAATGTGTACTGACACAAGACAGCAAATAAAATTGGCAAATAAAAACAACATCTGTAAAACAAAGAAACTGCTAAATTTATTCTGCCGCAATGCATTCTGGAAGTCAGTGAGTAGCTATACTAAGTCATGAGTAAACCTAAATGAAAGGATCAAGAACCCCCTACAGTTCTTTAATTGCAGTTAATAGAACTCTCGTGTAAGTAAACTATACTAAGCAATTATCAGTACAACATAACTTCCTTTTTTCAAGGCAATCGGTTTGCATGCTTTTTATAAGTAAGCCCAACTAATTCAATTTTACAGTTTATTATATTACTATTAGTTATATATACCATTATGCTATTTATTAATATATTGAATAAGCTTTTATTTTTATATTTACAGTTTTCATTTTTGTTTAGTTTAAGTTTTAGTAGTTTTGCTATGTGTTTGTCAGTTTTATTTAATTTTATTATATTTCTTTTTAGCTTTAATTTTTATTTATGCAATTTTATCTATGCTATCGTTTTAGTCTGCATCTACATTCACCCATACTCAGCACATGGCCTAGTTTTCTACATTTAGTTAGCTAGCAGCTCCGACAATTTTACAGGAGCTTTTAATATTAATACAGCTCATCCAGTAGAATTAAGTTTAATATATAATTTTTTTTTGTTGAATTCATAAAAAAAATCTGAATACGTCTGTGCTTTAATTTTGAAGAGATGTTGAAGAGCAGAGCATTTAAAACCAGAATGTGCATTAGATCACGCAAAGATGGCACCAAAGCCTACCATCGTGCATGTTGGGTGATAAATGATGTAAAAAGTAAATGATGTAGGTGATTTTTCACTGTTTTGGTGTGAACAGTAGGAAACCTGTTTATCAGGAAACCAGACAAACATGTCTTAAAATATCAGAAAATATGTTTTTTTTTTTGTAGCAAGTCACAAGTGTGTTTACCTGCCCTATCTGTCTATTTCATAACTTCTCTTTGACATCTGTTCTTGAATTAACCTAATTAAAATTACCATACATTAACAATACCTCAGAATGAAGTGACTAATGATTATGGTGATGTTTGAAATGGAATATTAGCATAATACTTAGTGTAGCCGTTTTCAAGCTGACTCTGTGGAAAAGTTCAGAGAAAAACAGTGTAAAAATAAATAAAAAATAATATTAAATCAGTAACTAAATAATTTGGTAAATATCTAAAAAAATTTCAAAGAAATAAATAAAAATACAATGCATCTAAAAAAAATAATACTATAATCATTAGAAAATATATACACGAAAGAAATGTAATATTTTCTAAATAATGTACACTTTAATTTTCACAGTCTGTATAGATATATAGCTGGCTTTTACATTTTAGGATGGGGGTCTCTCGCATTAAAATGATCATAATTGGGTGTCTGTGGCATATAAAACTTCTGGATTAGTGCATAGTGTACAGTATAAACTGTTCAGTGGCTGCTATTGTAAGAAAAGCAGAACACAGTGATAAGCATTTCAGACCAAAGTGTGCTGTCACATGACCTCATTAATTCAGCATCTATTTCAGAATCTTAAATCCGCCAAGAAGGTGGTGTGCAAAATTGCAGCTCATCTAAATCATTATACTAGGAAGGTCAAGCAGTGTTGCATTGTGGGATATAGTATCCCATGAAGTGTGCACTCATGTCTGTTGCACTTATTTGCAGATGGAGGACCCTTAACTTTTAAACATTAGTGTATCCTGGAGATACAGAAGAACAAGCAAGTTTACAGTCTGCTTACATGAAACATAGATCCTAAACAAATATAAAACACCTTTTAGCATCACGTCAACACAGCGATTTTGAAGCATCAATGAGGTGTTGAATGATCAGTTTGTGAAAAGCATGTATTTGTATAACTGACCCTTCACTGTGGTGTGTCTGTGCTCTTCAGTGCTGCCGTGTGCGCGGGTGTGGACGTCTCTGGAGAACGGCCGTGTGACGGTTCACCCTCCAGGCCCAGCGGTGGAGGGCACTATACTGCACTACAGCTGTCTGGAGGGTTTCATCCTGGTGGGCAGAAACAGCACTCAGTGCACTAAGCTGGGCAAGTGGGACTCACCCAAACCTGTCTGCCACTGTGAGTGCCTGTGTGTTTGTCTACCTTCAAACTCAGAGCAGTTTTATATTTTATTCATTACTTATAATTCTGTTTCTCTCGTGTTATGCTTCTAATGTAGATGACAGACATTATACAGGTAAGAATGTTTTGTGTTCTTATGTATAAGACCAGTATTGTAATTACTGAGGAGTCATTGTTACTTTGCAATAAACGAAATCTTTATAAAAGGACTAATAAGTCTCCAAATAGAAGAATCCCACAACTTGGCTAAGATTTCCATTTTACATCTAATTCCCTAGAGATTAAGATTTTTGTCGACAGGTGGGACATGTCCCCACAACTTTTTGCCAAAGTTGATTCTGCCCCCTCCACCCATTTGAAAACCATTGAAAAAAATAGGCAAGCGGAAGGCTTACAGTATAACACATAGCAAAAGCATCTCCAATCCATTGTACTTCATAATGTAATTCATTGATGTTACACAAAATACATTTCTGACAGTAAGACAGGCCTGATCTGTAAACCTGCTCACACACATATCAAGATTTATAAACAATATCTGACGATATTATGTGAAAAACCAATCACTCTGGACCATACACACTCTTATATTGTGGAATCGAGAGGAAGTTAAAAAAATAAATAAATAAATAAAGAAGCTTTGTATTTACACATTAAGATTAAATATACTACTCTAATGAATGAATGATTGAATGAGTTAAAGGGATAGTTCACCCAAAAATTTAAATTTGATGTCTATCTGCTTACCACCAGGGTATCCAAGATGTAGGTGACTTGTTTCAACAGTAGAACACAAAAAGAGATTTTTAACTCACCATAGCAGTCTATCAGTCTTATAATGTAAGTGAATGGGAATCACGTCTAAAACATAGAATAATACAAATAAAAAAACAAGACTTTTTGGGTGAACTATGCCGGCAGCCATAACACCCTGGAGCCCAAGACCGGTTTCCCACTGAAGCTAAGCAGGGCTGAGCCTGGTCAGTACCTGGATGGGAGACCTCCTGAGAAAACTAGGTTGCTGCTGGAAGAGGTGCTAGTGAGGCCAGCAGGGGGTGCTCACCCTGTGGTCTGTGTGGGTCCTAGCGCCCCAGTGTAGTGATGGGGACACTGTACTGTCAATAAGCACCGTCCTTCGGATGAGACGTTAAACCGAGGTCCTGACTCTCTGTGGTCATTAAAAATCCCAGGAAGTCTTTCGAAAAGAGTAGAGGTGTGACCTCGGCATCCTGGCTAAATTCGCCCATTGGCCTCTGACCATCATGGCCTCCTAACAATCCCCATATCTGCTGATTGGCTTCATCACTCTGTCTCCTCTCAACCAGTAAACTGGTGTGTGGTGGGCGTTCTGGCGCACTATGGCTACCTTCGCATCATCCAGGTAGATGCTGCACACTGGTGGTGGATGAGGAGATACCCCCTGTCTATGTAAAGCGCTTTGAGTGCCTAGAAAAGCGCTATATAAATGTAAGGAATTATTATTATTATTATCCCTTTAAGCACACAAATTACATGAAATAATTATCCAGAAGTTAACAATTTTATATATTTAAGAGGCATGAATAGAAATATGGATGCACTGCTTTTAGAATAGACATACTGTGTGTGTTAATGACAGCAAAGATTGCTTTGCTGTGAAAATTCTGCCTTAAATTGTGTTCTATTACAGAAATCAGAGAGTCTGAGCTCAAAGGAAATATTTTTATCTGAATAATGATCACTGATGTGAACTTGAGTCAGAAGATGGGTTAGCAACACACACACACTGCCGGAAACTGTTCCACACCTACTGAACCACTGCTGGACATGCAATGTTGGCATTGTGAGGCTACTGTACATAATGTGTCCAGTCATAAACAACTAACATAAAATGCACACAAATGAGTGAGCACACAAACTGACACTAAAGCCTGATGATCCGTACAAATTAATTTATATGTACATATTTCCTGCTTCTAGCTCCTTTTTCCAGTGCATCCAGTAAAGGGAATCAGGCACAATGTATCTGATAGATCTATACTTCACACCCCACCATCCTGGCCACAACCTAGTCCCCTCCAATTTTTAAGACAAAGATACACCACTGCTTTTTAGCAACTAAGAACCATTTTGAAAAAGAGGTGTGCTTAAAGGTACAGGTTGTAGGACCTGCCACTAGAGGTCGCACTACCAAAACAATAACAATCATGTGGTTTAACCACATCAACTCTGGGGACCCACCGGTGGGTCCAATATTGCATATGCCTAATTCTCAAAAAATCAAAATAACAGCTGAAGTGGTTAATGATGCTAAGAAGGAGCGTGCAGAAACTGTGATCACAAGATTAAGAATTGGACATACAGGTCTCAATCATAATCTCAGTCGTTTAGGGAAACACGTAACAGGATTATGCATAAATTGTGACAAAATAGAGACTGTACAACATGAAGCATACAGCACAGAGAGAACCATACTATTAGAAAAAGTCAAAGAAATAGGATATACACATTTGTCAATAGAGGGTTTATTTTCTTTTCATGCATCAAAACCATCAGCATGGCCAGTTCTCATGAGATACTTAAAAGAAACAGGTTTATTTGATAGAATATAAGAACAACCAAGAACAATTTGTGTGTGTGTGTGTGTGTGTGTGTGTGTGTGTGTGTGTGTGTGTGTGTGTGTGTGTGTGTGTGTGTGTTTTATATGGCATCTAAATCCTTATTGAAGCTCCACACCCCAAACAGTTGGTGGAGGTAATGCACCAAATTGGTATGCCAACCGGCAATAAATTTAAAGAAGAAGAAGAAGAAGGATCGTGGAATGATTGGATTTGTCAATGCAAAGACGCGATCAGACTATGGATCAGACGAGTCCTTGTGCGGGTCTAGAGACGCGATGCCCCGCATTTGGCATGTATGCCCCATAATACTAATCTTGTTGATCGTTATAATAGCATACGTTTTCTGTAAAGATACGAATCAAAACAACTCACCAGTCGAGTAAAACACAAGCGAGATCAACATCTCTTTCTAGTTGAAGTTTGTTGCGAAGCTCTCTACATCTAGAAAATGCAACACAGATATCGATCCTCGCTCTTTCTCTCCTGTTGTCCCAAACTCTTCTTGGTTCGTTTGGTTGGCCCATACACTTATGTTTACGGGAGCTGTCCTTGTCGACAGAACCAGCGGCAGACAGTTAACAGTAATTATGTTCCATAAATAAGTAACACCATCCACCATAAAACATACAAGAAGAATTAAATAAGGAACTGCTTGAAGCAAGCTAGTGGTTTGCTGGACGCTAGAAACTACTTGCGCATTTGTCCACGACACTGTTGTCATGTGGTTTCTACGTCAGTAAAGGCGGAAACAAAGAGTAACTAACGTCACTGACAGGCGACTGCACTGCCCCGTGTCACTGTTTAGAATGGGAATATTCTTATTATTTACAGGTAGTTGAAAACATTAGAGATATTGTTAGTAACCAGCTGGACAAAATATATAACACTAGTCTAGTGGTTTTTGGATATTTTACTGCAAATATCTTACAAATTGTACCTTTAATTGTACTGACTGTGCAACTGAGTGTAAATTATAATATTACATAATAATAATGTACATTAATGTAAAGTACATTGTTTTAATAATCATTTTGTTGTGCTTTAAAGAAATACATTTATTTTGATGTGCTGACTAGCATACTAAGGCACATGTAAAGTATAATTTCAAATGTAGTGAGTTATTCAATGTTACATTTAACATTAATATATTTTAATTGCACTTAATTGCAATTTAATCAGTACATTAATTACAAATACTCTATATTTAAATAGATGTCAAAAAAGTTTTAATATAAATTATATCAATGTACATTTTAGTTTACCACAAATGCGTCAGTACATTCGGCAGTATATTTTACTTATATTTCAAACACAGTAAAAAAAATATATATATATATATTTTGACTGTTTTTGAAATATTAAGATAAAATAATTTTTTGTTTCAATTAAGATAAAAAATATTATAAAATATTATAATTTAAATTTATAAGAAATGCAATTAGCTGAATTTTAGAGTGCTTTATGTCCCACTTAATTATACTCTGAAAAAAAAAAAAAGCTGTCACTGTACCTTTTTCCTGAGAGTGTAATTAAGTCACACACTGTAAAATTCAGCTAATTGCATTTCATATACATTTGGAAAATGATCAAATATTTTTATTTAAATGCAATTAACATTCAGTTAATTGTTGAAAATTATATTACATTCTTTTCTATTCAGTTCCTTTGCATAGAAAGTAAGCATTGTACAAATTATTTTTTACTTTTTTTATTGTAATATTATTATTTATTTTATTTTTATTTTTTTTGCTGTTTTTTTTTAACCCATTTATTTTTCCAAGGAATTTTTATGGTGTTCATCCCTACCTGACAGTGGCATTGTTGAGTGTAAAGAACTGTGAATTTCCCTGATCAAAAGAAAGAGTAAGATGAAAATCTTCTCTCCTGTCAAAAGGGGGCAGCCTTTTATTCAGCAGTCAGTGAGTTTCTTTACCAACCTGAAGGGGGCAGCATTAGACATGGTAATTTTGCTAGTACAATACAAAAATTCATGTCAGAAGATGGCAGTATTGAGTGCACAGAGAGCTGTGCATCCTGTAAATGGGACTGTCATACAGTGCTCACTGATGAAAGCCCCTGAATGCTATGCATATGCATATGCTATATATGACAAATGTATTTATTAACACAATAGGAAGTAGGATTGTATCAACCAGAGGTGCATAATGCAACACGTGACTGCTTGAGTTCACATATACTGTATATTCGCCACGGGACTGCACGACCTTGACTTCCACCGTGCTGGATCGAGGTGTATGAATTGTAGATACTCGTCCGGGATGTTTTGGCATGTGCACGTGTGCGTGACACTGTGTGCAGATCAGCCCGTGGTGTTTGCTAAATTGATTAATGGAGGTGTCACTGTCCCAATATGGCAGTGATGTCTGCACACTGAGAGAGAGGGTGATAGAGGGCCAGCCGCCAGGAAATGAGAGAGGAGAGGAGGATGAAAATGAAGGAGGGGAAATGAGATGGAGAGAGAGAGGGAGTGAAAGGAGGGTAAAGGGAAAAAAGAAGGAGAGGGGGCACAAAACTAGGGGGTTGTTGGAAAAGAGAAATAGGATGGAAGAGAAAAAGCAATTTAGGAGGAGGGATGGGAAGAGTAGATGATTTATGCACTACATCTACTCAGTAAATGGCGTTTTCTCACAGTTCTTACCTGGCTGGAAACACACTCCCAGGTTATCACATGCTTTCTGCTACCACCTGTCATGATTACCTGCACAGCAGTGGCTATACTGATCTATACGAACCTTTAAGTGTTACAGATTACATTTGTACTGGCTAATCCATATTGTGTGTCATTACTTAAGGCTACTTCGCCTACAGATGGAAATCATTTAGTTGCAAACAATGAACCAATCCATCTAAAAAGTCACATGACACAAAATGCTAATGATGCTGATGAGAATTGCTCTGTTAGCAACAAGGCAAAACACTGTAGATATGCCTAGTAACTGGCTAGAACCTGATACAACTCCCGAGCAGCCTAGTACCATCTAAAGCATCCTAACAACACATAACAACCAGAATATCAGAACAACCTTCCAACCAACAAGAACACCCTAGCAACACCAAAATGTATAAAGATATACCTAAACCAGCCAGAACACCCAAGCAACTGGTTAGATGTCCCTAACATGCCTAACAATAACAAGAACGGCCTAGTGCCATCTAGAAACAACAACAACAAGCAACTAGAAGACCTTAACAATGTCTAGCAATAAGGATACCAACTCCTTGGTTTATAGCCACTCCTTGCAACAAGACAGACCACCCTGGATGTAACTAGAAACCAGTCAGTTAAGGCTTAGATCCCTCTTTCAATGTAAATCGTTTTAATCATTATCGTCCACAAAGAAAAAATCAAGGTCTTCTTCTTTAGAAAAGTAATAGACACTCCCCAACTAGTCGCTAAATTTGATGTATAAGTTTAATACTTAGGATAGGGGCTTGTTTACATCCCTAACCCTAAGTATGAGCAATAATTATAGAGATGCTTGCCTTAACAAGCACTGTCTGGTCATGAAAAAGGAACAGGCATTGTCTGTGGATATCATTAGTCTTTAGTGGGTGAGACAGGATAATGTGGTGTATTGACTGATGAAATAGGTGGCTAAGAATGAGTGTAATGAAGGCTTGGTGTTTGTTATGGCTTTTAGTCATTAGACAAGCACACTGCTGCCCTCCAGAGACAGGACTTTAGGAAAATATCAATATAGATGTTGAAAATGAAGCTCTGTGATTGGTCCACTCTCAACGTTCAGGATGCCGCATTAGAGGATTTTAATTAAGAGAGGATTCACACAGAGCCGGTGTGATCCTGCTCTATCTCTTTCTCTTTCTCTTTCTCTTTCTCCACCTACCGATGGAGCTCACAGCATGTAAAAGGTCATCACATGAAAGCATTTCAGTGCGAATGAAAGCACAGTGCTTGTCCGAGTATGTTTTAATTCATTGTGTGTATGTGTTTCTATGTACCTTTGAATGTCTGTTTAGTGCTGCGTTTCTCTCTGTGCGTGATAATTTCACGGGTAGCCAAGAAAAAAGGTCTCCCTTTGGATTGATTTCCCCAATGGCATTTACATGATATTCACAGTGCACTGCCCAGTCAAACCTGGAACAGGTTTCTGTATCCGTGGATCTAATCTCATTCTCAACAGGAGTCTATGAAATCCGTGTGCAGTCGGGCAGGAGAATGAGACCTTAGAGAATAAACAAGGGTTAGATTGAGCTCTCCTCATTTTCTAAGTCGCATTTTATTTAAAAGTGTTGATAAATTATTTAGAAGCATTCAAAGAATGTTAGAACCTGGTTTTGCAGAAATGGCTTGCACCTACAGCAGTGTGTCAGAAAACCTCCTGTTTGCTATTTTCTTGTCCGTGTTACCCAGTCCCTGCACCTGCCACTGCACACATCACCAAAATACAACACAACCACAGCTACTGACTTGCCACATACGTTAAGACACCTGCCACACTGACTTCCAGGAAATGACACATCTGTAACACCAACCGGTGACAATCAACACGATGCCACACTCATCACAGCTGCTTCCCCGACAGCACACTCAGTATCTCATATACCATATTGGATTTTTAACCCTGGGTTATCATGTTCCATGTTGCACGCTGTTCAAGCCCTGGGTTGGTAATTAAAGCTGAAAAGGTACATTTTTTTTATGTTAAAATGTTTCCTTCAGATTAATATGTCAGTATTAATATATTAATATGCCATATACATCTATATGTTTATTTTAAAAGTGCAAAGACATCATAAAAATTCTTATATATAAGAATATATATATATATATATATATATATATATATATATATATATATATATATATATATATATATATACACACACACACACACACACACACATATAAACACACACACACACGTTAAATTGATTGAAAGTGACAGTACATTATAAAATAGTATAGAATACTTATAAAATAAATGCTGTCATGAAAGAGTCCTGAAAAAAATTATTATGGTTCCCCCAAAAATATTAAGAAACACAATTAATGTTTTTTAATCAGCAAACCAGCATATTAGAATGATTTCTGCGGGATCATGAGTCACAGAAGACTGAAGTAATGTTGCTGAAATTTCAGCTTTGCATCACTGGAATAAAATACATTTTTAAAATATATTACCAAGAAAACAGATATCTTATTGCAATCTTGGTTAGCATAAAAAAATTTTTTAAAGATGTTTTTAAAAAAACCATACCGACCACAAATATTTAAACATCCACATTGACAATCAGGAATTTAGAATTTTATTTAAACCATTTAATAAAAAACTGTTTAGGATTTTGACAAATTTAAAATAAATAAATAAAAATGAAACAATTGAAAAAAGATATTTAAGATTCTGCACTAAGAGAATCTTTTTTTCTTTAATTAATGTATAATTTTTTTCCAGTAACTTTTCACTCAAATTGTTATGCTGAATTTGTAAGAAAAAAAGAAAAAAGCAATTATAACCAGCGAATTAGTGTGAATTGTTGGTTAACCCAGGGTTAAAAGTGGCTCTAACCTAAGGTTCAGAAATACCCAGGGTTAATAGCACAGATATCCTGAAATCAGATCCACTCACCTCCACATATTGGCATGAACGACAATGATGATCCCAGATTGCGTGTTGGAAAGGCAGCAGTGGCCTGAAAGTGGGATGAAGCCGGCATCATCTGTTTTGTGATTTATCAGTGTCTCTGTTGACCTCCATCATGTCAGCTGATCTTCGGTAACGCCTAGGTTAAGTGGCTCACCTGTAGCCTGCATTTGAGAGAAATGATCCACATAGCATCCTAATCCTCGAGACCAGCTCAGCTGCCAGATCTCCCCCCTCCTTCCTCCTTCCTCCTTCCTTCTCTACGTATCCCACTCACACTTTCTCTATTACCCTGTCAAGCTCTTGTGTATGTTTAATAATGTGACCATTGATTTGAATACAAGTATTCTCTGCCTCTGAAGGCTATTTGAAAATAATGAGCTGTACTGTGCCGATCGCATGGCTGGAAGAGAAATAATGCTTAGAATGTGGCGTAAGTAGGTTTACAATATCATTTATGTGAATTTCCTTTCCCAATTATCCCTGCTGCATGTGTGTATTAGAACCAATGAGAGGAGTTTCTTTACAAGCCTCTTAATAACACGCCGCACGCTTCACGCATCACCGCAGTCGCTTGGAGGAGAAGATGCTGATGTAATCAAATCTAACTTGTTACATGGTTTATCAATGTCTTCCCTCCCTCAGGTTCTCGCTTTCCCTTTGGAGACCCTGAAAATATCTCGCCATCAATCCCGCTTATTCCCTTTCTGCCTATTCATCGAGGGTGCATAAACACAAGGGTTCTCGAACAATGAAACGAGCACTCCAATGACAAACGCATCATAAGAGATGGACCATAAACATGAGGGATGGTGGAGCCAGGAATAGCAGGGAGGGCCCAACTCTACTTATAGAGGCAGGGAGATTAGAGGGTGTTTTACTGAAGCATGGCAGATCACATTATCGCTACTACATCCAGCCAAATCAGAAGCGGAAGGAGAAGATAAAGGGAAAGGTAGGGTGAAAGTATAGGCATAAATGATGGCCGCAGAGGTGAAACTTTGAAGATTGCAGCAATGACAAAAACACTTGTGAGATCAGCATTTTTGGAATCTGATCGGGCCACTCCATATGTGGTTTTAAATCTTATATATGTCACATGATCCTTCAGAAATGATTCCAATATGCAGATTTGCTCAAGAATCATTTCCTATTATTATCAATGTAGAAAACAGTTGTGCTGATTAATATTTTGATATAAACTACATTTATCTGAAAAATAAATATTTTGTAACATTATAAATGTCTTTAGAGTGAATTTAGTAATTCTTAAAAAAAATGTTTGAATGCTTGGGTAACTGTGTTTGAATTCTTATTTTAATTCTTAGCTCTATTCATTAAGGTCATTTCGGCATTTACAGAGATTAGTGAATTATAATTATTTATAGTTCATTTTAGAGGGGTTTTCGTAAATTTTACGTGGTATTACTTATTAGTTGATAATATCAAAATGTAATATAAACAGACATTGTGCATTAGGCCTTGCAGTGTAATCCAAACCAGAAGGAGGAGGTGGAGCAGGCAGTTACAGGAGACAGTTTGGAGATCAACCAAATTCTGTAAACCACATAGTTTAATCTAGCAGGCATTCATGTCAAGTAGTTTTGTGGTCATTCTTCTCATTACAGAGTAAGTGTAGAAAAAGAATGCAACCACAGCATGCAGTGCATCAAAGGCGATGGCGAAGACAGCTGACAGTAGTGGAGCACTGGAATATTTTCTCAGCAAGACTTAAAAGACGTTGTCGGAAATTGCCGTTACCTGCTGTCCACTGTGTAGAGAGTACCAGATGCAAACAATGGAACTTACACTCTGATATGGGAACATGTGTTTGAATGAAACGAACAGACTGAGTTTAACAGTAATTTACGAGAACCACATGCTTTAGAGCACACCGCTTTTTGGCGCATTTTAGTCAGGAGCGTTAACCATCAGTGGGCTATTGGAGGATTTAGAGGGACAGACATTCAAAACATTTCACACTCCAATTCAACAGAGCAGCCAGGAGATGCGGTTGAGGCTCGCTCACTGTGCTGCAATCCCGGCATGGAGAGATTCTGACATTGCTTTGTTATCAAAGCGTCAAACACAGACATGGATTAAAACTTCTATGTCATAGAAGAACGTGGCGAGCAGTGCATTTTCCCCCATGTTTGAATGTTCCCTGGCTCCTCAGTCATCATGATGGCTGAGTGATCTGTCTCCTGATATTCTACAATTCATTTACTTCTGGGAGGCATGGGGAACAGGCGATGATGCGATCCTGAACCCTGGCATTTAGCAGTAAATTACATTTGGTGTCAAACCTAACAAATCTGTTTGGAGAACGCACTCCGTGGTGGGCAAATAAAAGGATCACTAGGGTGATGAGAGGGAAGGCTATTGCTGGATGCTGAGATCGCAGCACAAACCATCTGTAAGGGATTGGGTATTTTGTTTGTTTGTTTGTTTGTATACTTTATTGTCCTTTTTAAGGAAATTTGTCTTGGACTCAAGCTGCATTGATTCACAACATATACATACATACACATATACACACACAACCAATAAAAAGCTAAAATATTAACAGCAGCAACAGTCACCTCTTTCCACCATATAGGCAATAAAAAATAAAAAATGGATCCGATTCAACATGACTACATTACTACATCTTACCATTTAACATATTAATTGATACAGGAATAAATGACTTTTTGTAACGGTTGCTCTTACACAATGGGACTCTATACCGTCTCCCTGATGGCAGAAGCTGATACATTGGGAATAAAACATGGCTTGAATCACTCACTATTGTCTGTGCATTTTTAAAAATCAACGATTCGTAAATCGATTGAAGTGATGAGTACTCTCTTACACCCATAACTTTCATTGCAATTTTTACAAGACGAGCAAGCTGTGATTTTAATTGGACCGAAAGATTGCCATACCAAGTTTGCATCCCATAATTCAAAAGACTACACTGCGTAATAGAATAATTGCATAATTCTTTGATTTACACCAAACAGCCTAAGTCGTCTCAAAAAATATAAGCGTTGTTGAAATTTTGAACAAATGTAATCAATGTGGGCTTTCCAAGTAAATGAACGATCAATGACCACACCTAGATACTTATAGGTATCCACCTGCTCAATGATGTTATCATAGATGATTACAGGGCTATAATCACCTAATCTTTTTGGGTCTATTATCATTTCCTTCGTTTTTGATACATTTACGATAAGATGATTTACATTACACCACTGCACAAAATTCTCAATTTCAGACTGATACGCTAATATATCATGATCTTTGTCTAAGAGACTCAATATCACTGTGTCGTCAGAGTATTTGATAATATAATTATTCTTATTTATACTAAGACAGTCATTTGTATAATTGTACAACCTTGAGGCGCACCAATACTAATAGATTTAACATGAGAGAGTGTATTATTTACTTTTACATATTGAGTACGATTGGTTAAAAAAGAAAATAACCACTTAATGATAAAAGGGTTGGCATTACCTTTTACAAGCTTACCCAGGAGTAACTGCGGCTGAAGCGTATTAAAAGCGGAGCTGAAATCTACAAAGAGCAGTCGTGCATAAGCATTAGAAATTTCTAGATGTCGAAGAGTCAAATGAGTGATAGTATTAACAGCATCAACAGTCCCTCTTCCCGCCATATAGGCAAATTGAAATGGATCTACTAATGAATTTACGCAACATTTCAGTCTCGACATCATATACCTCTCCAAACATTTCATAATTACAGAAGTTATAGCAATAGGTCTAAAATCATTATTGTCAACAGCACCCGTTTTTTTAGGAACAGGTGTAATAATAGTCTTTTTCCATAAAGAAGGAACCATGTGACTGTCCAAGGATTGCTGGAAAATTGGACACCAAGCTGGGGTTAATTCTTCTGCACACTCTCGTAAAAGATAAGCGGAGATACCATCCGGCCCAGTTGATTTCTTAATGCAAGTTTTCCGAAAAAGAGAAGTAACTTCTTGAGGGTTCACAAGTAATCTAACATCCGTTGCACATTCAATGTTTTGTAGGAACTCTTCACATTCCTTAATTGAATCATTGTTATCAAAGCGAATAAAAAAAGTCATTCAATTCATTTGCTTTCTTAAAATCATCAGTAGTAATGAAACGTTGTTTTTTAGAATCCATGTTAGAGATCGTTCTCAGTGAGTTCCACAGTTTTCTGTTGTTCATAGATGCAATGTTTTGTTCAATGTAGTCCTTTTTTCGCTTCCTAGCTTCCCATAATAGTTTATTCAGTTCTTTTTGGACGACTTTTAACTCAACACGATCTTTTTTCAGAAAAGCTACTTTTTTCCTATCGATGCAGGTTTTCACTTCTTTTGTTATGTGAGGCTTGTTATCAGGGAACACCATTATCTCCTTCTTGGGTAGTATTGAATCCACACAGAAGCGAATATAGTCCGTAGTTGTTTCAGTAACTACGTTCAAATCTGTGTCGTGAAATACTGACCAGTTAGTACTTAGAAAACACCCTTTTAATGCCTCTACCTTTTCTTCCTCCCATATAGTCACTGTCTTGACCAGAGGTTTACTCCTTTTTAAAGCAGTTCTGTATGTCGGTATTAAATGAACTATATTATGGTCAGACGTGGATAAAGGGGGTTTAGTTTTTGCCTTGTAGGCATCCTTAATGTTGCCATAGCATTTATCCAAAACGTTATTATTCCTGATCGCAGATTTAACATATTGGAAATAGCCTGGTAAAAACGGCTCTAGTTTACAATGATTAAAATCGCCCAAGACAAGGACTGGAGCTCCCGGTGTTCGCTGTAGCTGTTTTTGAATACAGTCCGATATACTTAAGGCAGCTCTGGAGGCGTTACCACTGGGAGGAATATACACTACACACAATATCACGTTGCCAAACTCCCTCGGGAGATAAAAAGGTCTTAGACTTAGACAGAGGTATTCGGCGTCAGTAGTACAGCCGGATTCTTTCACTGTATATTGTGTGCACCATCCGTTACTCACGTACACACAGACTCCTCCACCTCTGACTTTCTCCGAGGACTCCCCTCTATCCGCTCGAACCAAGGAGAAAACTTCCATCTCCATAAGCGAACTGGGAATGTCCTTGTGAAGCCAAGTATTTATTTACTCAAAGTCAGGTGTCTGGTTTTGATTCTCCTCTGCATATTGAGTCGACCTTTTTTATTATTTAATTATGCCTTGTGAAAATTAACAACAGACACTTTTGTTGGTCCATTGTGCACTTCAGAATGTAATGCATATCACTGGCGCCTTACAACTGCCTGCCTGCTTTCATGTGTTTGGTGACCTAGCAAACTCAAGAACCAATCAAGCTGCCCAGCTGTGACCTGGCAACCAGAACAGCCAATCACAGTGTCCCGCTGTGACCTTGCAGCCGTGGCATGGCATGGCAACTTACGCGACCATGATCATTAGCCAGCAACCACCTGTCACTTCACATATTTACGCTGGTCTGTGAAGGTCAAAGAATCGATTGTAATTGCAGAGGATGTCTATCTTCGTAAAAATGAAAGTCTTTCTTATGAATATGATGTCAATGGGGTGTCATTTTCTTCGACACAATCTGTCTTGATGGTTGGTTACAGCAGAGCTCATTTATCAGCTTGTGCACCGGCAACCTCTCAGTATATTCTGACATTTCCCCACATTTAATGACCAGATATACACTGACAGTTGATTTGAGGTGTTTTGTGGGCCAGATAATAACAAAAACTCTTGTACAAATGTATTCTGTAATGCATGTGTGTTTTGTTATCTGTATCCCATTATGAGCACAATCCCCAATTTGGCCCAGTAGGAGAAATATTGCACAAATGCAAACCAGGTTCTTCCATTAACACCCTGCAACTCAATCCTGTAATTAAGGCTGGTTGTAATTCCAAAACCCCGGCATTTTAGTAATGCGAGTTAAATGGCTGTGAAACTGCTGCCCTACACTTAAAGGGTTAGTTCACCCAAAAAGAAAAATTATGTCATTAATAACTCACCCTCATGTCGTTCCAAACCTGTAAGACCTCCGTTCATCTTCAGAACACAGTTTAAGATATTTTAGATTTAGTCCGAGAGCTTTCTGTCCCTCCTTTGAAAGTGTGTGTATGGTATACTGTCCATGTCCAGAAAGGTAAGAAAAACATCATCAAAGTAGTCCATGTGACATCAGAGGGTCAGTTATAGTTTTTTGAACGAGTCACTCTTCCGTTCGTTATCTGGCTCAGCTCGGTGTTCATCTTCAGTTCTCTCTTCACAGCAGTTCAGTCAGTGTACTGTTTGAGTGCATGCATTACTCCGGGATATTGGTTTGTTTGAACTCAGAGGGAGTGTCAGCCACATTAAAAAAGTTAACAGCTTAAGTCATTTGTGGATTAATGTGTATTGGAGACACAAATCGTTTAAACGATTCCGTTCGATTTGGTGAATTGCTTCAAAAACATCGGTTACATTGAGTGATTCATTCGTGAACCGGATATCACAAACTGCAGTGAAGCATACAGCACAACCGGTGTGGTCTAATTGTAGTCAGTTCTTTTTAGTGAATTAAAAACATACAACTTAAGGTTAAGTTCATGAATCAATAACTTTTATGAGCCAGTTATTTCAAGTAAATCAGAAACATGCACCAAAATCAGTGAAGTCTGATTCCTGAATGAATGACTCTTATGAGTCGGTTATTTTTGGTGAATCAAAACCATACAGCACAAACAGTGTAGTCTCAAACAAATGGCACTCGAACTCATCAATCTAATCAAGTCAGTTGGTTTAGAGAATCTTATTGTTTGTTTAGTATTGTTGTTATATATATAGCAGACCAGTTAGTGGATTGCATTTATTCTTTGCCTTTAAGAAGACATCACTTCTCCCCCCAAATTATTATTCATTAAAAGAATTAAACAAGTCATTAATGGAACCATTTAGGAACCAGAAGCGGAACCAGAAACATTTAATTCATTGCAATTCCCATCTGTGTTTTTAAGGTTCAGAGAACAGGAACACAATGACAGATATTTAGATCATTCCTCCAACTGTGAGTGTGAGCCCATCAAACACAGGATATCTGGCTGCAGGTCCATTTAAACTAGGATTAGATGTCGAATTGTGCAGTTATCTTAACATCAATCCCATTTGACTGGCCACTAACCAGTAGACAGTGTGGATATGGCTGTATCTTAAAATGATCCATGCCTTTAGATCTGAAGAAAGTGACTTAATTGGTCCCATTAAGGCAGCAATGTGGTGCATCAGGTGTCTAAATTACTGGCAGAGACAGTGAAACGTGGCCCACAGGGACGTTGGCAGCCTGCTGCCAGCTCTTTGTGTTTGCAGAGGGAATGTGGGGTAGAGCTGCTGACCTCCACGTGCTACAGCTTTGAGGGGCTCTGCATGACAGCGGCAAGATTTTTGTCTTGGGGGAACTGGGGGAAGTCTTGCCTCATATTCCCCCAGTTGCTTTCAACCTTGACATTCTTCTCAAAAAGCATGTGAAGATATCCATACTAATTCTGGTGATATCCAGTCTGCTGTGTCGTGATCCTGCTCTAAGCAGCCCGGGACATTCTACTCAGTCCTCTTATTTGCAAATGCACAGAAAGACATGGCAATAGAAGGACAGTAAAAGGGAATATTTATCTCTTAGATTTTGAAAAAGATAGAATACCAGTATGGTGCTTTCTAAAGTTGCACTGTTTACCGGTACTACGGTAGTATCACGATATTAAGGCTACAAAATATTGCCGTGCCACTGTATTTGTCATCACGGTTCTACCGTAAGTAATGTATGTAGGACAGCTGCTAAAATGTTTAAACACTTGTGACTTCAAATAAGCAATACAAATGCATTATTTTTTGTCCTATCACTTTTCTCCAGTGCCCTTTAATGGCGCAAAATACTTGTTGCTTAAGGCATTGAGATTTCCGCTTTCAGTTTGTGTTGGGGGACATCAGCATATGGTTTTGTTTTGGGGGGTTATCGCTGTTTTCCCTGCTCTTATCCATGCTAGGCTGTATGGATGCACAGGGAGTTCTTGCCCAGAACAGAACCATACTCCTAATCCAAACTGTATACTAATTGTCAATCATCTTTGACAACAGTGGTCCTGACAGAAATCAGGCGTAGTTCTGTTCTGGCAGGTCACATCAGACAAGATCGTATCAGTTGAATCTCAGTTAATCCATGTCTACCAATAGGATACAATGCACCATCACAGCATCCATATATAAGCTCCTTCAGTTATTTCAACAGCTTTGTAATGGCTCAATAGCTAATTAACCTCCTCCATCCCCAGCTCCTCCTTTCGTCCATTCAGCCTTCTGATTCCCCTTTGAATCAACCTAATTTCTAAAATGTTTACATCAAATTATTGAACATTTATGATATCTGCAATGCATTTACGTTGGTTCTGCTACGTTTACCCTAGGGGCTTATGGCTGCTCTCCTTTCTGTTATCCATGTTAGGCTGCATGGAAGTGCAAGGATTTCTTGCCCAGAACAGAACTATACCAAATCCAAACTGTATGTCAATTATCAATAATTTTTGACAATAGTGGTCCTGAGAGAAATTACAAAAGGTTGTGGTAATTTTTCTTAATTTTGAACTATGATTTTTTTAATGTCTGTACAGCAAAATCACTGACTCTGTTTTGGTTTTTTGAATTATAATTAAGGTTTTAGTGAAAATGTGCACAGCGTTCCAAACAATTAGGTACATTATAAACCAGTGTAATATAATTCCTGAATGAATTAATCTTACCAGACAGTTATTAATCAAAAACATGCAGCACGATCAGTGTATTTCTATGACTATAATGAATCAGTTCTTTTTAGTGAATCATAACGGTGTTCCAGACTATTAAAACATTTGTTCGTCTTCAAAGACAAATTAAACCCAATAGATTTCTGTTCACAAATATATTGTAAAATGTATCAATATTAAATGTGCACGTCAATTCAGGTTTTCTCTTCTAAGTCTTTTAAAATAAAACCAGTTTTAAATAGTGAAGTGAAGTGACGTGACATACAGCCAAGTATGGTGACCTATATTCAGAATTTGTGCTCTGCATTTAACCCATCCAAAGTGCACACACACACACACACACACACACACTGTGAACACACACCCGGAGCAGTGGGCAGCCATTTATGCTGTGCCCGGGGAGTAGTTGGGGGTTCAGTGTCTTGCTCAAGGGCACCTCAGTCATGGAGTTGCCGGCCTAAGACTCAAACCCACAACCTTAGGGTTAGGAGTAAAACTCTCTAACCATTAGGCCACGACTTCCCCCAACGTTGGATTCAATAGAAATACATTAAAGGGGAAATCAGATGCCCATTTTCCACAAGTTGGTATGATTCTTTAGGGTCTCCATGAAATGTCTGCAACATACTTTGGTTAAAATTTGTCAATGGTCATTTAAAACGATACCCTTTTTACCTTGTCAAAAACGGCTCTGTTCACAGTGACCTATTTTGGTGCATGTCTCTTTAAATGATAATGCACTACTGCTCACCCCAAACCTCTCTTCAATATTTTTTTTTTGGTGCACTACCATGAAAAACAAATCCACTGCACCCTTTTATTGCTCACTTTTACATCCAACCTCAAAACACCTGTATTGATTGCAAGACACTGTTGTCGCTACAGCTGCTTGAGTGTGGAGAAAAAAGTGGACATTGTACAACTGGCTTAAGTGAACTTGTTTTGTTGTACCATTGCATCAATGAATCGAAATATTTATTTTATAATTTATATTCCATTTGTAGAGATTTCTGATGCACTGGTTTGTTTGCGATCAGGTGAGAAACCTAGGACTATTTCATAAAAGTCGTTTTTTGCAAAAAATTCATTATGCTGGAATTATTTTAATGATGGAAATTAAATCAGAGGTATGTGTTTTTGTGTGATCAAAAGGATTCCAATGACATAAAACACTGGAGTAAGTGACAAGGTGTTATGATGACTTTTTTGCATTTTTTTTTATTGATCACTGCCACATTTGACCATTCAGACTGAGTCCTTTTGCCTTAGATCTCAGTAAAAGTACTAAAATTCTTCATCTTTCCAGAGAATAAAAACACAATTTTAACAATGTCAAATAATTTACCATATATAATTTATACCTTCATAACTGTTATAGTGCCACCTTTTATGTCACAATAAAAGTTGGTGTGCATGTTTAGAATCGTATGTTGCATATTCTTAACTAATTTCATTAAGTTTCTTTTAGAATTTATAGGCTTTTGGGTAAATGAGTCTAGAATTGAGGGCTAGCGCCACCCTGGAGGCTAATCGCCACTCCGCATGCGCCACACATACAGGGGTGTATTTCATCTGTGGCACAACCCCAGGGCACTTGCAGCAGCTGCTAAGCTAATACCAGTTCTCTGATGTATAACCAGTGCCTGTGGGTTTTAAAATTGGAGAGAATGTGAAAATCGGAACAGTTTGTGAGAGAGAGAAGAAACCTCTGCAGCTATTCCATCTCCAGTTGAGCCTAAAGTGCTTCCCTAACAAACAAAACATTGACTCATTGTTTTAAAATATGTAGATTCCATATTCACTAATCAGCTTTGTGCTAGAATGTGAGTGAAAATATATCAGTGGAACAATCTGAATATCCCCAAGGCATCTAGAGAAAGCGATATCTCGTGTTTCTGGCTGGAATTTCATTATTCATTTCAAAGTCTGCTTGATCATGGCCCATGTCACTCCTAAATTTAAATATCAATGTGATCTATCCGTGTTTTTGCAAAAAAGAGAAGTTGCAAGATCAGCCGTGGGAATAAACGGAGCAGGAGAAAACAGATAGATTGCTGCAGCAATTCTCATCAACTCTCAGGATTAGTGAGAGGGCGAATGTGTTACCAAAACCAATGGACGTGTAGAAAAATGGCACTCAGCTCGGTGGAAAAACATTGGGTTCGGGGGAAGGTGAGGAAGAGAGAGGAAGGATCGGTGTCAGCCCATCAGTTTGGAGATACATTATTGAAGACTACAGTCGGGCACATGTAGTCAGTCCTCTATGGATCCTGTTTACCACGATGTATCTGCTGCAAGGTGCAGGATTAGTGTGAGCGGTGGCTGGGAGTTTGGAAATAGATGGTGCAGTGGAGATGAGGGTGTGTGGGAGAGAGGAACGAAGCGTGTGATTCATAATGTAGGGTATAACAGGTTTTTGTCTAGAATGGTTCAGGATACATCCAATCCTTATATTGATTGGAAAACAACAACAAAAAGTGAGTGACATGAAATCAGACTAAGCTGTGACTGAAAATGTAAGGATGCAATTGTGGGAAGGAAGACGTTATTGAATGAAAATACGTTTGTAATTAGGTTCTGAGGAATAGACAGTGAGAGAAAGAAAAATGTGGATCTGATGGTTTGGGTGTAGTTGGCGGGAAAGGAGGTGGGGAGACGGGTGGGTAATAAACCAGAGTGGTTGTGTTAAGGGATTGTAAATTCAAAGTGCTCTGTGAAACGGAGAAGGAAAATGAGCCCCACACATCTACGACTCTCTCTCTCTCTCTCACACTCGTTCTAGCTCTTTTTCTCTCACACTTTCTCTCTCTCACACGCACATACATACACATTCTCTCTCGCGCGCGCGCTCGCTGCCTCTCTATAAACCAGCACATCTCTCTCTCTCTCTCTCTCTCTCTCTCTCTCTCTCTCTCTCACTCTCACTCAGTCTCACTCAGTCTCCTGCTGCATCCAACGAACACAACACACTCACTTACTGCCGTGACTTCGTTTATCGTTTCTTTTGTTTCCAGACTGGATTTTATACCGATCAGCCACAAAGATATATCGCGCTAATCGGGTTTCACTCCGAATTGATTAAAGACGCGCGCAGAAGATTCCAGTGGATCGTGGATAACGCGACGCTTTCCGTAAACGAACACGTAACGTTCATTTCTGTGCTCTATTCGTTCCGGGTTCGGGAGAAGCGTGAGTATAGATTACAGCACGAAATACTATTGAGACAACGACAGATTGTTTTAGTTTTTAGCGCTCCCGCTCGTTAACGTTATTTCGGGTAAATGTACTCTCTTGTTACATTTTAAACCGCTTCTTTAGACTCTTTGTAACGTCACGTTAACTTTTAACGTCAGTTGCGTTCACGAGCTTAATGTCGGCTTATTTAAAACTTTGGTGAACCTTTGAAACTTACATTTTTAAGCGTACATTTGTAAACGTTCACTCGCTGTGCGCGCGCAAAAAGTTCAGTACGCGGAACCTGTTAACGCGACGCTTATAGTTTTTTTTAATTTCCTCTCCGCAGATTTGTTAGGTCAATTAGAAAAATCAAAACCACATGCCTTTGAATCGTCATCTATGTTGTGTTTAGGTTTATCTCTTAAACTCATCCAAGCTGAAAATGTAAAAGTGGATTTTAGTGCATCTAAAAGTATATTAAATATATATAGGAGTTCGCGTGAGATTTTGAATGAATAATTTCAGCATTGAAGGAGACTAAAATTTACACTATCCAATATATATACAATATATATAAGTAAAACCTTCATGTAAAACAACATCAAGAACCTAAACTGTGTTGGCACACACTCATGCCCACTATGGCCAAACTATCCTGGCATCACAGCAGAGGACGGCACTTGGTATCAACTTCCTACTTTGTTTTGGCCACCCTTACTTTACTGTTCTCCTGGTCCTGCCCGGTTCTAGGCAAGAAGAAGCTCTACATCGGAGCCCTGTTCCCGATGAGCGGCGGATGGCCGGGTGGCCAGGCTTGTCTCCCTGCTGCCCAAATGGCCCTGGATCTTGTGAACAAGAGAACGGATATTCTTCCGGATTATGAGCTTGAATTAATCTACTACGACAGTATGGTAAGTGAGCACTGCATGTGAGCCTCTTTAATTACTTTCCATTATGTAAACTGTTTGATTGCATGCAATTGAGTGTGCACCAAACTAGTCATTCCATGAGAGTGTTTGCTTGCTGTTGATGTTATTTATTCAGACAGTGTAAGTGTCATTATCAGTGGCTTGCTGAAGATTTGTGTTCACAGGAGATTTCTGAGCAAATTTACATTTTACGACAGCATATTAGGTCAGCTGTAGTATGCTAATATGGGTTTGGTGTAAGCTAATGAACATAATGTTCTTTAAATGGGAATTTGTACTTGATTCAGTGTGACTTCATTAAAACTGCACAGAGCAATGTTTTGACAGCATCATATTAGTTATGCTGTCACCTGAGGTTTGCTGGAAAATATCTATTCATAGTGGCCCAATATACCTTCCGCTTTCCCTGTTTATATCTTTCCATTGCCTTCACTCTCTCTCTACTTCTCTCCATCTTTCCCACCTGCGTCCCTCCTCCCCCGCACAAGAGATGCCAATGCATACTGCCTCTCTCTCTCACACACACACACACACACACACACATATGCAGAGTGCAAGCCAGAGTTTTAGACAGAAAAGACATACAGATACATGCAGAGCGCAAACAGTTAATTCCCTGTGACTGTTCGGTGTTGCTAAGAGCTTCACTGTGATTGGTCGGAACGGGTCTGCATTGGAACCCCGCTTCAAAGATACAGGAGAAGGAGGAAAGACTGGGGGTGGAGGTTGGCATGACAACAGTTTCCAAGACCACTGCTGTTCAAACAAACACATAAGGCCACAGATTGCTTTGACAAAAGAGAGAAAGAAGCATGGTTATTTATGATTATTGCATAAACAGAGTCAGATGGATAAATGGGAGAAATTAGCTGGCTGGTGTGAGACTATAGATGTATGAAGTCCCGTTCTTCCGTCTGCACTCGGACATATTGAGAGCATCTTTTCTGATCCCCAGCAGTCGGTGGATGTACTCAGAACCCCTGTGGATCCGAATGAATACATGCACACAGAAACACTCTCATGCAGAGAGCCGCGTCTGATTAGGATTCAGCACCAAGGACAGCTACATTTAGAGAGCAGGAAAGCGCTGTGTCATCAGGAGGCTTAAGGCGAGCAGGAACATTTCATCTGAGTTGGGTTTTAGGTATTCAGACCCAGATGTCCCTTAACCTTTTCGCACGTAAGTTCTAAAATAGTCAGACCAGCAGTCTGGCGTGAGTTTTTTTCTGCGACCGTTATTTTGCAATCAGTCGCGTTCTAATTTCCATGGAGACGCATGAACCTTGTCATGTGACATTTCAGTCAAAATGGCGCGCACACAATGGATAACCGTCTGCAGGTGAGTAACGTTAGCTTGGATATTTCGCTTTATTTAATTTTTTTATTCAAAACCTCTCAAATAATTTGTTAGCGTGTACCGACTATGGTTGAAATGGTTCTGTTTGCTGCCCCCCCCCTCCCTCCACTGCTGTGAACTTCGCTTGCACATGGTACTTTGCATCTCCCCCAGAAACGCCGCGTGACAATTGTTGCATCTCCCCCAGAAACGCCGCGTGACAATCGGTGCATCTCCCCCAGAAACGCCGCGTGACAATCGGTGCATCTCCCCCAGAAACGCCGCGTGACAATCGGTGCATCTCCCCCAGAACAGCCGCGTGACAATCGGTGCATCTCCCCCAGAAATGCCGCGTGACAATCGGTGAGTATTAGTATTTAGTTGTTAATTTTATTCTGAAGCATCTAGAATTATTTACAAGCATGCAATAAATATGAATAAAGATTTTATGTCATAAAAATTATCTTGTAAAACGGACTGCTCAAAAATGTGGTCGTTCACGTCATTACGATTTGTTTGTCTATTTTGCATAAGTTATTGCAAAAATGTTCCATAATCCGTGCATTCAGGGGGTAAAGTCAGGGTTCAGTTGAATTGATACGTTATACATAACGTGAATATAACAAAGCACATATTTGACGTTAAATCAATTTTCTTGTTTGTTTTAGTATATTGCTCACCGAGTTTTATATCTCTCAATTGCAAAGCAAATCAAAAGATGCCATGTTAAAGCAGAGTAAAGCTACATGGCATGACATTGTTAAATGATATTTTCCTAGCCTACAAAACATTTGAGTAAGCTAATAAGTGAAGTGTGACCATATAGTCTATACAATTATTATATTAATATATGTTCACACACATTTTTTTTGTTGTTGTTGTTTAAAGCGCTATATAAATAAAGGTGACACCTCACTTATCAGCTTGCTCAAATGTTTGTATAGGGAAATATAATTTGATGATGTCATACCATGTAGATTTCATACCATGTAGTGAGAGATATGTATAGCATATGCACAGCTGCACTACTTCCTGAACTTCAGCTAGCTCCTTTGTTTTCTGTCTGCCATTATTGGACAAACTGATTAATCCAGGTGTGCCTGACCTAAGGAATCACAGCAACAATAATCCGACAAACCTGGATTAATCAGTTTGTCCAATAATGACAGACCGGAAACAAAGGAGCTGGCTGAAGTTCAGGAAGTAGTGCAGCTGTGCATATAGCCCAAAAAGAATGTATGTTTTGGGCTTCATGTATGTTTTATTAAAATGTAAGGTAAATGTTTAATACAAACTATTATACAAAAACGTTTATTATTACTATTACAAAACAGAAAACAAATATATTTACAATGACTAACAATTAAAATAGTATCATAAACAAACACAAAATCTGTAAATATACTCTGACTTTTGGTAAATGTTTTTGTTTAAAACAAACTATATTATACATACTGGTACCTTTTATATTTAATAATATAATTACAATAAATTATAAAGTATCATCATAAATTCATTAATATAGGCTACTCTGACTTTTTACAGGCTTAATAATGCTTCATGAAAACCAGTCATCATATCAGCTTTGTAAACAAATATAAAAACAAATATATGTACAATAAATATTAAACAAAAAACTATAAATATACTGACTTTTAATAAATGGTTTTGTTTAAAGCAAACTATTATACACAATAATATGATTACAATAAATAATAATTAACAATGTATCATCATGAATTAATATACTCGGACTTTTTACAGGCTTAATAATGCTTCAGTGTGTGGTACTCCTCAAAACACGGGACAGCACACAAGGGAGTGTTGCATGGCACACACATGTGCTTGGTGAGGCGCCTCTGCTTGCCCTTGCGTGTGCTGGAGAGGCAGACCTTGCAGTGCCGCCTGGTCTTGCTGCCCTGGGAAGTGGTCTGAGGGACTTCAGATGGGAAATGCCTGGCTGTAAGGCGCAGAGGAGTGTCCAAGGCAGGACGCCCGCCTTTGGTTGGACCTCGCAATGTGCTGTACTCCTCCAGCAGCCCTCTCATCAGGTTGGTCCTGAATTGTAAGGAGGTGATTTCCTTTCCTACTCATAGTAGAGCACATCAATAGGAAGTGAGGAGAAAATAATAGTATGTGACCGTGTGGTCTGTTTATTATTGTGAATTTGTTAACACTTTAAATTACATTAATTAAAAATGTTAGCACTTTTTATCTTGTTTATATTTATTTGTATCCATTTCTCACCAGTAATTTGCCGGTAGACGATGTGGCTGTTGAGTAAAACCGTGTCGAGTACATGAAAAAATACTTTCTTGTACCACTTGGTAGACTTTCTGGTGCATTCATGAAAACCAGTCATCATATCAGCTTTGTCCACTGCACCCATCTTTTTGTTGTACTCCAGCACACAGACTGGCTTCATCATTGGTTGCCCAGTGAGGTGATCCAGCTTGCCTGTGGCTGCCATACCAGTTGGATGGACCGTGGTAAGGACATGAACATCCCTCTTGTCATGCCATTTTACTGCCAACTGTGACCCATTCTCTTCGAATTCCACCTCACCTTTTTTCATCTTGCAGGTGAACTTTGGCATCCCTTTTCTGTTTCCGCGCACAGTCCCACAAGCTCCAGTGCCAAGTGACAAGAGGTGCTGGAAAAGTGTGGGACTACTGTACCAGTTGTCAACATATAGAACATGACATTTGCTTACGTAAGGTGCTAAGAGTGTCATCACAACGGACCCAGAAATCCCAAGTCCTGGGTAATGTTGGATGTCAGTGGAGGATCCGGTGTAAATGATCATGTCCTCCACATAACCAGTTAGCACATCACACAAAACAAAAAACTTGATCCCAAATCTGTGCCGTTTGGATGGAATGAACTGACGAAATGCCAGCCTGCCTTTCCACTTCATCAGAGACTCATCCACACACAGATCCCTGTATGGCACAAAAATGCCACGAAAAGAGGAGGTGAGCGCAGTGAATATGTGTCTAATTTTTTTCAGCGGGTCATTGGAAACTGCTGTCGCATTGTTTGCAAAGTGAAGACAGCGGAGGAGCAGAAGGAAGCGATCCTGTGAGAACAAAGACCCAAAAAATGGGGTCAAGAGCATGGGGTCTGTGCTCCAGTAATCACGAAGTGATGGTTTTTTGATCACACCCATTAAGAGAACTGACACTAAAAATGTGTACATTTCAGGGATATTTGTTGGAACCCATTTAACCAGCTTCCCTTTCATTTCCTTCTCTTGCAAGTCAGAGGCATAGCGGTTTGTTTCCTCCACAATTTCTCCCATGACATCTTCCGTTAGAAACAATTTAAAACAATTTACCTCACTGGGTGATTCTGGTGGATTTTGCACACCACAGTGCTGGTTGTTAAAATTGCCTGGGCCAGGAGGATAAAAAAGGTTGGTTGCCTTCCACAACGAGTTTAACGTTATCTCTTCTGCCTCATTAGGAACTGGTGTCATCTCTTCATCTTCAAAGTTGTCCAGAGCTTCAAGATTTGGGGGAAGATCCTCATCACTGTCACTCTCTGCCTCGCTGTCAAAAATCTCCTCATCAGAATTAAAAAAAATGTCCTCAATTTCCTCATTTGTCAGTTTTCTTCTTTTAAATGTATTATCTGTCATTTTCTCTTATGTTGGTGAGCTGGATTAAAGTTGTGTCTTTAAATTACAACAAAGGCGATTGTGAGGTAACGGTGACGTCAGCTTTACTTCAGTTATCAGTGGGAAAAAAAGACTGCAATCCATGACAGTTAAAATATTTTTATTTTTTATACAAAATATTTACAAACTTGTAGTTATTAACATCGTTAAATATATTTAAGTTAACTCCTAATGTGGTATTAATACTTGGTGAAAAAAAACATCATGTTTGTTGATCGGTAAGTTATCACGTGACGGGCTATTGGCGCCGCCATTATTTGTTTACAACGCTGATGGAGAGTTGGACTTAGAGCCTGCTGGATTTACAACATGCAAGATCATCCATGTTTCCCGGAATAAATGACTGTAACCCCCGCTTCACTGCATCTCACGCGACGCTCCTGCTTGACGCTCACACGCTGCTCCTGGAGTGAATGCACTCATTGATTAACATGCACGCACGTCTGAAAAAATACCCGCTGTTCACGCGTTGCTGACACTTGCGGTGTGAAACAGCTGTTATCTACAAGGTATGTGTTTGACTTGAATAAATATTAATATTACATGTTTAAAATGTTCTTTTACTGTTATAAATATGAGTGTGCAATAACAACCTGTATTTCTGTTATTGTGTAGTGTAATTTAAAGTGAATGAAACATAAAATAAACATTAAAATACACTGAACAGTTGTGATAATAATTGTAGCTGAGCACGTCTGTCTCTGGCTCAGTGCCAGTCAAAGCGGGAAAGCAGTGAAAGCTAAAGTTTGAAATTTTGAATTTAGCAGTTGATCACGTGATTTACTGAACGTTCTAATCACACCGGTGTGATCGTACGCTCCAGGGACCAGCCAAGACTGATCACACCGGTGTGATCGTACGAATACATGCACACAGAAACACTCTCATGCAGAGAGCCGCGTCTGATTAGGATTCAGCACCAAGGACAGCTACATTTAGAGAGCAGGAAAGCGCTGTGTCATCAGGAGGCTTAAGGCGAGCAGGAACATTTCATCTGAGTTGGGTTTTAGGTATTCAGACCCAGATGTCCCTTAAACCTGTGCTCGGTGTAGTTCTGGGCCGTCCTTGACTGGAGCGGAGGATGGCGCTCTGCCCGGAGAGGGTACGAAGGGGGCATGCTTATTAGTATGGACTGGACCTGTAGAGTAGTGAAGAGAAACTACAACAAATATATTTGTAAAATTCCCATTTACTCTGATAGTAAAAAAAAAGAAAAGAAAAACACGTAATCTGTAAAAAGGGTCCATAGAGTTCATTTTGTCAATTGTTTTTTTGTAATTTAGTCTGGGCCTGTCTCAAATGCCCTTTTTAGTTTTTATCATATTTTGTTTTTGTTTAGACAAGTTTTAGTTGACTAAAAGTCTGAAAATTTTAGTTTTAGTCAATGAATATGTTTAATTTTAGTCATGCTACATAATGGTTAAACTGCTAATCACAATTATTTTGCTCAAAATTATAATTGTGATTACTGATCATGATTGTTGTCATTCGAGAAATGTCATCATAAATACTGCACTTTCATCTATAAGCACAAATAAAGAAAATGTTGACACATGATTTATTTTACCTCATCTAGTTTCCTGATTTATTATATTATCATATAAATTAACACAATCTCTACATTATGAAAACTAGTAAATCTCAGAAGCTTCTCTCAAAAACCAAAACACAGAAAATCCTAATATTAATTGCAATAATTCCAAATGATATTCTTGTTTTCCTATTAAAATAACAACAACAAAAACTTCATGTTTTTTGGCACCATAGTTGAGCAGAATATCACAATGGAGATCACTAAACTCCAACATTTTGTCAAGGATTTCAGTTCATCATAGTTCATCACTTTTTCCCCATTGTAGAGAGAGACCATGCGTATTGTTGCTAGATTAAAAGTAAACGCTAGGCAGAAAATGTGTCCTTTTTGGAGAAAAGCTGTGATGGGGGGATTTAAATTCTTGACATCTTGCAACCTCAAGCATGAAAACTTGCAAAGGTCTAAATTATTTCTTCTCTTTTATGTTGAAGAAAATATAAAGAGATTTTGTATATAGGGAGTTTTTAATTTTGAATCTATATTTTGCTTCGACTTTAACGAAAGTAAAACTAGTATGAAATAGGGTGGACATTGCAGGCATTACATGTTACATGTACTCCAGTCTTCTTCAGTGTCACACGATCCTTCAGAAATCATTTTAATATGCTTATTTGCTGTTCAAGAAACATTTCTGAATATTATCAATGTAGAAAACTGTTGTGCTGCTTAATATTTTTGCAGGAACTAATACAAAGAACCGCATTTTGAAATAGAAATCATTTGTAACATTATAAAAGTCTTTACTGTATAATTTAAAGATCACAAAATAGTTTTGTAGTAAAAAAATGTATTTTAATTACACAAATGTGTCTTGTTTTTTGTGTAGTTACTTAGAACCTTTTATGATCAGTCAAATATATTGTAAAATAAGGAAATGTTCTTCCTATCTTCAGGATAATCTGTATTCAGTTTTTTTTTTTTAAGAAAAAAATAGAATTCAGTTTTTGCAGTTGTTTTGATTTCGTGGAACCCAGGTGCTTTTAAAGTGTAAGGCTCACGCATGGCTTCCCTCAGGGTTGGAAAGTCAGAGCCCAAACAAAGTCTCCGTGCTGGGAATATGATTCTGCCGACGACCCCCAGGGAGTCTGGAGAGAGTCTGCTCAGAGATTGCACCAATCAAGCCTTGAATCATGTTAAACTCATGTTTGTTTTTATTCTTTATAGCTTTTGCTCCTGTTTAAGCTGTTCTTTGTTCCCAAGACAACAAAAGCCCAGCTTTAGAAATGCTGGCTGTTCTCAAGGCCACTGGCTGCAACTGTGCAAGTTTGCTCTCAACACATGATCAATTGTGGCTTTAATCTACTATTATCATTTAAATGAGATACTGATTTTTCATTGACAGTAATTTTAAGACAAATTGGGGGAAAAAAGATGCTGATTGTCAGCGTCGGGTTAAAGACTGATGAGAATCCACGTTTTGCAAACAAACATTGTTTGTTGGTCTGTGTATGAACAAATGCATGTGTCCTTGGAGGGCTTGGGCTGTTTTTTGATTGATTTCTTTATTTCTTTCACACGCGTCATCATTTTAAAGACAAAATTACAATAGTTATAGAAAGGTTAATGTGTGAAAAAAAGGGGAGACCCCAAAAAAACTATTAAAAGCTTTTAGGTGGGGGCCCAATAATACCATACAACATATAACATACAAGGACAATCAGGTTACAATCAGGTTTTCTGTAGATTACTGCTTTATCCATGTATGCTCCTTTTGTTATGCTTTCCCGTGCAGATATATCTCTACTTAAGTGATTCAGTATGAAATGAAGTCACTTTCCTATATACTGTAGCAGAGAATACAGTGTGAATGATTTTTATTTATTTATTTTTTTTTATTGAGGTGTGCAGTTTTGAGTATGGAGTGGCAAAATGCCTCATGAATAGTGACATCTGTGCTTCAAATCTGAATATAGATTATGCATTTAAAAGGGTTTTTCTCTCTGCTTTCCAGTGTGATCCTGGTGAGGCCACGAAGCTGCTGTATGACCTGCTGTACACGGAGCCCATAAAGATTGTCCTGATGCCAGGCTGCAGCTCTGTGTCCACACTGGTGGCTGAAGCCGCGCGCATGTGGAACCTCATAGTGGTGGGCTTTCCTCTTCATCAGATCTCATTCGCTTTGAATGTTCACTGATGAGATGTCAATGTAAGGATGTTGAGGAAAAACTCAAGGTTTATTAAAGTGATGACAAAATGTTATTTTCGGCAAAAAACGCTTAAAATTTCAGACAGGGGAGTGAAAGCAATTTGACTTGATATAGTTTACAGTACATGTAGGTACTGTAGAAATGAGGTGATTCAGCCTAGCGGTTAGATATCAGGGATCCAAAAAGTTATAGGTTTAATACTAAAAGATGAGATTAAAAGGATGGGAATGCATAGATTTCAACAGGGATTGTTTGTTGCATTGTTGTAGAGAAAATACACAAGAGTTATGAAATTAATTATAGCGTGTCTCACTTTCGATTGTTTTGGGAAATACAACTTTCAAAGTTTCTTTTAATTTAGAATACATGTTTCATTATTTGAAGTCTTGGAGATTCTGTGAATGCATGCATAAATTGATAAAAATGATACCTAAAACCATATACAGTACACTAGCATTCAAAAGGTTTTTTTTGTTGTTGTTGAAAGAATGCATTATTGTGAAAAGTTAATATATATATATATATATTTTTTTTTTTTTATCTCATATTATTGAACATACTGTAAGACAATCACTGAATTACAGTCCACAGCAATCCATTGAGTTTGTCTGTCCTTCTGAGATGAAGAGGACGATCAGACAGGATGTGTATGAATTATATGTACTCAGAACTAAATAAAACATATGCCCCCGGTTTCACAGACAAGGCTTAAGCCTAGTCCTAGACTAAAATGCAAGTCTGAGTTGTTTCAAATGAAAGAAACTTGTACTGATGGATCTTAAAATATATCAGTGCCTTCGTTTTGTCTCAAGATGCACACCAGTAATGTTTTTTTCTAAGGCATGTTTATAAAAATTACTTAAATGTCCTAATTGAACTATGGCCTAATCCTGGTTTAGGCTAAGCACATGATGTGTTTAGAATTAATCACACTATTAACATGTTCATTTGACATAGATAAAAAAATAAAAACATTAAAGAGGTGAACATACCTGTAGTCACCAGCATTTAGTTTTTATGACTTCTGTATGATTCTGTACATCACAAACTGAACTCTCCAACAGGTCTAATCCCTGAAAAGGTTATGCCACAGTGAAAATGAGCTATCTAAATGCATTCCCATTTCAGAACACTTCGTTCAAATTCCCGAAATCAGTGAAATGGCTTCCAGACATTTGTCATTTTATTTAGCTTTTGGCTCGTGCACTCCCACTGCCTAATCTTTCATTTTTCTTTTTTGAAAATCAGTCTCTTTATTTTTCATGCACTGCTCTATTTTTATATCTGTTGAGAGCTTTTTCTCTTCACATATGAGTTTTGACCTATATATCCCCCTGCTGGCCTCGAAACCCTCCCTTTTTCCACCCCCTCAGCAGACCTGTCACTCAACAACGTCTCACTGCATCTGTGAATGACATTGAGTTATTGGAAAAATATTTATAACCCCTCTGCTGTCTTCTGATTTGACTGCCTGATTAACATAAAACAGGAAATGTTGAAATGTCAACCTCTTTTTTCATTCATTTTACACCTGTGTTTTGGATTTTAACTTTTTATCACAGCTTTGCATGCTTTTCTTACACACTACATCCCCCAATGTTAAGTAAAGCTGTTCTCAGTGAACTGTGATTAACCTAACAGGAGATAATTTAGTGCCTTGGGTACTGGTTTTCCTGCAGGTGATTTTATCGCACATTTTCTTCACTAGCTTGTTTCTAATTTTCCTTCGAAGGTCTCAGTGTCTGTACAGTGGAAATGTGTGAATGTATTTCTAGTGCTCATTTCTCATGAACCATTGATATTTGCTTGCAGTTGTCCTACGGATCCAGTTCACCAGCACTCTCCAACCGTCAGCGTTTCCCCACCTTCTTCCGCACACACCCCTCAGCCACATTGCACAACCCCACCCGAGTGCAGCTCTTCCAGAAGTGGAAGTGGACCAAGATCGCCACCATCCAGCAGACCACTGAAGTCTTCACCTCTGTGAGTAAGATATATACAAGTACAGATGTTTTAAAAGCAGTAACCATGCAACGAAAAGCTTGCAGACTTGTGTTGGGTAGCCTCACCCACACTTAAACCCCATTGGTCCAAAGTCCTTCTCCTCATAGTTATGCATGCATACAGTTATGCAAGTGTCATTAAAGCATGAAATTACATTCAAAACCCAGTTAACTTCTATAATGCGACAAATTTAAAATGTACGTGTATTTCCAAGTGAATCAGCATATTCGGTGAAGACAAAAATGTAGGGCGTGACATGATTTCATCCTGGATCATGTCAGATCGACATTTCATACCAGAGTTTGCACTTAGTATTGTGGTTGAAAAAATAGGCAGCCTTTATGATGTCAGCAAAAAAAAGTAAATTGTTTCAGAGCTGGATTATAAAATTTTAATGCAACATTATGACAACATTTTCTTCGATTCACCATGTTTGCTATTGCAAATTCCATTTGCATTGATCTTGACCTAAAATATTAATTTTAAATCGTGAATTGTTTTGGTTGGTCTAGTGTTGTCATGGTACCAAAATTTCAGTATTCGGTACCGATACCAGTGAAAATCCACGGTTCTCGGTACAAATTTCGGTACGAAAGCAAAACACAAAAATATGCTAATGAAAAAAAAAACTTTTTAGCACTAAAAATAAAACCAATGCCATTCTTTATACTTATTTACAATTGTGTTTAAAGTTTTTCTACAAGTTATATAATTATGAAAAACAGTAAACAAGTTTCACCCAAATTTAATTTGTCTTTTAATTTATGAAATTTAAACACATTTTATTTTTGGTAAATAAAAGGGATTTGCTATTAAAATTAAAACATGGAAGAAATATTGTGATTTATTTCTTTAAAAAATAAAGTTTTATAAATTTTTCAACAGTAGTAGCAGTATCACATACATTTTACTAAATAATAGTAATATTTCTAGCACAATGCCTTTATGTAAAAATTAACTTTTAGGCCTAATGAATGCCTATTTGTCATTTTATCTGAACTTAAGACTGGTGGTGATGCTTAAGATATTTTTGGTCATTGAGGGTTTCTGTAAAAAAATAGTAATAGATCATATTAATTATTATTAAAAGATAATACTACTACTAATTCTACTATCATACTAATGTATATACAATGCGCTATGAATTGATGAGCTGCTGGGTTCATGAATATTAATCACGTTGTCTGCGTTTGGTCAAAATGATTTGCTGAAATCAAAACAGGGACGGTAAGAGATCAGCGCCAGCCAATGAAATTGCCATTTGCGCATTAGCTCCGCCCACTACCGGAGAAACCGGTATGTCTTCTGCTTGTTCGAAAATGAATATGAATAATTCTAAATGAACTCCATTATTTTGACAGGAGAAGACAACAAAGAATAGTTTACATATAGCGTGTCGATTCAGCGTGGTAAGACTCTCGCTCTCTCTCTCTTTGCATGTGTGGGAAACAGCGCTATCAGTAAAGCGACGGTGAGTCGTGCGCCTTCACAAAGAGTTTACAGAGCATCAATTACAGGTGCGGTGTGCGTCCATTGAGATGAACTGAGAAGTTCAGATCGCTTGATGGAGAGAGAACTCTGAAGCTCAGATGCTGAAATTAATGCAAGCGTCATGCGCTTCAGTCTATGTAGTAAACAAACCCGCACGTCTCTGCCATTCATTAATTCACACAGAAACACACAACATGAAGGATTCATATTTCAACCAACTTTTGCGGCTTAACATTTACAGATACTGGTCCATATGGAGATTTGATTTGATTAATTTATGCTAACTTTGACAAATTCCATGAATGTCCATATTAAAATGTAAGTTTCATTTTCATGACTGGATTTTGAGATTCCATCCTCGTTTTCTGCTTCGCGGAAATCATAGCGCTGAACCGGGTTTGAACGGGACCTCGGTACTACCGGTACTTAAAGAAACCTGGTACCGTCACATTTAAATTTTTTTAGTACCGACTTGGTACCGAAGTACCGGGTCTTTTGACAACACTAGGTTGGTCAATAATTAATTTTAAATGCTAAAACAGTTGTAGGAATCATAATGTGTTAAAGTAGTACTGTACAATAAATAAAATAAGCACATATTAAATAAATGTTTACAAGATGTAATACAAGTCTCAGTTGTCCCCAGAATGTGTCTGTGAAGTTTCAGCTCCTCTTTTCCAGAATAGGGCTGAGCCCTTACAGCTTGTGCCTCGGATAACATCTGTTTGGTTTAGATTATCATGTCTTATCATGCCGAAAGTGTATTTGCATGCTTTTTTAAACGCATATCAGTGCAAACTTCTGAAAAAGGTTTTTCTGAGCGCACACATCCGAAGCACGTGAACAGAAAGTGGCTGTCACACAGCGTTTGTGTACTAAACTAAGTTAAATTACATGTCTTATTGCACTTAAACTGTCATATACACACAAGTTTATGTCAAAAACATGATACATAAATGTCTGTGAACGTAAACAGCTGGGAAAGAAATTGCTTGTTCATATTACATCTGTATATTAAGTGACTGCAGTGTAATATACAATACTGCTGTCTACGCTGTTATATGACCCAAACAATCAAATTAAAACAGAAAATAACTCAATGGTCTGGACTGAATAACTTCTGTAGCTTTAATAAGAAGTCATTTCTTACTTGAATGCTGCTTTTAAATGCTCTAGCGTGAAGATATACATGGTGGATGGTGTGTAGCTCACTCAGGATGGGATCTATGCTAACAGATTCTGCAAACAGTTTTTTCTGAGACACTGTTTATGATTTATGGGGATTAAAAAAAAACTGTGGGAGTATATGTAAAACTAAAAATGTTAAATCACTTGATAGGTAATATAACACATAAAGAACAATGGTTCCCGGGATTTTTGAGAACTGGAGCTTGTAGCCTAGAATTTTTCTTTCTAAATTATGTGAAAATCATCTTGTTTACTCACTTACAGAAAAACAATATATTGATTTAAATTTTCTAAGACACGGTTTGTTGGTAAAAGTCATATGCGAGTAGGCGTAAACTATCATGAATATCATTGTGATTTACACCTGAGAAGACAAAGGCCTGCATAATGAGCTGCATAATGAGCCTTTCAGTCAGCTGTGTCACTGAGAGGGAGGAGTTACAAGAAAGAATGTGAGGACAAAATAAATGTATTGATTTTATGTTTGTGGTTTATTTAGAATATATTTAATTATCCCACAACTTAATTTAATATTCACTTGCGAGTGCAGTTAAACAGTTTATGAGGAACAATCTAAGCTGACTTTCAAAGCTGAATTATTTGCATCATTACTCCAGTCACACAATCCTTCAGAAATCCTTTTAACAATCTGATTTTCTACAACAACAAAAATAACAATTATTGTTATTATTATTATTATCGTTATCATTATTATTATTATTATTATTATTATTAATGTTGAAAAGAGCGGAGAATATTTTTTCATGGTTTTTTTGGGGATAAATTTAAAGAACAGCATTGTTTTTTTACATTGGTTATATTTACATTTATTTGTTACATTTATATTATTTACATCAAGCTTTTGAATGGTATAGTATCAGAATCAGAATGAGCTTTATTGCCAGGTATGTTTACACATACGAGGAATTTGTTTTCATGACAGAAGCTCCGCAGTGCAACAAAATGACAGCGACAGAACAAAAAACACAATAAAAGAAAAAAAAATACTAAAAATACAAATAAGTAGGTAAGGAATGACAATATACATCCCTTACCTACAGTAGTAGTGTATATTGTTATTAAACTTCATAATGTTTCACTTGATTATACATTTAGTCAGGAATTATAGTTTGGAAAAAGTCTAACTAGTAAAATGTTTACACGTTATGTGAAAAATAGTACAAGTATATAAATAAATATAAGGAGTCTTAATCATGTTTATGATCTCTGCTGAATAAAGCGCTTCATTCTTTTTTCTGAGGAAATCCAAATCTCAAATCCTCAGGTAATCCTCATCACATCTTTTTGGGGTGAATTATGTCTTATTCCTCTCATCGCGAAGCAAAGAGTAAAATAAAAAAACATGAAGAACAGTCTGGCTGCGTTGTCTTATGTTGTATGGGCGTATTCAAGGCACACGCTTCAGTGAAACATTAGAATCTGAATAGAGCGTTCAGCGCGGGGGCGTGGTCACATTAGAAGATAATGAAGGGAGACGTAAAAAACGGACATCGAGTTGTTTTCATATGGATTACTTTATCACAGAATATTTGTTTTCGGCAGTACTTGTTTAGTTTAAAAGTAGACATGTCAAGCTTTCTATAGATATATCTCTCATGTCTCTTCGTTGAGTATTTGCTGAATTACAGTTCATTTTAATGACGCGTTTGTAAATGAAGATCAGTGCAGACCGAGGCTGCAGACGGCACAACTTGTTTGTTATCTTTATTTTATCAAAGTTTTGTTGTTATTATGTCTGTATACAAAAAAGTAAACCCTTTACAGATTCGATTGATGTATTGCTCTTATCTGTACGATCAAAACTGAAAGTGTAATTTAAATTCTTTTCGGGGTTATCAGGAGAAAATGCCTCATAACACGTATACGCGTTAATCGACTCCAAAGGGTTAAAGTCAGTTGATATTGCTTCTCTCTTTATAATTATACAGTATGTGGCCTTAAACTGGTGTAGTTTGCCGTCTTCTTCCTGACTAAGATTAAGGCAATTAGTCACTATATTGAATTTTAATAATTTAACAGTCGCTTTATCCAAACAACTTGTAGATGAGGTAATGTTGCAATGACTTATAAATTGTATCCCTTAAAACTGAATCAAAAATGACATTATCAAAATATGACATTTAATCATAAATAACATACATAAACTTTTTTTTTTCAGTGAAAAAGTTTCTTCATGCATTTAAATGGCTTGAATATAACTCTACGCCTTTACCTCAGTCATTTAGAATAGGCAAATGAATATGCAAATTAGTCCACGCCTCCATTTAATTGCATCAGCTCGGACCTGCTCCACTTGCACTCAGTTAACTTAGGTAATAAACAATACAAAATGGCAAGTGTCAATGTAAGACTAATTAAGTCATATATGTTTGAACCAGAGACTGATCTCTTTAAAGACCACAAGGGGTCTTTAAAGGGTTAGTTTACCCAAAAATGAAAATTAGCTCATAAATTGCTCACCTTGAAGTCAGCCTAGGTGTATATGACTTTCTTCTTTCATATGAATCCAGTTAGAGTTATTTTAAAATTTGTCTTTGATCTTTCAAGCTGTTTGATGCAACTCAGCGGGTGTTGCACTCCATCAGTCCATGAGAAGTTTAATAAAGAGCACATCCATTAAAACAAAATGTCTCACATGGCTCCGGGGGGTGAACAAAGGTTTTCTGTAGTGAATCGATGGATTTTTTTAAAGAAAAATATCCATATTCAAAATGTAATGAACACTTTAATCTAGATATGTTTACATGGACACTTTTTGCTTCCATTGGAATGAATCCGAAGGTAGTGTTTACATGAACACTGAATAAGTGAATGGGTTGATATGTGCATTTATTTATATGTTAAAAGCTTCTGATCGGATTTAATTTTTTGACATGCGCAAACTGCATGAATATACAGAGTTTCCCGCTGTTGTCGCATACTGTTTTAAAAAGCACATGTGATATTTACCTACTCTGGGTTCTAATTAAGTGACGACCAGCACATGAACTGTGGTGCAGTACTGCTTACTTTATAAAACAGTAAAAGTGCCCCTTCCTGCACCCAGGAAGATGAGTGTCTTAAACAAGGACTGGTGGAATGTTGTGCTGCTCCACTTGTGAAAGGGGAGTTTTAAGATGATTAAACACTCATTTATTACAATTTATTCACCGCTTAATTTTCATTTTTGGTTGAACTAACCTTAGAATCCTATATATGCGTATAAACAAGTTGAATGGTTGTTAAACAAACCAAGTATTTTTGTGATTGATTCAGATCAATGAAATTGTGTATCAAATCAAATTTAATAATTCTGAATGAGCAAAAAAACACTTTTTGAATCAAATTGAACCCCCCCCCCCCCCTTACATTGAAACCACCCTACTTCTGGCTAATGTGATCTGATAATAGCATTTTCTTTTTACAATAAAGGATCTCCTTTGATTTAGGTTAACATCTTGGCTAGATTTCATTGCATTACACACAGCATTTTTTTCTTCTAGTGTGGGAAGACACAATCCTTCTAAAACACTATGAAGTGAATGCTTGAATGTTTTGCAACCCAGACAGGCTGTGTTTTACATAACTGAGGTTTTAGCAGTGTATAGCATGTTGTTTTGCATGCTATCTGTAATGTATCTGTGTGCTGTCGAAGACAATGTCTGGGATGTGAGATTGTGGGCTGTAGCTGATGTAAGCTCAGCTCAGTTTCTTTGTTTCCTGCTGCAGCCTGAGGTTATATCGACTTTATTAAATTTTACACGCTTGTTTTATTGATACACACAGGATGGTAAACAGTAAACAGAAATTAAATCTGCCAGTCTCTTTCTAATTTTCTTTCTTCCCTCATTTTCTTTCTCCATGCTTGTCTTATCTCTGCCTTTCTGCCGCAATAATATTCTTTCCCGTCTCTTGGTTTTTCACCTCCCGTCTATCCGCAGATGTTTTTCTCATCTCTATGCTCTTTACTTTCCTTCCCTCTGTTTCCCTGGTCTCCTTTAATCTTGTTCTTTCTCCCTCTTTCTCAGACTCTGGATGATCTAGAGCAGAGGGTGAAGGAGGCAGGCATTGAGATCAGCGTGAGGCAAAGTTTCCTCACGGATCCTGCTGTGGCCGTCAAAAACCTCAAGGTGCTTTCACTTTCACTCATCTAACAATTATCATACTGATGCCAAACACATATTTAATGTTCAGTAATATCATTAGTTTGACTGCACTGACACTAGTGGATGAGTATGTATCACTATATGATACATAATGTATCATATAGTGATTTTATTTCTTTTTTTAAACAACACAAAAGATATTAGCCTAACTAAATTTTTTTCATGTTTTCGTTTAGTTTGTTTATTTATACAGGGACATTTCACTAAATTCATTTATGTATTTTTCAGTCTTAGCTTATAGCTACATTTCAGCTGTATGAGGATTTGTGGGAAATGTGTTTAGGAAGCTGTGTTTTCTGTAAACAGTATTTATTTAGGTTTTTGTCGCTTTAAAGATTCCCCCAAAAACACAAACACACACATCTTTATTGCTATCTCTGGGTCTGTCGAGTCAAAGGACTTAATTGAAATTCCAGGAGTAAAATACAATACAATGGGATCTGATCTCATTCTTGAGGAGAATCATTTTAATTGGAACATGGGTCAGATGATATGTTCCCCCCAGTCCTCTCACCTCCCCATCCTGCTATCTCCAGTGATGGCTGGGCCCCTAGCTGCCTGTTTAGCAAAGGCCTGCCATGTGTGCCGCCCTAGTTTTGGTGCACAAGATAAATGGAGTACCACCAGAGGAACCATGGTAACCTGGAATATAGCACACCGCTGAGAGGGCAGAGTAGCACTGATTGGACTGCTTGTCCAAGCCAGAATTACTACAGTATTACTGCAGTGTTATGCACAGTAGCACTCTCAAACCTTCCTCTGATGCTAATTCACTAACTTTTGCAAATTGTTGCATTTATTGCTTTGTTCTAATCCTCAATTCTCGCTCTGCTCCTACAGCGGCAAGATGCTCGCATCATTGTGGGCCTGTTTTACGAAACGGAAGCCAGGAAAGTGTTTTGTGAGGTTGGTAATCAGCCATCCAGCTGAGCATTATTCATCTTTGTCAATGTCAAAGGGGAAACATGGTGTTTTTCTTAATTTTTTTACATTCTTGGCTCAAGTCGTTCCCTAAGCCTAAGTTTCACACAACCCAACTGCAGGTCTATAAGGAGAAGCTGTATGGGAAAAAGTATGTGTGGTTTCTGATTGGCTGGTATGCTGACAACTGGTTCAAGATCAAAGATCCATCCATCAACTGCACTGTGGAGCAGATGACAGAAGCTGTGGAGGGTCATGTGACCACTGAGATAGTCATGCTCAATCCGGAGACAGTGCGAGGGGCCTCTAACCTGGTGAGTGGGCCTGAATAATCTTTTTGTTTTCAGTTTGTGTCCTGTGGCCAGGCCCAGTCTGTGCCACATTTGTACTGTGGACTTGAATGCCATTTCAATTCGTAAAGCTATTAATCGGACTTACGATATCTTTTTTTTTTCGGATGTTAAAATGGGAAAACATTTTTTTAGCTTATATTAGAATAGCATATGTAAGCTAGTTCCGACCACTGAATAAAAAATAGAGCAGGTAATTGCAACTTTTTATCTCACAATTCTAGACTCTTTTTCTGAGAATTAAGCGAGATATAAACTCGCAGGTGCAAGAAAATGTCAGATTTGTGGAATATAAACTTGTACTGGCGAGAAAAAGGCAGAATTGCAAGATAAAAAGTCGCAAATACCTTTTTACATTTTTTTATCCCATGGCAGAACCGTGTTTCCAAAGGAACATAAGCCATATCTTCTATTGATCAGAATATAACAGAGACATATATATTAACAGTTGGGTGGGCTTTTTTGACTTGAGATAGCAAGCAACCACCTAGCTACTGGATTTTGAAGTTCCATTCTTTTTCAGTATTTCTGTATTTTCTCTTATTTGGCATCAGTGAATTACTGTATATTCTGTGTCCCATATCGTCCCATATGCTGCACGCTTTACAATGACATCATCCTCAGATTAGCGCAGCTTCATTCTGTTTAGATAACTAACTCCGTTCCCTCACTGGGAACAGCCCATAACCTACCGTCATATCTTTAGATGTGTATGCACTATTCTCAGATCTGAAAACCCGAAGAGTCACGTAGGGGTCAGTGCGCTCAGGTCCAACCGCTGTTCCCCTGGGAAAGCAGGATGGTCAAGTGTGAGCTCCGGGGGGTGCTGTCTGGAGCCCACCCAACTCCGGTGCTCTGTGCTGGGAATGGGCTTGACGCATATGTCCCTGCTGTTTTCCTGGAACCGGAGCAATCTGGGCATGTATCCAGACACCTATGCTCACATCTGACGTAAAAAACTGTCATGTTGGACAGGCCCATTTGTGATAAGATGGCCATACTAAATTGGCTCAGCATCACCATAATTTGTTCCCCTCATCGCTTCACCGTCCCCACTTTAAGGGTGTAATTTAAGAGAGCCAAAATGCTTCTTGACATGCAGTTTCTATCCGCACACATGCGCTCACTTTCTCGACTGTCCATTTGCATCAAGCAATCACCAGATGCACATCTACTGCTTGGCTCATTTCCTAAAACGCACCTGTTTGAAGTGAGGAAGGTGCCTCAGCTGTTTCTATAAGGTGTGGAAAATGTCAAGGAAATCAGTTTTCATATGCCTCCACAATAAGAGTGTGCCAACTCTATTTCTTTTCCCAGTACCTCCTTAATGACATGGAACATCTTCAGAGTGTGTGTGAAAGCGGGAGTTTATTTTTGGTGCTTCCGGTCCTGGTGTGTGTGAATGAAGATTTCACACCCAGGAGAAAAGTACCTCCGTCTATATGATGCACTCCCACGGTGATGAACTGTACTGTAACCTAACTTAACTTATCTCTCGCATTCTTGCTGTCAGTAGTCTGGCACTTTTTTGAGTCCGGTGCTTTTGTAGCGACAGTGAAGTCATGCTTAAAATCTATTAAACATGAGCTCTTGTTAGTGCACTAAGTTTATTCCAGGTGCGTATGCTTTCATATGCATGACCAGATGATACCGTGAATCCACTCTTTTGATCCAGACCTCACAGGAGTTCCTAGCACAGCTGATGTCCAAACTGGGTGGGAAGAATCCAGAGGAAACCGGAGGATTTCAGGAAGCTCCTCTGGCGTATGATGCAGTTTGGGCCCTGGCTCTGGCTCTCAATAAGACAGTGGGACCTTTGAAGGCAAAGGGACGGAGATTGGAAGATTTTAATTACAATAACAAGGACATTACTGCAGAGATCTACCGAGCCCTTAACACCAGCTCCTTCGAGGGGGTTTCGGTGAGTGACGGCTTTGTCAGTACCGATACATTTAATGATACTCAATAATACACAATTATGATACCACAGTAAAACTAACATGCTAACTAATGTTGTTATTGCAAATAAAAAAAAATAAAAAATAATTGAAATAAAGCTGAAATAAAATAAAATAAAAATATTAGATGAAAAACTTTAACTAAAAAAATAGAAATGTTATCTTTCACAACTGACTGAAATTAGAGAAGTTTGTGTGGTAAAATTACTAAAACTAAAACTGAAAAATTTAACTAGAAATATTATAATAATAAAATACAAATTGTAAAAAAAAAATAAACCAATAAAAATGGCAAGACAAAATTACTTAAACTCAATGAAGCCTACTGTTTCATTATTATTAAATATCCAAATTTCTAAATTACCGACATGATTAAAACTCTTTATTACTTTCTAATGTCTTTTACTGTACAACTTCATGCCTCTTTACTGATTTTTATAAAGTAATTATTGTTTGTTATTTTTCAGTATGAACAATTTCTAAAATGACCTAATTTAGGTTTACTTGATTATCCTAATATTTTGTTAAAATTTGAAAATCAAATATGATATATCAGGTTTATTTGTTTATCTCTGTCATCGTTATGATACATGTATAATATATTTCGCCCCCACAATAAAAACTACAGAATTTTGATCATAAAACTAAATATTTACTGTAAATATCATCTTACTAAGACATATTATTGGGAGATATTAAGTGACAGCTGATATTTCTATGCGTTTTATGTAAGAAGTCTATTATACTGTTATGAAATTCTCATTGATTTACAGTATAAGCTAACAGAATTTCATCTTACTTTTTAGCCATATTGATTTCAGCACCAAACTGCATATTTTTGCTCAGTTTGGGCCAATAAACTGAGGTGTTTTCTATTACTATATTGTACTAAATGAGCCATAAAAGCCTGATGTATCAAACCTAATGCTCAACAAAAATACACATGTAAGCACTTTTTATATATTTGTTCTAAACTGTCCCATAAAAAAAAAATATATATATATATATATATATATATATATATATATATTTAGAATATATATAGTATATAGTATAAATATGTTTCCTTTCTCTCTCAGGGTCATGTGGTGTTTGATGCCCAGGGCTCCAGAATGGCATGGACTCTCATTGAACAGCTGCAAGGTGAGCAAAATAAAAAGTAATTTTATGATTTATTTCCCCCTGAAAACTGTAAGGTACAGATATAATAAAGGGTAAATGAGAGTGAGTGTGGACAGCAGGTGTAGCCTGCATGCATGGCTGCTTCTGTGCAATTCTAAAATGATGAACGACTCTGCGATCAATGTTCTCGCTCCATTTGGAGAGTGGCATAGGTGTCAGGTAAAACACTGTTTATCCTGGTTTCAAAAGCTCCAGAGCTGTAATCATTTTTCCAAAGCCAGAGAAACGATGCTTGAATTGTTTTTTTAGCTCAGTATCTTTTTTTCTCACAGCTCTCATGCACTCTCAAAAAATGATTGAAGAGAAATTACATGTGCATGAAAACTTAATACAATTCACTGAATATTTCAGTAGACTTGGTGGTTCAGAAGAATCCACTCTTTTATCCATACTAATTTAGTTTCCATTCATTTGAACTATTTAGATCCATCATTTTGGGACATAGGTAAAAAAAAAAGAAAAAAAAAAAGAAATACATATTTACATGTTTGAATATCTATTCTTAGTGGTGCACTAAGTATTTCTTTCTCTTTTCTTTTTTCTTTTTTCATTATCTTTTTCACTATCACATGAACTGTGATATAGTGAGTAATACTCAGTTGTTAATGTGATCTTAACATGGAACCACTCTTTAAAACTGTTTCTAGGTCACTTGTATGACTGGAGTCTTCATCTCGTAGGAGCCTGTATCATTTTGATCATATTTTTCAAAAGAGCCATGGATTTCGACAGGTGTAAAACTCAGGTGTTAAAGTAGAGAAATGCACACTTAGTTCACCCTGAACAAAAGTAAGAATTCAAAAGAAGTGCGATGTAATAGTCTTCTGTGGAAGAATACCTGCTTCAGTGTACTTGTGGCAGATGTCACTTGTAGGAGTTTTAAGTCTATCTGTGCCCTACATTAAAAAATCATTGTTTTATAGTCCATGCAGAACTCTTGACTTTGTGCTTTTTTGCATGTACTGTCTGTTTCAAGTACCCACACACCACTTCTATGAGGTTTAGTTCTTGGATTTCAATCGATAGCCCAGCATTTCGTCTGTTTTGAGACTATTTTTGTGGTTTTGCTTGAGGGTTTTGAGTCATTTTATTGCATGGTCTGCTTTGTTCATGTCTACATTTCAGCTTTAGCTTTTTGACAGACTGTCTCATGTGGTTTAGTCCTCTGGTACAATGTGGGGATTCATGGTTTACCCTATGATGCCAAGCTGACAGGGCCTGAGGCAGAAAATAACCCCAAACCAATAAAGCTTCCACCAGCACACTTTATAGTTGCTGCAAGGGTCTTTTTCATCAAAGCAGTCACAGCACTTTTTGGTCTCCACGTCTGTCATTGTGGCTCTACCTTTGTCTCATCTGTGTAGGACATATTGTTCCATTCGTTTTGATTCAGAACTGTTTGTAGACAGTAAAAATTTACATTTCTTATTTGCATAAGTAATCAGGACCTTTTCTATTTTTGTGAGAAAACTGCCTCAGACACCTTAAATACCATGTCAATGATCGATGGAATCAAATTTGATTTTAGTTTATATCTTCTTTATATATTTTTTAATGAAGTTAGATTGTTTTAATGTATTTATTATATTTTATATTAATAAATGTTAATAATAACAATTTAAATACTTTTAAGTCATGCTGCAGCCCTCTTTTTGCTGAGGCCACCCCCACGGTTGAGGACCATTGATCTAGCATAACCAAGAAAATATTTAATCTCTAAGTTGAAATTGCATCATATGTTGAAACATTGGGAATTTATAAATAATTTTACTCCTTAAGGTGCCATTTTCATTCTTTCTTCCAACCGCCAAGCCTCATGCACAGATATGGGGTATCAAAGAAGGAATACATATATTCTACCTTCAAAAGCCAACTAGATGAAAGCATCTTAGTAGACGGGATGTTATGCAAAAATTGGATTCAGACGTGCCTGGCTGCTTTCTTACCTCCGTGTAGGCAGAATTTTTTTAGCCTGTGATTTACCACATTCCTGTGTGTGCAGGTCTGATGGTGAGGTGAGGTGCATGAATGAAACCAGTTTCCTTAGGAGGTCTTCTCATGCATGAAACTGGGCAGGAAACATAAAACATAGCTGCCTTTGAGCATATGAAGTATATAAAAAAGTCCCAGAGTTCACAGTGCATGACAGAGCAAAACCTGCACCAGGTTCAAATACCTCTCCATAAACCTCTGATGAAGAATTATGTCAATATAAAAAATGTGGATGCCAGTGTAAAAAAAGTGGAATTAATTAGCCAGCACCCCCCATTATGGGACTCACAGCTGAAAGTGCTCTAACTAACTTATAATTGTAACAGTTTCCTACTTCAGTGTGTTACAAACATAATTTAGGTGTCTTTGGAAAGAAGACCCTTTGGGCTTCACTTTTTATCAACCAGATTTTATAATGCTCAAAAATATTAAAAGTTATAGACACTGAAGTGCCTTGAAATTTTTTTTACCACACTTAAATATTTTTTTATTTGATATAACTTAGACATCATATAAGTGATTTATTTCAGCATTAGAAAAATACAATAAGAATAATTTGAGTAAGAATAATAAGAAAAATAAAAAAAGATTTAACTTTGTATGCCAATTACAGAAAATCCTGAGATTGCTAGAAATGCAGCATTTACAATGAATAACGATGCAAATAAGTGCTGATGTCCACTTATACAGATGGTAATAACACAAATGTGCCATTAAAGTAAATAATCCACTCTCTCTATTCATATAGACGCGTTCACTTTGATAGCCATGATCATACAGTATAGCGAGCTGATTTGGGCTGATTTGCACTCAAACAGATGGTAATCATGCAGATACATTCACATTCAACATAAAACACACTCTCACATATATAAAAACTGTTGAAAAACAACAGAAACAAAGAAAAAGGCGATCGCTATAAGTTCCGTCTCCATCAGCTGACAGGTGCGTCAGAGCGCGTCACCAGCTCTCAGGAGGGAGCGCCAAAATTCAAATAAACTATCTTTCGCCTATCTTTCATTCATTCTTTTTTCCGGTGGATCGCCTCATTCTGTTTGTGACACTGTACGCTGCAAAACCATGCCGTGTTTTTACTACCAAGACGCAGTTTCCGACCGTGAGTTATTCCATAACGGATATTCCAAACAATTCTGTCGCTAAAGAACTGAAACGTAAACAAAGGAATTATGATCCATATTCACCGTTATTGCTTCGTTGGACTAAACGTGCTTCATGAGATGTCATTCAGTGGACCCTTACCTTTCTAACTAAACTGGGATTTACAGCTGTGGATGTGTTTATGTCTCGTTATTACCACGGATCTGGTATGTACATACAGCGTTTCCATTGTAAAAATGTTTTTATGTGTACTGCTTACACAAATGTAGCAAATACAGTCTTTATAAGCTTTCCATTGAAAAACAGCGATCTGTCGTCCACGCTTGAGGCTTAGATCTTTATAATGATACATAGTTTGTCAAGATTAAATTTGTCCCTTTTCATTTAATCTATTTATAAACACTGACACGTGCGAGTTTAGGGGTTTTCAGGACGAGGGCGTCAGGGTGCTGGCTACGAGGTTAAAGGGTTCACAGATGCAAAGTGACCTCCATTATTAAGGTTTTGAAGCTGTTACAACTCTTCATGAATATGGCAGTTCAGCAAGACTGGTCATGTGGCCAAGTCTGGCAAAGATCAGCCAGGTTAACAAGAATCCAAGGCCTCACTCAGATATTTAGAGCTTTTTTGAGAATATTAGTGTTGGGGGATTGAAAGTCTAACAAGGTAAGCATCAAAAGAATGGCCGGTCAATTTCAAAACCATCTTTTGGAAAGAAAAGTTTATACCTCCAGCATCTACTGGAATACCAAAGGAAGCCACATATTCCATGCAACCTCATTTCCAGACTTAAATATTCCATTTGATCCTCACACACTGTTCCAGACATGGTGACAGGGGCATCTCTTCCCTCATTTGCTTGTTAACCTCCTCGAGTGACAAGTGCATTGTGACTGCAACCTCAACTGTCGCACGCAGATTGGATCCTTTTCTCTCTCTCCGCTGTCGTTTGTTTTCGGTCTTTGTATTGGTGTTGTTTCAGAAGCTGTCTTTTTGATCAGTGCGCCTGTGTTCCCCTGTTCAATCTGTCACATCTCTTTGTGTCTCTGCTGGTGCCCAGATCCTACGTCAATCCCTCTTTGTTTGACACAATAAAAAAATAGAACTACATTTTAACATTTTCTGAAGAAAATATGAACAGTTGCCTCTCCAGAGCACACTGCCACTCAGCTACAGTGTTCAGGTTGCAGTAGTCATCACACTGCCACTGCTAAGGAGCTGCTGTGCAGTGACCACAGTGTTTTGTGTGGTTTCTAGGTGGTTCCTTCCTGGAAAGCCCACTATAATGTACTGTAAGTTGTGCATGCCCATCAGAAGTCCCCTTCACAATGCTAGAATGGTGTAGGTGTTGTTATGCTGTTGCTAGGTGTTTGCTAGCGCATTGATATGTTGTTATATACTGGTCCAAGTCAAAAGTGTCCACCAAAGTTGCTAATGTGTTGCTTTGTTGTTGCTTTAGTTTCCAAGATGTTCAAATTAAGATGGGCAATAATAATAGCGATGTTTGCCAAAGAAAACACCACTTGAAAAAGCGATTTTAATGGCTTATTAGTGTTGTGAACGTTAAGTCCGTCACTGGATGAAATTGGTTTCAGAATGAAACTGCAGAAAGATCTACAGCCAGAGACCAAAGCAAGCTTAGAGGATATTATCTAAATGGTGGAAATTACAGTCTTTTAGGCATTTCTTCTCATGCCTGGATCATACAGTGCTCCCGGAGCCTGTCTTTCTTCCTTTATCTCTTTTCCCTCTATTTCAAGTCTCCCAGGGGAAAGCCCGAGCTGACTGGAGTAATTATGCTTAATGATCACCTGATAATTATAATGGTTCTCACTTAAGCTAATTTCTCATTGTGTTTGGGGGTGGAGGCCCTCAGAGCCCTGCACAGATCTCTGCTGTCCGCCAGTGTGTTTTTGAGAACGAGAGGGAGAGTGTGCATGAAAGAAAACAGAAATGGAGCAAAAGGGAGAGAACGTAACAGAAGATAAATTCCTCTGTCTTGCGGTTCTTGCTCGAGCACTGCTGATACGGTGGTACTCAATTACAGCACTCTCTATAAAGCTGATTTTAAAGGAGAGCGACCCTGTTGTGCTTTCTCATTTAAAGCTCAGCTGATACGCCTGCTGGAATATAAAGATTGATGATAGATCTGTTTTCAGTCTGTTTGTCTAATAGTGTTGTTTGGTCTCTAAAGGCTGCCCAAAATCAGATCCAGCCTCACCGTATTGATTTAAAACAATGTGTAGTGACATTTCTCTTTCCTTTGTTCCTCCCATAAAACTCTCCTTTTACCTGTTTTCCGCTTTCCTGCATCTCTGAAAGTCAATGTTAAATCAAAATGGACCGTTTACTTTTATAAAACATATTCCTGTTCTTTTTGTATATGATTTAAAACATGTGAACTTTTTCCACATCTGAATGAATTTCTTTTTTTTTCTTTTTTTTTTAGTTCACCAAAGCAATGCAGGCTAGTTAATGTTAGCAAACAGCTAAATAACTATTTAGTCATTGCTTTAGCCTACTGAAAACCTAGATTTAATAAAACCTTGCAAGTTTAATGCTTGTTAATTTGAATGTTAGAAAATGTTACAACAATCATAGTAAAAGATAAATTTGAAAAAGAAGCTAAATACAGGTCTTGACCCTCTGCCTCTTCAGAAGTGGGTGGAATTGGGAACCAAGAACTGATCTTTTTTGGATTCACTTTTTTTTCAACGTTTTTTGGACCTTCCACCTTCAATTGAATGTAATAAAAAAGAAACAATAAATAAAGACAATAAATAAACTGCTTTCTACCGAGTTGCACGCAAAAAATAAAATAAAAAAATGTTTAATCAAAACACATACGTAGAGGACATCAAATATGGTAAAGAGCAGAGGTGGAAAGTAACGAATTACATTTACTCGCGTTACTGTAATTGAGTAGCTTTTTTGTGTACTAATACTTTTTAAAGTAATTTTTTAAATTTGTAATTTTACTTTTACTTAAGTATATTTTGATTGAAGTATTGTACTTCACTACATTTTAAAACACATTAATTACTGAGTAAAAAAAAATAAAAATAAAAAAAATAAATCGCTCCCTGGAAACTACGGCAGTAAATAATGGGCAGGAGGGCAAACTGGCGCTAAAATCACAAGAAAGATGCAGACGGACAAAACAGGCATTAGTGGTGCAGACACCGCTGAAAACGAAACCCCGTCATATTCTGAAGTTGAACTCGAAGGAAATGAAGTGAACCCCTGGCCATATGTATGCTCTATTATGCAGTGTAAGCTGTACTTGCCTAGGAAGACCAAACTAGCGGCTTATAAAATCTCGACAAGACATCAACCCTTCGCAAGAATGTAGAGGTAAGCTAAATAATTGCATTGCTGCATTGGTGGTTAAAATGAAGCTTTGACATTTTAGCAAGAGGTTTTGCACAAATTAGCCAAAAAGACAGTGGTGAGGAGTGTGCTATTTTTGTTTTAATGATGTGCGCGCGCATTTATAGTGCGTTCTTTCACTGTGTGATTCAGTCTCCTAAAATGCATTTAGAATGATCACAAAATTGAAGATATAGGGGCAGAAAATTCACATATTTATATAATTTCATATATTAAATCAAAATCACACAAAAAATGCCATCTTTTCCTCCAAAAATCATCATGAATATATACATACATATATATAACAGTTCAGTAAACAAGTTAATTAAGAGACTTGCGTTCAGACACCATATTGCCTTTTTTAGCTCTATTTCTACAACAGAAAATAATTCCAAACACAGTCACCAAATCACAGTTTTGCATCTCTGAGCAACGTGACAGTGTTTCGTTCCTGAATGAATCAACCGTTTAAATGATTCGGTTCAATCGCATTGACTCACTTATTAACAGTGACTTGCTGACACATACAGGCCATTTTAATTTCATATTTAAAGTAGGCTATCTTTTGATTTTTTTAAATAATTAATTTCTTATCATTTCAAATGAGTATTCAACATTTTATGTCTTGTATATCAAAACATTATTCATGCATTTGTAACTGCAGGTTAAATGCATTCTTGTCCAGCACTACACAGTGTGATACATCTAAATGCCACTTCCAATGAATCTTCTGCATTTCCTCTGCATTAAAAGATGAGTTTGTTGATACTGATTTCCCTGGCAACAGCCCAAATGTATTATTATTCTAAATAACTGATTCCTTTAATTAAAAACAACTACAACCCGAATTCCGGAAAAGTTGGGACGTTTTTTAAATTTTAATAAAATGAAAACTAAAAGACTTTCAAATCACATGAGCCAATATTTTATTCACAATAGAACATAGATAACATAGCAAATGTTTAAACTGAGATGCACAAAATGAGCTCATTTCAATTTTGATTTCTGCTACAGGTCTCAAAATAGTTGGGACGGGGCATGTTTACCATGGTGTAGCATCTCCTTTTCTTTTCAAAACAGTTTGAAGACGTCTGGGCATTGAGGCTATGAGTTGCTGGAGTTTTGCTGTTGGAATTTGGTCCCATTCTTGCCTTATATAGATTTCCAGCTGCTGAAGAGTTCGTGGTCGTCTTTGACGTATTTTTCGTTTAATGATGCGCCAAATTTTCTCTATAGGTGAAAGATCTGGACTGCAGGCAGGCCAGGTTAGCACCCGGACTCTTCTACGACGAAGCCATGCTGTTGTTATAGCTGCAGTATGTGGTTTTGCATTGTCCTGCTGAAATAAACAAGGCCTTCCCTGAAATAGACGTTGTTTGGAGGGAAGCATATGTTGCTCTAAAACCTTTATATACCTTTCAGCATTCACAGAGCCTTCCAAAACATGCAAGCTGCCCATACCGTATGCACTTATGCACCCCCATACCATCAGAGATGCTGGCTTTTGAACTGAACGCTGATAACATGCTGGAAGGTCTCCCTCCTCTTTAGCCCGGAGGACACGGCGTCCGTGATTTCCAACAAGAATGTCAAATTTGGACTCGTCTGACCATAAAACACTATTTCACTTTGAAATAGTCCATTTTAAATGAGCCTTGGCCCACAGGACACGGCGGCGCTTCTGGACCATGTTCACATATGGCTTCCTTTTTGCATGATAGAGCTTTAGTTGGCATCTGCTGATGGCACGGCGGATTGTGTTTACCGACAGTGGTTTCTGAAAGTATTCCTGGGCCCATTTAGTAATGTCATTGACACAATCATGCTGATGAGTGATGCAGTGTCGTCTGAGAGCCCGAAGACCACGGGCATCCAATAAAGGTCTCCGGCCTTGTCCCTTACGCACAGAGATTTCTCCAGTTTCTCTGAATCTTTTGATGATGTTATGCACTGTAGATGATGAGATTTGCAAAGCCTTTGCAATTTGACGTTGAGGAACATTGTTTTTAAAGTTTTCCACAATTTTTTTACGCAGTCTTTCACAGATTGGAGAGCCTCTGCCCATCTTTACTTCTGAGAGACTCTGCTTCTCTAAGACAAAGCTTTTATAGCTAATCATGTTACAGACCTGATATCAAGTAACTTAATTAATCACTAGATGTTCTCCCAGCTGAATCTTTTCAAAACTGCTTGCTTTTTTAGCCATTTGTTGCCCCCGTGCCAACTTTTTTGAGACCTGTAGCAGGCATTAAATTTTAAATGAGCTAATTAAGTGGATAAAAGTGTAACATTTCTCAGTTTAAACATTTGCTACGTTATCTATGTTCTACTGTGAATAAAATATTGGCTCATGTGATTTGAAATTCCTTTAGTTTTCATTTTATTAAAATTTAAAAAACGTCCCAACTTTTCCGGAATTCGGGTTGTAGTTTGAGATTAATAGACCTATCCCAGGGGTGTCAAACTCAGTTCCTGGAGGGCCGTAGCCCTGCAGAGTTTAGTTCTAACCCTGCTCCAGCACACATATCATGTAGTTTTCAAATAAACCTAAATGATTAGATTAGCTGGATCAGGTGTGTTTAATTAGGGTTAAATCTAAACTGTGCAAAAAGTTTGACACCCTTGGCCTGTCCCATTTTTGACTCCCTCCCACTGTTAAAATGTAACTAAGTAATTTTTACTCTGAGTAAATTTTAAATGAGCTACTTTTTACTTTTACTTGAGTAGATTTTTAGACTGGTACTTTTACTTGTACTTAAGTAAAATTTCATTAATGTAATGGTACTTTTACTTGAGTAGAATATTTTTGTACTCTTTCCACCTCTGGTAAAGAGCAATGTTTATAAAAACAATGTGAGTTAAAGCATAAATTACTGGTCATGATATAAAGTGATTATGTCTCTTTAAGACTTGAAACATCTACTATTTTGGTTGGACTTTCAATGGAAGGGCAAAAATGATGAGACAATATTAAAAATGTCTTTATTTGTGTTCTGAATATTAACAAAAGTCAGGTTTTGAATGACATGAGGGTGAGTAAATGATGAGAAAATGAGAACAACATAAGGAAAATGTTGTTCGTGTTTGCATGATGTTTCAGAATGCTGAAATAAAGCGTTTTCTCATGTGTTGTCTTTCTGCGTGTTAACAGGGCCACCCTGCACTCTCACTGGTAGTCACCATTTCACACATTTGCATAAAGCTGAATTCCCAGTGGATAAAATAAAGTCAATAAAAAATTTTCCTCCTTAAATATCCTGTCCAAAAACATGTCACATTACAGAAGAAAAATGTTTTGTGAATGCCAATTAATGTTGACTCTAAACTATTTCTGAATCGCACTCTCTCCCTTTCTCTCGGCAGGAGGAAGCTACAAGAAAATTGGATACTATGATATGACCAAAGGCAATCTCTCTTGGTATGGGAATGACAGGTGGATAGGTGAGGACACATTTGTCTCTCTCATCTCCCATATATGCTCGTTTATCACTGTCTCAAGCACTCTTTTCTGTTTTAAACCTCCTCTCACACAATCACTCACATTATTACTCTTGCCACTCATCTGCATCTCTCCCAGTGACACAGCCGCACATTCTAGGCCCCGCCCCCAAAAACGAAGAGAACCGTGGACGACAGGCCGCTACAGGACGCTAATCAATCAGTCAGTCAAATTCTGTTTAGCATTCTGTCCGTGAGGGCAGCCGCGCTGCAGGAGCTCTGCATGGCTCAACAAAAAAAGACAAATGAATGCCATTAGAGAACCGCCAGGAGTTAATTCCAATCATAAATTGAGCAAGCGCACTGATAACAATTTTGTGCAATATACAATGAGTGATGGTTTCATTTAATCTTTTTAATTGTATTTGATGACCAGTTCATGCTCAGTGTTGTTGATTGTGCACTGAGAAGATGCCAACTGACAGCTGAAAACAACACAAATCAGAAACGGACCGGGCTATTCCCCAGCTGCCTCCCAGCACGTGCTAACCTTGACTGGACGAGTACGAATTGTCCAATCAAGACAGATGGCACAAACGTGCCTCAGCTGATTGTCATTGCCTGTTATTTAAACCCTCACAGGCTCTGAAAAGCGGTTGCGGTTTTGAAAAACATCCTTGAGCTTTGTGATAGCAGCCTGGGTTTGTTGGTTTATAATATCGGCGTATGACGGCACATCACCGTGCTCATTATGTGACCATTTCTATGCCTAGACATTTCCCTAGATGTGCTCTCGATGGGCTTACGTTGTTTTGAACTTGCTTATTAGCTTATTAAAAACTCACTGAAGCAGCAAGCACCATGGCAACTGTAGCACATCGGCATTGCGAAATACGCTAATTGCGTTTTTCACAAGCCCTTCCAGGTCCCTTGTAATGGAACCTTTTTTCATTTATTTACCCAGCTTGCATCTGGGAATAGTGTCCACAGCATTGTCGTGCACCCCAGGCGGCTCACACAGTCTGGCACCTTTAACTTTTGCATTAGTTGTCAATGATAGATCTCTTTGGAGGTCATCACTTTAACAGAAACCCTTGACTGTGCCAGTCTGCAGGTCGCCGTGAGTCTGCTGGTGAGGTGAAAGGTCGCCGTTTGATCATGACGAGGAGAACAGGAATGCGAGATCATCAAAGTTAGAAGATGTTAGACAGGTTACCTGTGAGGCGGCGTTGTACCATCTGGAGATGCACACACAAGTGCGACCCATCACCGCCCAACAGTGACCTTGCCGCAATGGTCCCTGACGCTCCCAGACAGTGTGTCCAAAGAGACGGCAGCGTGTAGAGATAAAAATAATCAGTGCTAAAATAAAGGCCTCTTGAAGGAGAGGGTGACTTTGCTCCAGATTGGATGCCACGTGTTGACTGATTGTCGCTCGTTAGGATATTCTCTTCATACCAACTGCAAAGTGAAGGTTATGTCCCTTCATCTCTCAGCTGAGTGGGAACATTTTTGTTTGAGTCTTTATGCTCAGTTGTTTCTCGCCGTTACCCATCCACTTCACTGGCCTCGCTCGCTCTCTCTTGCTCTCGCCAGTCGCCCCTGACAACCACTGCATCTGCGCCTTGTTCTCTCATTGCTGTGGCAACCATTATGGGTCTTGGTCGTCATGGCAACATACCGTCCCAATTCCACCATCAAGGACAAGGAGAGGTATTAAACAGCTTGAGCTCTCTGGCCCGATGGATGCACACACATTTACAAACATTTAAACCCATCACACGTTCATTGTTGACCTGATTTGCATTCAAGACACCTTGAAATCTAAATTTTACTGTATTTACTTTGTTAAACATTTCCTCATCCTCAAGTTATTCCAAACCCGTAGGAGTTTCTTTCTTCTGTTGAACACAAGAAGAACACATATTTTGAAGAATGTTGTCAACCAGACAATTGATGGTAGCCTCTGGCTATGAATACTATGAAAGTCAATGGTTATCCATATGCTTCAAAATATCTTCTACTATGTTCAAGAGGAGCTAGAAACTCATGCAGCTTTGGAACAACTTGAGGATGAGTAAATGACAGAATTAACATTTTTGGGTGAACTATCCTTTTATCAGTGCAGGTTTTCATCGTAATAATAGTGCACCACTTCTGAAATAACTTCACTTCTTGGCTGACATCACCATCTCCAGCTACGTTTTACAATCTGATCAATTCCAAATAAGATTCACATCAAGTTTCTATCAGAAATATTTCACTTCATGGAAGTAAATGGGTTTCCAACCCCATTTCATGTATAATCGACACCCGACTGACTGCAAATATCTATGATCTGTGTTATCCACCTAAATGCGTTCACTCAGTTCCTCAAGGATTGCAGCTCCACATGGATCGCAAGTTAATTCTAACACCATAGCAACACTGCAGAGTTAACATTCTGACCTGAAACACCATAGCAACCACTTTCTATTTCCACAAACCACTTAAACTCATGTGTCGTGCCATATCACATCCTGGGTCTGTCTGTTAAGATTGTTCCAGCATCAGCGCAGCTCCACGCTGCTTCCCAGCATCCCAGGATCTGTCTGTTGGCTGTATTCTGCCCCGAGCATTCACGGACCTCCCACTCTCCTTTAATCAATATCAGCGAGATCCACAAGGGAGATGGCCTCACGTGAACTTCTAATTAAGACTGACAGCTGCTGCACTTATCAGATGCTCTGGAGAGGTGTTCTGGTGGGACCGCATTGGCAATATGAGTCCTGTCAGGCTCAAGGAGCTGGGCTATATAAAAAATAATCAGCTCTACAGATAGATGTAACAAGCTGTGTGGTCCCCAGCCAATTTGTCACTCATAAAAGAATATGACATTTGTGCACGTCTTGTGTGCTGCCCACCCACTGAAGGAAGCCGACCACAGTGCACCCTGTTCTGCTTTGTTTTTTTGTTTTTTACCAATTGGCCAGTCGATTACCCATCTGGAGGCAGTGAAATCGCTTCACAGAGACCAGAGGGGGAGAAGCTTTAGTCAAATAGCAGTGAGGTGAAATTCGATAGCTATCGCTCTCTCTCTGCAGACTTTGAAATGCAGCCACTTTATAAAGAGAGAGAAAGAGAGGCAGAGAGGGAGGTAAAGTGACCCATTTCAGTCTCCGAAAACAGCAGTTCAGAGCTGCTCTCCTTTTTCTTTCTTTTGCTCTATTGTTTCATTGTTAAAAATGTTTGATTATTTATTTACAAATAAGTAAATAAAATGTAAATAAATAACAAATTCTATATAAATGTAAACTTTTTTAGTATTATTTATAGGGGTGTAACGGTTCACAAAATTCACGGTTCGGTTCGATACGATACACTGGGGTCACGGTTCGGTACGTTTTAGATACAGCAAAAAGAAAAAATTGGAAGATAAATTTCCTTGTTTTTTAAAAAATGTTTTATTTATTAAAACTAACAAAGTATGTTTTTTTTTTTTTACATTGAACAATGATGGAGCTATTCTTTACCCATCTTCTATGGTGTTTTCTTAGCAGCATACTGTATAAAACAAAAACAGCTCCTTATAAAAAAAAAAATGAAAATGTTATATTAGTTATGAACAAATACAAAGATGTAACTTTTTATATGGAACTCTATAACTCTTTATATTGAGTGTGTTTTTACTCAATTGGCTCTCTATAGGGCTTATGTTTTTTGGAACAAAGCAGGAATTACGGTCTGTCTGAAATGGGCTCGTGAAGGAATATTGTAACGGGGCTCAATTACATTAAGCATGTTCTTAAAACCTACGTTTTCCACTTCACACCAAACGCGAATAGAGCATCTGGCGCGAATGATTTCAATGTTGAGTCAATGCAAAGGCGCGTTTACGCGCGTCTGGAGGTCTCGCGGCGCGAATGGGGCGTTAAGCGCGGCACGGAAGACACGAATTCGCATCATTCGCATGTCTAGTTCGCGCGAATGACGCGAATTGACGCGCGAATAGAGCGCTTTGTGCGAAACGCACGTTAAGCGCGAATGGTGCTTTTTGTGCATAATTCGAATTCGCGTCTGCCGCCCGAGTTGAAAAAATTGCACTTTGGCGTCAATACGCGCCGCGTTAACCAATCAGGAGCCTGCTAGAAATCACTCATTCAACAGTATGTTCCTGCAGCCTCCGGTTGTGCAGGAATACCCTTCTCCACTCATTCAACAAGGAGGAACGACTGGTGTTGTCAGTGAGCAGTCAACCGGAGCTCACTCAGTATGCGCTGAAGGCTCGTTGCAAAATGGCCAATGCGTTTAACAGACCAGAAATAGAAGATCCTCCAATAACCAACAGGTCTGGTGTTTGGGTGCACTTTGGATTCCCTGTAAGCTATAATGGTGATGATAGAATCAATGGTAAATAGTAAGGTCTCATATCCGCGGCTATAACGTAAATGTAGCCTACCAATCGCCGTGGTGATGTCTTTTGCCCCGTTTGAATCCGTTGGAAATGTCTGTCTAAATTCTGCGGGGATAGTTTGTTGTGAGTATGTTTCTCCTTTTTTTCGTCTTTTCCCAGATACTGACACACTAAGGTGATGTCGGCGTAAATGAGTTGACATGTTTCAAGTATTCCCGCTGGTGTTTTTTTTTTTTTTTTGTATTCCCGCTGTTGTACCCTAGATGCGACATATCGTTGTTGTTTTTTATCCACCACTCTCTTGCCATCACAATTATAGCTTACAGGGAATCCAAAGTGCACCCAAACACCAGACCTGTTGGTTATTGGAGGATCTTCTATTTCTGGTCTGTTAACACATTGGCCATTTTGCAACGCGCCTTCAGCCTGTATTGCTGAGTGAGCGAGCGCCTAACTGAGTAGCCTAACATAAACATATAAGTTGGTGTTTTTTTCTTCTTCGGGGGTGTCAGGGGCGTTGCCTGTTACGTCGTTTGGGTTATTGGGCTACCTTGTTGAACGCATATCATTATATTTCACAAATTTTTTTTATTTTCCAAATATAATTAATTAGTCCAACGAACCGTTCGGTCCATAATGCGTACCGCGTACCGAACCGAAAGCCTCCTACCGAACGGTTCAATACGAATACGCGTATCGTTACACCCCTAATTATTTATATACTACTGTTTGTGTTTTTACTATACTACTGTTTGTGTACTTTGTGTTGTTGTAATTTATTATTGTTTGATTTCTATTTAGCTTTAACTTATTTTTCTATCAATTTTAGTTGCAATAGTTTTAGTACCTCAACTTAAAAATTATTTATTTTTGATTGGTTGCTTAGGCAACATTTCGTGTTTTTTTTTCCAGCTTTATTTAAGTGAACAAAACATATTTAAAATTGTTTTCAGTTTAGTTAACAATAACAGCACTGGGTTTAGCAGATCAGCAGTTCCTATACATCATTTTATAGTATTTATCAATTTTAATGAGCTTTTTTATATTTTCAGTTTACATTGTATATTTAGTTTAGGTTTTTGTAGATTTGTTGTGATTTTGTCATTTTAATATTTTTAAACTTTTTTTCTGCGATTTTTACATTAACTAAAATATTTTTTATAGTTTTAGTTAAAAACAACGCTCTGCTTATTAGATTAGCCGTTTATATGCATGCAAATATGTGTGACAATATTTTAATTTTTCAATGCTACTAGCTACATACTAGTCATGTGGAAGATGGAGGTTTGACCTCTAATAATGCTATTCATGAAAGTGTCGCAAAGATATTTCAATGTAATATAAAATAATAAAATGCTAAACAGCCTAATTTGTCTTTCCAGGCTCTGGTCCACCTGCTGACCAGACGGTGGTGATTCAGAAGTTCAGATATCTGTCACAAAAACTCTTTGTCTCCGTGTCTGTTTTCGCTGGCTTGGGCATTTTAATGGGGATCGTTTGCCTCACCTTTAATATCTACAACAGCAATGTCAGGTATGTTTAGTTGTGGATGGAAGTATACGCTCCTGCCTGCAGGTCTGTGTTCATTTATATTGCATACTCACATGTGAGCCAGGTGCAGAGGACAGCTTGATACATGCATACAATTAGCTGGTGTTTCCAAGGGTCACATTCACATATTTATGCATTCTCTTTGCATAGAATCACGACAGTTGCAAACAGGCTAATGCATGATGAATAATGATGGCATTTCAAACATATTCAAACTCCACAGACACATTCAGACTAATGTTAGGTGCTTCAGTCTTATTGTCTTAGTGACTCTTAGACTAGATTTTCTCAGCAGACAGCTTAAGTTAATACCCCAAACACTTACAAATCTTGCCATTCATGTGAGTGTATGTGTGAGTGCTTACCACAACTGAGGTGAGACCCTTGAGCAAGGCACCGTACCCCCAGCTGCTCCCCAGGTGCCACAGCAATATGGCTCCCCACTGCTCCAGGTGTGTGTTCACGGTGTGTGTGTGTGTGTTCACTTTGTGTGTGTGCACTTGGATGGGTTAAATGCAGAGCACAAATTCCAAGTATAGGTAACCATACTTGGCAACACGTCAATTCACTTAACTATATTAGCATCTGTTGAATGGATGAACCGTTTTTGAACATATACATATTTGCAAGATATATGTGTCTATTTTGTTAAGGTACATTCAAAACTCCCAGCCGTACCTGAATAACATGACGGCAGTGGGCTGTATGATGGCTCTGGCTGCTGTTTTTCCTCTGGGAATTGACGGACTGCATGTACGCAACTCTCAGTTTCCTGTGGTCTGTCAGGTAAGCATTCTGGGTAACACAGTTTTGTCATTTATATTTATATTCATGTTATTTATTATAGTGGTAATTGACTTTATAAAATCTCCCAGTCAGTTTTTTAAAAGAAGGGCTTTGAGGCATATAAGCTTTTTTTCTTCATTTGATTTTTTTCCCTGAGGCACACAGATAATGTTAGTCAAGGTTTCTTGCATCAAAAAAATATGAATTATTTAATTTTTCATGACCATTTTTCACCCTCTCTCAGAACCTTAATTATTAAAAAGATTTGTTTCACTGCCTTGCTTTCAGTCATCTATATATATGCCCTCTTCATTTACACTTACTCATAGATCACAGGCTTGCTGTCAGGTCCAATTTAGTTTGCACTGGTCCTTCCTTCAATAACAGTACCTTAGCAAAGCCTGAAGATCACAACGAGCTGTTTTTGCAGCTTTTATTAAACTTTTAGCTACTGGTCGACCGATATATCAGCCTTGCCGATATTTATCATTTTTCAAATATCGGCTGATGTGGTCGAGGTGGGACTTCTATTTTGACAGCGCTGAGAACGCCAGCACCAGAGTGCACGGTGCTCACATTCTCCCTCTTGTTTACTGTCGTCATTAACAGTTCTGTCTAATGATCCGATAGAATGTTTAAACAAATGAATTAATCTATACAGAAATTATTATAGCGATTGCTTATATATTATTAGTTAAAGAAAGGCAAACATTATAATGCTTTCTTGTTTGTCGTCAGCATTAAGCAAACACACATTTATATACTGTAATTTAAACAAATATTTGAATGACTAATGAACATTTCACAAATCTTGCAAACCTAGTTGAATCCAGCTGTGAGATCTTGTGAGGTGTGCATGTGACCTGCATGATTGCATGTTCTCTGTGTGATGGTCGGTCCGTTTCAATGCTTTAATCTCGTGATTTAAAATTATCCTGCACTTTATATATTCGCCCACTGTCATATTCATGTCATTTTCACTGTGTGCCGTGTGTAAAATGAGTGTTACCCTGGCTTTATTTGAAAAATATGATTCCCAAATGCACACAAACTTCCCAGAATACTGAGTGACCTGTTGGTTGCAGTGTTTACTTCCTTTTTAATTATATTTTTATTTAATATTTATTTATTTGTGGAAAATGCTTTGTCATCTAAAGTATGTTTATTTTACACATTTATTTTTTAATCCATTGTTAAATTATTTCAAATTTCTTAAATATTAATACTAATATATATATATATAAATATCGGCTATCGGCACCCCTGCTTTCCAAGATATCGGTATCGGCTGTCAAAAAAAACAACAACATCGGTCGACCACTATTTTTAGCTCTTTTCTCCAATTTTTACATTTAATTCACATTTGAGATGACAAAACAGAATACAATGAAATTAGAATTTTAGGAATTTTAATATTGAGCTTCTATAGTTTACATCCCTTAAGATTAGAATAATTAGAAGCTTATCAGTTCCGGCAAGAATTTTAATATTGGCTCATCCTTATTTCTATTGTACACTGAAGTCTTTTAAAGTTAAACACTGAAATATTGGCTAAATTGTTATTATGTTTATTATTATTTATATTTATTTTTTCTAGTTCCGTTTGTGGCTGCTTGGACTTGGCTTCAGTTTGGCTTATGGAAGTATGTTCACAAAGATCTGGTGGGTTCACACGGTGTTCACAAAAAAAGATGAGAAGAAGGACAAGAGAAAGGTGAGTGGAGAACCAGGGTTATTATACTTGTAACTTAAAAAGTTAGTTAAGCCAAGGCACCATTTCTCATTTAACTAAAACTAAAACTGAAATAAAAACTATATAGGCATATTTAAGCTTTTAAAAATTAAGCCTTAACTAAAATTAAAATAATACAAAAAATAGTAAAAAGTTTAATAGTATGTTAATATAGCTAAAATAGGACTGTGTGAGGTTAATTGGAGGTGTTTCAAATTATCTGTCCTGACACACCTTCACTTTTCTTTGTTTTCCAGACCTATTCTAGCAGTCAGCATCAAGTGCCATATATCATTATAAACAGGAGAACTTAAAGTTGATTTAAAGTCCCAATTTTTCTCTTGTTTTCTCTAAGAATTAATGAAATCTCAGAATTTTAAGAAAAACGCAATCAACAATTGGGTGTTTTGTACTGTATACTCAAACAGAAACTCCTAAAGTTTGGATATTTTTCTTTAGAAAGTTGTATCTGGGTGTTTTACACTTCCAAATAAGATATTGTTTACATATAACATTCCCCAAGCAAAACAAAACAAAAAGGTTTTTTTTTCTTCAGAGAAATATATTTTCAATCTGAGTATGAACAATAAACACAAACTGTGCAGCATGTAGTGCCGTATTTTTCGGACTATAAGTCGCACCTGAGTATAAGTCGCATCAGTTCAAAAATGCGTCATGATGAGGGAAAAAAACATATAAGTCGCACTGGACTATAAGTCGCATTTATTTAGAACCAAGAACCAAGAGAAAACATTACCATCTACAGCCGCGAGAGGGCGCTCTATGTTTTCAGTGTAGACTACAGGAGAACTGAGCAGCATAGAGCGCCCTCTCACAGCTGTAGACGGTAATGTTTTCCCTTGGTTCATTTCTCTTGGTTCATGTCAAATTAATTTTGATAAATAAGTCGCACCTGACTATAAGTTGCAGGACCAGCCAAACTATGAAAAAAGTGCGACTTATAGTCCGGAAAATACGGTAAAAACAATTGCACAAATTGTCTTCTGCAACAATACAAACACAGTGCAAATGATTCAAACTACACACAAAATGAGTGAGAAATATTCAGAGTGCAACAAAAAATAATGTGGAAACTATCTTTATGAACTATATAATAATTCTTTACTTAATATACGTAATATAAATGATCGATCCGTTGGCTGTAATCTGCGTCAGAATCCATTTTACCGGGACATGTCCTAGCGACCCGAAGACATACATTTCAGTGCTTTATCAGATATGTACCACTGTTTCATCCTTGTTTTTGATTTATTTTGTCAAAACACTCTGTCGTGTGTTTATCTGTGCTTTTTCAGAGAGTTATCTCATGCAAATGTGTTATTTTGTGACAGACTTTACTTTCACTTTGTGTTCGTTCATATTTCCAAAGACATATGTTAAATACTAGTTAAAAAGACCAAAACCTATGTTTATTGGTTGAATATGGGATAGTTTGAACCAGTCGGGGCATGGGGTGGGACTAAGCATCAAAACAATCGTTTCTGTTTGGCTCAGAATATCCAAATGAGAGAAATAGATCTCTTTTTTAAAGCATTCCGATAGGATTAGCGGTTCAAAAGTTATTAAACATTAAAGAACCACAGTTATTATTAGCCGTGGGCGGCTGTCTTGGTCTTTGAGGGTTAAACCCTCAGGGATTTTCTCTTGACTTGTGTCAAGGATGTTCAGTACGCTGCTGGAATAATCAATATATCATAGTGAAATTATTGTTTCTTTATCAAGTATATATCTTGTTCCTCTCTCTGCTATCATCTTTAGATCTCCTTCTCACTTCCACCGTCTCTCTGTCTGATCTCATAGCAATGGGTCCCCCGTTGTCCTTGAGCATCCTTAAACAGCACATCTATCATACAGCACAGCCCCATGAGCCAGCAGTCACTCCATCACCACAAACACACACAATCATTATGTTTAATTTTGTAACACTTTAAGATCCCATTTGTTAATGTATTAGTTAACACCACCTTGCAATGAGCAATATATTTCTGCAGCTTTTAATAATCTTGGGTAATGTTAGTAAATAAATATAGAATTGTTTATTGTTAATTTTAGCCCACTGTGCATAATGTAAAAGTTTTTAGGTAAATTCTGAAATTAACAACAACTAAAATGAATAAAAGCTATGTAAGTATTTATCATTGTTAGTTCTGTGCTGTATTAAGAAAGTGATGTTTTGAAGGTCAGATCACCAATCACACAAACGCACAACCATAATAACTAAAATAAGGATAGAGAAAGAGATAAAGACAGAGGAGAAAGGTATTTTCAGGATAAGTATATAATGCCTATTATTGAGTATTCTTGAACGTCCATCTAGTGCTGGAGAGGAGCTTGTCATGAGCCCCTGTGGAGAGCTCTCTCTCTCTCTCTCTCTCTCTCTCTCTATCTATCTATCTCTCTGCCTCTACTCAAAGAAAGGATTCAGAGATTGAGAAATGATCTGTGATGTGCAGTGGGGCATCAAATTGACAGCTTTGTCATTTTCAAACATGCTTCTTTGACTGATGGAGCCACTATAAAAAAAAATATGTTAGAAAATAAGTAAAAAACAAACAAACAAACAAACACAAACTGAGCATCAGTAAGTGGATTCTTCAAAGTCATTGTCAGGATACAAAAGGAAAATATGAAAAACAGAATAGTGTCAGCATTTATTATAGACCATAAATAAGACAGAATGAAATATTTGGGACAAACATTCTATTTTAAGTACAAAAGAGCTCGGGATGGGTATTTTATTGTGAGAATTGTCATGAAAATGTCCCCTTTACACATTAAATATGTCATATAATGTCAGAAAAAAAAAATGACAAAAACAAAACAGGAAATAATTTACACTTGATTCTCAGTTTGTACAAACATACATAAAGTGGAAGCCTATGGGGAAACCAGAAGCTCATTCACCCAGAAAAGTAGTTCCTTCAGTTAAAGGATGATTGAAGATGCTTTAGAGCTTAATATAAGCACTTGAACAAAAATGCAAGCATCACATTTTTGCTTGTAACCCCCCTGAAATGACTCATAGTCCTTTTCCAGTACATTCCTGGTCTTTTTTTTTTTTTCATTCGTTCGTTTTCCGTTTTGAACCCAGACAATTCCTTGAGTCAGTTGTCTGGCTATGCGTGAGTTCTTCCGTCTTCGCCGGTGTGAAGGTGTGTTTGAGGTTTATGAGCTTTCAAAAGTGATGATAAACAATACAAGTCACAAAGAACATAAACTCTTTTTATGTTGCTCTTTAAATAAATTCTTTTTATGTTTAATTGCTCACAAGCACCATCCTTGCTACAAAAAAGAACGACTATTGATTTTGCTGCAGCGTTATGGTCTCAGCCGAAATCCATTAAAGACACTTTCCTCACTTACACCATAAAGTGCAGCCACCGTGTGGAGGATTGAATTGGCATCCTGATAATGGGCCATTGTTTCCCCTTCAAGCGCTCTGCACTTACTCTCTATATGATGTTATGAATCACGGCATAGCTGTGGCTTTCACTGTCCTGGATGGAAAGTTGATTCACTGGTCCTTTTATATCCCAGCAGCACCTGGAGCCATGGAAGCTTTATGCCACCGTGGGAGTCCTGCTGGTTATCGACATCTTGTCCCTTATGATTTGGCAGATTGTGGATCCCCTGCACATCACAGTAGAGGTACGGCAGCACTCAGTTTTGATCAAGGACTGTGTTTTTTGTATATGGCATTGCTGGATTTATTGTGTTTGGCCTTAAGGTGGATAGAAACAAAATATTGAATGAACTGCTATTGTGTTTCTCTTTTGTATCTGAGCAGAAGTTCACTAAAGAAGCTCCTAAAGGTGACGTGGATCAGTTGATCGAGCCTCTGCTGCAGCACTGCAGTTCAGAGAAGATGAACACATGGCTTGGTAAGACTTCTCTGGGTTTGACACTGTATTTGTTCACAGTGCACCTAATTCTTTTTGTAAAATGTAAAAGCCTACACTATTAAAAATAAAGGTTCCTTATTGGCATCGGTTCCATTAAGAACCTCTAGCATTCAAAGAACATTTTAATTGCATTAAAGGTTCTTTATAGTGGAAAACATGTCTTTAGAATTTTTTTATTTGTTCACTGAAAGGTTCTTTGGGGAACCCAAAATGGTTCTTTTATGGCATCAATGTGAAACCCCTTGAAACCTTTATTTTTAATAGTCTACAGTTGCATTTTATACATTTTACCAGTTAATGCATTTTCTGACTTCTGTGTGCAGTATTTCCATTCAAAAACCTGCTTTTTATTTACCAACCACTCCTAATCTAGTTAAACCCGATGCTATCTGTGCTGATTTAGGCCTGCGGAAGGTATATTTCAATGAAGTTGTTTTTGTAGAAAACAGTCGGTAAACAGAATTTAGTTTGAAGGAGATGTTTGTGAACATTTATAGTAACCATGCTGGCAGTGATTCATCAAATGATGATTAAAGGATATATTATAAGCTGTGTATATCCAGATGCGCAGTGTACTCAAGCACCCTTAAGACATTTTAAAGAGACCCTGAGCTGCCTTGAACACACTAGAGGAGTATGCTTTATATTTCCAGTAAAGTATGACAGATTCCCTTGAAAAAAAAGATGTGTGCTTAACTAATTTCAATGTAGTTGTTTGAAGTATTTTGAAGTATATTTTAAATATATTTCTATTTATAAATATGTCAGTATATTTTAAGTATAAAAAATAAACTATGCATAAACAGCCACTTAATTGTACTTAGAGTAGACTTCCTTGACTGTTTCCCAACACACTCACACACACTTATAAAAAGTACTCTTTGTAATAAAGTAAATTGAAAAGTTTTACCTTAAACTACATCTTGAATAATTATATTTTAGAAACATTTTCTTATTTTGATCTGTTGACTAGCATTAAAGCACATGTGAAGTTCTTGATTATAACTGTAACCGTGTTATTCAATATTACATTTATAGTTATTATATTTTAAATGACCTACATTGCAACTTCATTACAAACGTGTAATTGCAGATATATTTAAATACACTGTGCTTCTGCTCTTGTTCGTCATGACCTTGTCATGGTGTTGGACACACAAAAAAAAGATGCAGTCTGAATAAAGCCTATAAGCCTGTGAGTGAAAGAGTGATTTAATGAAGGAACCCCGGTGGTTTCGACCTTCAGCCTCTCAACTCAGGTGTTTCCTTCTTGTAAGTGTTTAACTAATTAAACAAATTAATTGCTACCTTTATGGGACAAATTGGACTGGCCTTGCTCTTCCAGTTATGGTCAGCCTTCAATGTATTCTTCAGGCAAAGTCCTCCAGCTGGCTGTAAACAGACCTGTCTTCTGTCATAACAGTTTCTCTGCATAAACCATTTTAGACATTTGGTCCAAGGACGCATGGACAGCAGTGTCCTTTCACGACATCTGGATGAGAATATAATTGATCGAACAGAACTAAAACAAACCAAATCTAGCAGAGTTCTCAGTAATAAAGTGTGGTGTGAATGTGAGGGATGAATGGTTAGATGCAGGCAAAAGTCATGGGAGCAGACAGCGCCTGTGACTGACTGATTACCCTGTCAGAGTGATAATGTCCACCTATCATGTTTGCATCGGCCTAAATACATCAAACTGCTGGAAATGGATGGATTAATTACATAGTAAACAGCTCACCCACTCAGATAGCATCATTCTCGGTCACATCCAAAGCCAAATGAATTTGAAATGATAATCTGAGAGTGAGTTGGTTTTTAGCAAACACTCAGTTAAATTAAATTAAACACTCAGTTAAATTAAATTAAACACTCAGTTAAATTAAATCAGCCCCTGTCTGTGACCGTCATTGCACTAGCGGTGTTTATCGAGGATTTAAAGGATTAGTTCACTTTCAGAATAAACATTTCCTGATAATTTACTCACCCCCATGTAATCTAAGATGTTCATGTCTGTCTTCAGTCACAAAGAAATTAAGGATTTTGAGGAAAACATTCCACGATCTTTGTCCATATAATGGACTTCAAGAACGGGTTGAAAAGGTCCAAATTGCAGTTTCAGTGCATCTTCAAAGGGCTCTACATGATCCCAGCCGAGGAATAAGGATCTTATAGTGAAACGATGTGTCATTTCTTAAAAAATAAAAATGTGTATACTTTTTTTTACCAGAAATGCTTGTATTGCACTAACTCGACCTCACGGATTGCGAGGTCACATTGGAAAGGTCACACATGATGTAGGAAGTACTGACCCAGTGTTTACAAAGCGAACATGCAAAGTTTCGTCCTACCCAGCCTTTTTGAACCGGAGTAAACAGGCAAGGAGCTAACCACATATGGCCCTTCCAACATGATTACGTCATGCGTGAAATTGAGGACGTGCATCACAGAGCAAGACTTTTTTTTATATAAAATGACAGATCGATTTGCTAGATAAGACACTTATTCCTTGGCTGGGATTATGTAGAGCCCTTTGAAGCTGCACTGAAACTGCAATGAAGATCTTTAACCCATTGTGATCCATTGAAGTCCATTATATGGACAAAAAACCTAAAGAATTTCCTCAAAAAACGTAATTTCTATGCGACTGAACACAGGAAGACCTGAACATCTTGGATGACGTGGGTGTGAGTAAATTATCAGGACATTTTTATTCTGGAAGTGAACTAATTCTTTAATGGTCAGACAAGAGGGCGATGATAAAAAATAGACAAGCAACACCCAGTAGTAACAAATCAAAGGCTCAATGAAATATGATTGGTATTGTTGTATAATGTTTTCGAAGCATTGTAAAAATGTTTAAAAGCCCATAAACGTGCTGACAGTTTGATATGGTGGGATTTAAGAAAAATTATGATAATTCTGAAATAATACGTCTGATATTTTGAAAGATGTTCACCAAAGCTGCATTTATTTGATCAAAAATACAGTTAAAAAAGTAATAATGTAAAATATTATTACAAGTTTTCTATTGTAATGTATTTTAAAATGTAATTTATTCCTGTGCTGTGCAACTGTATTTCCAGTCTTCAGTGTCACATGATCCTTCAGAAATCAGTCTAATATGATTATTTGCTGCTCAAGAAACATTTTTATTATTATCAATGTTGAACTGAAATAGTAAAAAAAAACACATAAATAGTAGAAAACATGTAAATAGATTTTGATCAATTTGAAGAAAAAAAGGGTTTATTCCTTAAACAATATAATCTCACTGGCTCCAGTCTTTTTAATAGTAGTTTAATAGTTAACAAATATATTAATTTATTAATATCAGTAGTGAGTGTTGAGGTGATTTGAGAAGGAACAATGATGAGGACAGTAAGGTTGTTTAGAAACCTGTTCATTATTTTTGTCTCGGTTTTGTCTTGTAGGTGTCGTTTATGGCTATAAGGGTTTGCTGCTGCTTCTTGGGATTTTTCTGGCTTATGAAACGAAATCTGTCTCCACTGAAAAAATAAACGATCACCGAGCTGTTGGGATGGCCATCTACAACGTCTCTGTGAGTCTTTTCATCTTTTTATACTTGTCCCTCTGGACATTTTAAAGAGTGCCTTGGGTGACATTTGAAATGTCAGTTGTCACCCAAATATTGTCCAATTAAAAGGTAGAACTGTTCGGCTGACATGACTGAAATAGCACCGCAGAGGTTTTCTTCCTTTCGTTGCTCAAGTGTAGTTGGGAGTTGGCTTGTGAATTGGACGCAGTGTCCATCTATAGCTTTTGTGTGTCACAACACACTCATAAGCAGGAAGAACATGCCTAGAGCTCTTCAGTGTGGCTCTGCTAGATTTGATGGAAGTGAAGTGTCTGAGCCTGCCATCTCGAATGCTGTCCAGGGACCCAGAGATTTCCAGGGGACAGGGAAAAGGGGGGAAAGAGAGCTTCCCCTTATCATCAGGAATAAGCTTGCACGTCAGTTCGACTAGACTGGAGCTCTTAAGTAGTTCAAAACTAAAGTAAAGTGGTCCCTCAGTAATGTTGAAAGTTGTTTGTTTTTGCACATCATCTCGTCTGTTCCACTTTAGCATTTCAGTGCCGCCCCACGGCTCACAAGTCATGAAAGCAGCACGTACCACGCTGATAACACACTCAATGTGGAGGCTAAATACACAGGAATCTCATTTCATTTGCCATAAAGACTTCTGGTCTGTTTTCTGTGGCGAAGGTTGATTGGAAATAAAGCACAAAGCTTTTGTCCATCAGCTTTTTCATTGTAAGCTTTTAATTTGAAGCAGTGTGTTTCTCTTCATCTCGCCCTCTGAGGATTAACTGTTATACACTGAACCCTTTTTTAGCTCAAATTGAGGGAGAGACTTTAGATCAGCAAGGGGCCGTATTTGCATTTTAATCTTTTCTTCTCTCACTCTCTTTTTTCGAAGTCTCAGGCCGAGTCCTGGCCCTTAGCAAATGCCCATTCTGCTAAAGAAAGGATTTCAGATGCCATCTGCCATGCCATTACGAACTCCATCACTTTTTATAATTTGAGCTAATAAAGATGAGAGCCCTCCTGTTCACAGCAAACTGATAAGATTTATGGAATTCACTTTCTGAGGACTTGTTTAACACCAGAATCAAGAAATAGAATGGTTTTTGAAATATTACTGATTTTATTTATTTATTTATTGGGAAGCGACCATTTACAGTGTTATACAAAAATGTTTCCATTTGATGTTCCATAGATAGCCAGTGGCTAATCTTTATCTGCAGTCCTTTGGCAGGTCACCATTAATAGCCTCCTCTCAGCAAAATAACAGAACAATATCTTTCATATATTTATATGCTCATAATAAATGTGTGAGTTTAAAAGAATAGTGCACCCAGTAATAAGCCTGACGAAATAAACACGGAGTAACAACTTCAATTTAGTTTTTGTCAGCATTTACTAATCCTCAAATTGTTCCAAACCTGTTTTTTTTTATTTTCTTTTTTCTTCAGTTGAACACAAAATAAGATATTTTGAAGACTGTGGGAAACCAAACAGTCCCTGGTCATTAATAACTTCAATTTTATTTAAATTAAACATTTTCCATACTATAGAAGTCAGTTGAGACCAGCACAGGTTTTGTGTACAACACAGGTCTGGAAAAACTTGAGGATGAGTAAATGATGAAAGAATTCTAATTTTTGGGCAAACTATCCATTTAACTGTCATTATATAATCATTTAAAATTTCTCCTTTTTGTGTTCCAAAGAAGAATTGAAAGTCATATGGGTTTGAAATGACATGAGGATGACTAAATAATGACATACTGTAAAATCTGTCATCATTTACTCACCCTCATGTTATTCAGATGCCATATGACTGTCATTCTTCTTTGGAACACAAAAGAAAATATTTTAAGGATTCGCTTGCTGCTCTTTTCCACTCAGGATTCACTTATTGTTTGCATTATTTATCATGGCCAAGCATTTTATCACTATGGTCATCATTACTGCTCTGTCATGGAGTGATTCAGATGGGCTCTGTGAAAGCTGTAGGCTACTGCTGTGAGTCCAGCTGTAAACTGCTCTGATTTACAGAGACTGCTTGCACTTTTTGCCCTGTCCAAATAACTAATGACCCTGCAAAAAAAGATCACCTCTGTTTATGCCAGACAACATTTTCTTTTTGCTGGCCTGGATAAGATTTTCCTGGGTTTGTGAGAAATGACTGACTGAGGATCAATATTTATTGCTTCATGCTTCTTTCTCTCTAGGCTTCTGTTCTCCCTGCCTCTACCTTCAGAAGAAGTGTTTTCTTTTAGTTATATAAACATCACATTATAAATGATCTTGTGAATATATTAGTATGTCTTAATAATGTATTTATATAAAAAAAAAAGCTATTTTTTATCACCAAATCATAATTTAAGAATTTAGAACAGTGGTTCAGAAACATAGTATTTCAGAAGATACGACAGAACCCTCTTTTGATATTTGTTATTTTAGTATTATTTATGTACTGTTGTAGTATATATTATTATGTTAGATTAGCTTTTACTATATGTATTAGTAGGGGTGTCCCCAAATAGTCCACGATTCGATGCTTCGATTCGTGGAGCCTGATTCGATTACCAATCTCACAGTTGAATATTCGTGGGCTGTTATGATTATGCCGTTTTGACGATATGTAGGCGCTCACGTAGAACTTGCGGTTCTCTTACGAGAGCTCTCTCTTACTGCGTCTTAGCTAAGACGCTACGGGAAAAGTCTCTTTTCACGAAATACTGAAGCAAAAAATTATCCTTAATTTATCCTTAATCCTTAAAAAAGACGGCTCGTTCGCTCATTGGCTTGTTCTGCGGCAACTGCACAGCCTATCGAGCGCAGGCTGATGCAACATCAGACCAATAAGGGCGCTTCGCGCCCTTCTTGCCACTTCCGGCCGAAACGGGTGTGGCCCAACCTATAAAAGGAGCTCGAAAAGGCTGACTCACCTGATTTTTCATCTCTTCAGCGAAGCTCACGCATCGCTGGATCACGGAGGAAGCAAGCGCCGTCTGAGAAGCATATCAGCGGGACGAGCCATTCTGAAGCTGCTGGCCTTCGCCGCCTTCCACTGCCGTTCCTGCTGCGCTGTCCTGCGCCTATATCCTTTCAATTCTGTTATATCCACTGTTCTTTATGTGTGTGTGTGTTCGCTCTGCGACACACACTCGTAAAAGAGCTCGTGTCTTTTTTAAGATGCCTTCCTGCGGCTCGTCAGAGCCCCACTCAGCGAGGGAATCCGGTACGTCATCTGTGTCTCCTTCCTGGGTGAAGATCATGCAGCGCTCGCACTCGCTGACGGCGGATGCCCTCACTGCGAGCTGTTGCCATGGTGACTCTGAGGACTCGCCTGGCCTTTTTCTCTGAGCCTGCATTCTCCGCTGTGCTGAGGCGCCGTAAAAGCGTCGCTTCCAGCGGATTCCGGAACTTTAGCTCAACCGAGCTCGCCGGTTCGCCCTGCTTCACCGGCCCCCCCTGCATCGCTTCCCGGTGGGCAGCGGCCGCTGTTTGCCAGCGGGTCATCCGAGGAAGTCGATCTCAGGGCCGCGTCGGGGGAAGAGGACACGCGCTCTCTGCTAGCTTCGGGCAGTGAGGGCTGGGCGAGCTCTGAGGATCTCGCGCCTTCTGCTCAGAAGCCCAGCAGACGAGCTGACATCGAGAAGGAGCCAGGGCGAGTGCTTGTTTTGGCCGCGACGAGTCTCGGCCGCGAGTGGTCTGCACCAGCCTGCCTCATTTCTTCCTGAGCTTCACGAAGAGGTGGCGAAGGCTTGGTACGCTCCATATTCAGCGCAAACTCGTTCGTCTGTCTCACTAGCATTCTCCACACTGGATGATGCTAAAAACAGGAACGACGCACCTTTGTCCGCCCTCTGCTGGACGGCGGCAAAAGCGGTGTTGCCATCTAAAGCCTGCTGTGTGACGCTGCTGGCTGCACTACTCGCGATGGCTGCTTCATCGAAGCGCAGGTGTACGAGTTCCGCTGTGGCCGGGCTCTCACCTTAGCGCGCCGCTGTTTCAGTTCCAGAGACTGTGACTGTTTCAGCGTCTTTTGCAATGCGCAAGCCTGTACGGTTGCCCGCTTGCCTGTACACAAAAACCGTTATCACGGCTACCCAGATATTTCCCGAAAAAGGTGTAATTTCTGGTGTCCCGACCACGGCCGATGGTGCTATAAATGTAGTGACGATGCCCACTGCCCAGTGCCCATCTCCGCATATAAGCACAGCCCTTCACACAGGGCTCGCGCCCATAAAAGCAACTCAAGTCGATCGCGCACACTGCATAGTAAGCGTGCACACCCCTCAGTGCACACAATTACTATGTCACACGCGTCATGTGGTTTCTGTAAAAACGAAACCCGTGCACGCTCGTCCGGCCACGGCCGATGGTGCTATAAATGCAGTGACGATGCCCACTCCTCAGTGCCCATCTCCACATGTAAGCACAGCCCTGCACACAGGGCTCGCGCACATAAGATCGACACAGATCGGTCGAGCGCGCCGCATAGTAAACGTGCCCACTCCCCAGTGCCCACATACACTATGTCACATACAGCGCGTGGCTTCTGTAAAAACGAGGCCCGTGCACATACGCTCTGCACAGGCAGACAGCGAGTTGAAAGTGGTAAATGTGCACATATGCAGCCCACAGTTACTCGCAGACATATCGAGTCCCACGGGACATGCTCAGCCTTCCCCCAGTCGGTTAAGCACCGGGACGGGGTCGAGGAGGAGCGATCTGCCCGCTGTGATCAGCGCGCTCCCCGCCTCAAATGCGCAGCACATCCGAGCGCCGCCGTTGCCCAGTCAACAGAGCACGCTTCGCATCCAGCCCTTAGCCATTCATGCAGATGCATGGTCAGCACTTCCAGGGGTTTCGGATTGGGTGCTAGGCATTATAAAGAGAGGCTACTCGCTACGGTCAAAACAGAAGTAGCACACATACTTCGGGCTGAAATATCAAAACTGTTGAGCAAAGGGGCTGTAGAGCCTGTGTCTCAAGCTCAAAGCGAGGGGGGGCTGTACAGCAAATACTTTCTGGAGCCCTAGAGAGACGGGGGTCTCAGGCCCATACTGGATCTAAGACAGCTGAACAAGGCATTGATGAAACGCAGTTTCAAAATGCTTACGACCAGGAAGCTCCTCGCGCAGATTCGCAGAGGGGACTGGTTCATGTCAATAGTTCTGAAGGACGCGTATTTTCAAATACAGATAGCGTCAAACCACAGGCGATATTTGAGATTCGCCTTCGAGGGCCAGGCATACCAGTTTACAGTCCTGCCGTTCGGCTTGTCCGTGGCTCCTCGTACGTTTACGAGGTGCATGGATGCAGCGCTCGCTCCTCCCAGACTCAGAGGCATGCGAGTGCTGAATTATTTGGACGACTGGCTGGTTCTGGCCCGATCACGAGCGGAGCTCGTGGACCAAAGGGCCGTTTTACTCGATCACCTCGAGAAGCTCTGCCTCAGTGTCAATTAGGCGAAGAGTTCGCTGAACCCCAGTCAGACGATTCTGTTTCTGGGTATAGTTCTGAACTCGTGTTCCATGACGGCGCGGCTGTCACCACAGCGCGTGATGGGCATTCAGCACGCAGTGAGTTCTTTCCGCTGCGGCGCGACCGTGTCGCTCAAACACTGTCAGAAGATGCTGGGCCTCATGGCCTCAGCATCTCCGGCTCTGCAGCTGGGCCTGCTCCGCATGCGCCCCCTGCAGTTCTGGCTGAAGACGCTGGTGCCGCGCAGAGCGTGGGCGTCTGGCCGGCTGCATCTCAAGGTCAATCAGAGCTGTGTCACAGCTCTGGCACGTTGGACAGCGAACGGCTGGTACCGATCAGGTGTAAGCCTGGGGACTTCCCCGAATGTGAAGATGGTGTCGACGGACGCCTCCACTTCGGGATGGCGAGCGCTGCTCGAGGGCAGACCGTCCTTTGGCCTGGGCTACAGAATCTGGGTCCAGACAGGCTGTCCAGAGGCAATGTTCCTACGGGCGATTGGTCTCTACACCCGCAAACAGTCCGGCTGTTGTGGGAGAGATTTGGCAGGGCGGAGGTGGACCTCTTCGCGTCCCACAAAAACGCTCACTGCCCTGCGTTCTTTTCCAAGAACGAAAGCGCGCTGTCACGGGAATGGCCGTGCTGCCCGCTTTATGCTTTCCCTCCCGTCTCCCTCCTTCCGCAGGTGATAGAACGGGTGAGAGAAACGAGATGTTCAATACTGCTTGTAGCACCTCTTTGGAAGAACCAACCATGGTTCCCAGATTTGATGCAGTTAGCAGATGTCGCCCCGTGGCCAGTACCGTTGAGGAGGGACCTCCTCTCGCAGGCCAGGGGCCCGATTTGGCACCCTCAACCGGAGTTGTGGTCCCTCCATGTGTGGGCGCTCAACGGTTACCCACTGATCTCACAGTGGGAGTGCTGAATACCATCACTCAGGCTAGAGCTCCGTCGACACAACGTCTGTATGCCTCGAAGTGGTCGGTGTTCTCCAGCTGGTGCACAGCTCGAGGATATTTACCCCTTAGTTGTGAGGTGACGGAGGTTCTCTCCTTCCTACATATGTGGGACCTCGCGGCGGTTTTGGAGGCCATGAAGGGTCCCCCTTCTGAGCCTATCGAATCGGCATTTGTCACCTTCAGCATCTGTCGTTCAAGACAGTATTCTTGTTGGCTCTCGCTTCGGTGAAGCGTGTGGGTGATTTGCACGCGCTCTCGGTGAGCCAGTCGTGCTTGGAGTTTGGGCCTAATGACTCATGGGTCATACTCAAACCTAGGCACGGTTATGTGCCGAAATCCCTCAACACGCCGTTTCGGGCTCAGGTTATTGCCCTGTCTGCCCTGCCGGTGTCAGGAGAGGATAGAGACTCGAGTCTCTTTTGCCCTGTCAGGGTTTTAAGAGCTTATGTGTCTCGCTCTGCTGCCTTTCGGCAGACGGAGCAGCTGTTTGTCTCGTTCGGTGGACGTTCCAAGGGAATGGCTGTTTCGAGACAGACTCTATCCAGATTAATAGTTGACGCCATAGCATTAGCTTACGCTTCCAGGGGCCTTCAGTACCTGTTGGGCGTCAGAGCACACTCCACAAGAGGCGTCGCCTCATCGTGGGCGTGGTCTACTGGGATCTCCTTGCAGGATATATGTATGGCGGCAGGTTGGGCCTCGCCGTTTACATTTATCAGGTTCTATAACCTGGAGGTTCCGGCCTTGCAAGCAAGACTGCTGTCGGTATAGTCGAATCAGGGCCCTGAGGGGAATTCTGAGTTCATGCGCGCTATGCGCTGCCGACTGTTATATGGGCAGTATTGCGTAAGACCCGCATTGCCACATTGGTCAGGCTTTGCCTCGGCTGTGTGATGTCATATTGCCACATCTACGGATGCTGCTAGATATGGGACGGAGGGCTTTCCCCCTTTTCTGTCCTGGACTCTCTGTGAGTCCCTCAGGTGACTGTGCACTGTAAATCCTGGGCGTTGCTTCAGGTTTATTGGTGTGTGATCCCTGCGCGCACGGCATTTTTCATTGGGTTCCCGTAGCGTCTTAGCTAAGACGCAGTACGAGAGAGCTCTCGTAAGAGAACGTACTCGGTCACTAAACGTAACCTCGGTTCTCTCTAGAAGAGCGAACGAGTACTGCGTTCTCTGCCGTGCGCACTATTCACTCTGGTTCGCTTCGGCGATGAAATAAATCAGGTGAGTCAGCCTTTTCGAGCTCCTTTTATAGGTTGGGCCACACCCGTTTCGGCGGGAAGTGGCAAGAAGGGCGCGAAGCGCCCTTATTGGTCTGATGTTGCATCAGCCTGCGCTCGATAGGCTGTGCAGTTGCCGCAGAACAAGCCAATGAGCGAACAAGCCGTCTCGCCTATGGCTGTGTACTGCTGCAAATGCGCTTTACAAAAATACAAAATTAAGGATAATTTTTTGCTTCAGTATTTTGTGAAAAGAGACTTTTCCCGTAGCGTCTTAGCTAAGACGCAGTACTCGTTCGCTCTTCTAGAGAGAACCGAGGTTACGTTTAGTAACTGAGTATGTTTTCTCCCAATGAGTTAATATGAAGCCTATTATGATAAAGCCGTGAATAAGAATCTGAAAAGAAAGAAGCTTCAAATTAATATTTTAAAGTGCGTGAATAAATCCAGCCATGCCTATAGATTTATGTTTCACTTCCATAATCCGTGAACGACAGAGAAGCATCTTGGAGGCAGGGATTTCAAACTTTACCAAGACTCAAACTGACACAGGCAGAGACTGGATGTTTTCGAACAGGAAATGTACAAGTGATTTTAAAACATTTCAGCCGGTGTATATATATCGTGGATATATTATTTACTTGATATAAAATGCGTTTGGTTGAGTAAAGTGCTTCATTATAGTGCTATGGTGATTATCTCTTCAGCGCACAGCGTGAGCAGGACAAACAACAAAGCAGAACATTAATAACTGACTGGACTGTCACATCCATACCATGAGAACACCATTATAATAAAACGCTGTGAATTTGTTGAGTTTAGCTGCTGTGTTTCTGCACATTGTTTCTTGAAGAACGCATCCAAAATGAGTTCATTCAGAGCCACGCAGATATGTTCATGTGCATTTGGGCTCTTTTTGCAGACAGCATATAAGTCCTAATATTAATGTTATGTTGTATAAATAACGAAGCATATTCTACATTAAATTATGAGTTTAAACCTATTGATTAAAAACTTGCTATCAAATGTTCACTCTACTGGTCATCTTCAGCGCACACAGCTCAAAACAGAAATGCAGAACATTAATAACTACTGTCATATAGTCTAACTTTATAATGAGAGCACTATTGTAAAAATTGTGAATTGTTAGGGTTTCGCTGACGTTTAGTGTTAACTATCTTTTAATCAAAACATATAAACATTATTTACCCCGTTTGTATCTGCAAGACATTTGTTACACATTTTTCCTGTGTGTTAACACCAGTAATTATGGCTGTCGAATGTCTGACTTGACTCAATGTATTTTGCCCCGCCCCCAACCATATGATTCGACTATTAGTCAAATATCAGCAAGATTCGAAAATTCCGATTCAACAATGAAAATCCTTAGTCGGGGACACCCCTATAGATTAGTGCTGGGCAACGATTACATTTTCACAATTAATCGCATGGTTTTTCTATGATTAATCGCAATTTATCACATAGTTATGTGCAAAATTCAATAATGAATTTTCATTGCTTATGATGCATGATGATGCCCATCCCAAACCAAAACAGTACTGATCAGCATCCCACCCCACCTGTAACCCATGATTTGTCTGAATGTGTATTCAGAGCCAGTGAGCAACGGACCTTCAAAATAATAATAATAATACAAATTGCATTAACGTGCAATAAATTAATTGTCGCGTTAATAATGTGTAAACTTGCCCAGCCCTAATATATATATATAATACATATATAATACATATATAAATAGATTTTGTTTTATATTTCCACTTTGCTTTAATTTATTTTAATTTTAGTTTTAGTCATTTTAGTACTTCAAATAAATATGTTTTTATTTCAGTTAGTTGCGAAGGCAACATTTCTAGTTTTTAAAGAGGTAATATGGTACGATTTAAATTTTTCCTTTCTCTTTGGAATGTTACAAGCTCTTGATGCATAAAGAAGATCTGTAAAGTTGCAAAGACTAAAGTCTCAAATCCAAAGAGATATTTTTTATAAAAGTTAAGACTCATCCCATCACTCAATTCCCTGTTTTCCTGTCCTGTCTACCCCCTTGTCATATTGTATGTATGTATGTATGTGATGATTGTGGTTGCCACAAGCCCAACGAACGCTCCTTCGTAGAATCCACCAGCCGCGCCAATCACAAGCCGGCCTCCGCTCACTCAAGGCCATGGTGTGTGACGCTGAGAAAGCAAAACTACTTGGTTTGGTCTTCCAAAAGAGGAAACGACTAGAAATCATTTCTATATCATGTTTATAAACACGTTTATAATGGGGTTTAATGTTTATGTCTCGTTGCTCCAGCCGGAAAGGGCATCACAATATGTTCAGGGGCATAACATTTCCATCACACCCTTGAGGTATTTGGCCAATCACAACGCACTGGATAGCTGACCAATCACCGCACACCTCATTTTCAGGCCGACGAGCTTTGTAAAAATGTACATGTTTCAGAAGGCTGATATAGAGGAGAAACAATAGTGTACATTATGTGGAAAAGAATTTTTTTTTTAACCTTAAACTGCATAAACACATTTCATTAAACCTAACTTTTTAATTTTATTTTATTTCAAAATTAACAAACTATTTAGTTTCATTTTACTTAACAATAACAACACTGTTGGACTTTGTCAATACACAAATTAAAGAAATGGGCGTGAAAAATGTTTGTAAGTAAAGAAACACCTGTACATGTGACCGTTTGTCTCTCTTTCAGGTGTTGTGTATGATAACGGCTCCCGTCACCATGATTCTGTCGTCTAAGCAGGACGCCTCGTTCGCCTTCGCCTCGCTGGCCATCATCTTCTCCGTCTACATCACTCTGGTTGTGCTCTTCGTCCCTAAGGTACAACAGTAGATCATTTTCTCAAAACAAGAAAGAGAAGCAATGTAAATATTGTATTACAGTGATGAATATTAATGATGGATAACTAGAGTAGGGGTAAATGTGTGACATGCATCTCTCTCAGCGGTCTGTTCGTGAAATCTTAAAGCGCGCTGAGTGACGATGTTATGGAGATGTGGTGTAATCAGTGTCATCAGAGGAGACCGGTGTTATTACACATCTCTGGAGAATATGAAAGAGATGAAAGACATTAAGTGCTTTTATACAACAGCCAATAGGAGCAGTTATATATACAGAAATGAGCCACGTTGTACAGTATACACCCAGATCAGTGTTATTTTATTATTATTTTTATACTAATACAGTTTTTATTAATATTTCGAATTGGATTTTATTTTTATATTTTCATCATTTCAAATTTGTTTAATTTTAGCAATTTTGTTATGTAATTTTTATGTTTAATTTTTTATTTCTTATGTTTCCATATATTTCAAGTTAGTAACTTTAGTGGTTCATCTAATTAGTTCCCAAAACAACATTTCTAATTTTCGTTGTAAGTTTTTCATCTAAAATTTATATTTGATTTTATTTCAGCTTTAATTCAGTTAACAAAAATGTTTTAATAGTTTTAGTTTTAGTTAATAATGACCCACAATGTATCCCACAATGCACTTTACCCATCCATTTTCAGCCTGAAGAATGAATCCAAGCAATATCAAACACCATTTTTAACCAGGCTATTATAAGACTTAAGAGCAAAAATGGATAAAAATGTTCATTTCCAGCATGATAACCCTTATGACTTGATGAATACAGAGGAATTTTATTTGAAATCATAATTGCTCACTGTTTTGCCTACTATTTTTGCCTACTGCTTACCTTTCACATACTATTTAAAAAAATAGTACATAGAAGACTATGCATTCTCATATATTGTGTCAACATGAATCTTGTCTGTTGTTATACCTAGTGTGGTGTGTTTGTGTGCTTGATGCAGATGCGGAGGCTTATCACTCGTGGTGAGTGGCAGTCAGACCAGCAGGAGACCATGAAGACCGGCTCATCCACAAACAACAACGATGAAGAGAAATCCCGCCAGCTGGAGAGAGAGAACAAAGAGCTGCAGAAGATCATCCAGGAGGTTCTGTGTCAGCTTCACTTTGTCCGGCATGCTGTTGAGGATGTCTCATACTAAGATAGAGCACATTTCAGAACTGAATTGAGAATGCATTTTTTATTTTATTTGGAATGTGAGTTGGGATAGTAACAGAATGCAGATTTGCACTTGTTAAAGAAATAAAAATTCAAGGGAAATCATACATATAACTACTGTAGATGTAGTTTTCAGCAATACATTTTATTATATAGCTATACATATTATTCATTGTAATTGTATGGACCAGTGGAAGATGACTTCATTTTCTATGTATATAACTGATGCTCTTGTAAAAATCAGTGTAATAATGTATGCCACTAAGAACCAGGAAATTGAATTCACGATTGCCTTAATCTGAAAGTAAAAATACCAAACACAGTTTACAGTGATTTGTCTCTGCCTCAGAAATGTAACACTGAGATTTGATTTAGACAGGGTAATACACGTAATAATGGGATAAATTGGATTTTGTGGATGGAAAACCTTAAGATATGGTGACAATCATCAGAATGTTATCATATGAGAATATGTGACCCTGGACCACAAAACCAGACTCAAGACGCTGGGGTATATTTTTAGCAATAGACAGAAAAACATTCAAAATTATTGATGTTTCTTCTATGCCAAAAATCATTAGGATATTAAGTAAAGATAATGTTCCATGAATATATTTTGTACATTTCCTACTGTAAATATATTAAAACTTATTTTTCGATTAGTAATATGCATTGTTAACAACTTCATTTGGACAACTTTAAAGGCGATTTATATTTTTGAACCCACAGATTACAGATTTTCAACTATTTGTATCTCGGCCAAATATTGTCTGATCCTAACAAAAAAAAGAAAAAAGCTTTTATTTAGCTTTCAGATGATGTATGTGACCCTTGTGACTGGTTTTGTGGTCTAGGGTCACATATGGCTTCCAAAAATATACTCTATTTATTAATTGCAGTATATTATACAGTATATTTAATATATTTATTTAATTTTATTTTCAGGAAATGTAACAATAATTGCCATTTGACAAGGACTAAAAAAATCTCTCCAGAATTAATGGACCATGGAATTTATGACTCGAGCAGTAAAAGCTCATTAGATTATATGGATTCCATTTATTAATGATTTGATGTAAAAATATATTTTATAAGTGATCTATAAACTTTTTAGGTAACTTTGCTGTGTTAATTGAAACTTATTTTAATTCAGTTAGTTGCCCTCTTTTAGTTCTTTTACTTTATTCCAGTTTTATTTAACGCACGGAAATGATTTTTAATAGTTTTAGTTTTAGTTAACAATAGCAACCCTAAAAGGAAATTCCCCTTTGTGTGACTGAAATTTCTTTGAATTGTGATTTAGCGAAATCCTCTTCCAGTCTTTCCAGTTCAGCCTCCTGTAGGTTGTGTGGCCAGTTCTATTCAAACTGAGCTTCAAAGGGAGCTCATTCTTAAATTCTCCCCTATCCTGTTGTCTGATGCTAAATGTCATGAGAGCCGTGGCAGATTTTTGCGTTTACTTTCTTCTTCCTTTTCTAAGTGGTTTTCATATCTGCACAGATAATATTTTTGGCTCAACAGAAACGAGTTTCTCATTTAGCCTCATGTTTTCTGCCAACAGAAAGAAGAACGTGTATCAGAGCTGAGAAACCAGCTGTCAGAGCGCCAGGCCCTGCGCTCCAGGAAACGCCCCACCTCCTCCAGTCAGAACCACAGCTCTCCATCTCTCCCCGCCCCTCAGAACGATCCCAAATCTCTCCTCCCGCCACCAGGATACCCCCTCCCTGCCTCCGACAACCACTCCCTCCCTCCCACCTTCTCCAAGTCCTCCACCCTCTACCAGCCCGACGCCAAGATCAACCGCAACAACTGCCACCCCGGCCGACTGCAGCTCCTCTACAAGTGAACCGCGAGGAACTGGGATCAGATGCTAGTTGGGACTCTGTGAACTGAAAAGGGGGAGAAAAATAAGCTACCTTGATTCGCGGCCTGCAATTTTCCCCATCTATGCCCAGCAGACGGCCATGGTTGTTTCTTTTGTTTCCGACACTTGCTGTGATTCATGGGAGGTTATACACAGGAAGCTTGAGAATCTGGCTTTGATTGCATCATTTCATGTGATCACACATGCTGTGAACTATTACACCATTCAAATGAGAAACCCTCAGCTGATTTTGACTCGGAAAATTGTGGATTAACAATGACAAGCTAAAAACGTCCTTACGAAAAGATCATGAATTACACTAAATGATCCCATTATTCCCTTAAAACACAAATATTTATAAATACATATATTATAATTTTTTTAAACTTTCTTGCTTTGTATTGATGTTTTTATTTCATATTTTCTACCATTCATTCATGTCAGCTAAACACAGGCCCTGACACAGCAAGCTGACGGCCAACATCAGGCCATCATAGAGCATCAATCAGCCTAGTTTTTGTGGTGTGTCCAGAAATGTTGGCGCTAGACCCCATTGAGGGGTTTTGGCCAGTTGGCCTGTTGAATTAATGTCCGTTGGCATCGGCGCTGTCTGTGAGATTGACTCTGATTGGCTGTACGGTTTAACTAACAAGTACCTGAGAATAATAGCAAAAGTCATGAAAGCAAAGAAGCCAAGAAGGCACAGACAGAAGGCTGTATATATATCTTCCCATTTTTTAATCTGGAATTTAAAAAATGATCAACATTAGTCAAATTTAAAATGGCTTTGTTTATGGTTTGTGTGTATGCAGTCCTAATTATGGTTTCTGAATGTTAAATACAGAGTCCTGCAGTCATGGAGCATTATTTTCTCTCATGTTGACACAGGATGTACCTGCTAGTTGGCCATTGGCTGTAGTCGTCGCAGTATGTTCAAGCTCAACTTTTAGCCAAGACGTTCGAAGATGAGGCAACTAGCTTTTACCAGCTTTCGTCACTGCTAGTTCACGTTTGGTGTGTCATGGCCTTAAATTTGAACTCTGAAACTGCATTATAGAGACTGACCGATTCACACACATATTTGGTGAAGTGTCAATCGCGACCACATTTTGATATCATGACATATCTAATTGCAATATTCTGTATGTATCGCAATATTTATCATATAGTAATGTTGCCAACCGTTCGATATGTAATCGCAAATCAGTGTGGTAATGACATTATTTACATTTATTCATTTGGCAAACTCTTTTATCCATTGCATTTTACAGTACATCTGAAGTTTACATTTGATCAGTTTGTGTTCCCTGGGACCTTAGTGTTGCTGGCATCATACTTGAACTGCATTTGATTTCCGAATACTTCATATCCTGTTGTTAATCTACCTATTTTGCAATTTCATCATGAGCCCATAACCATTCTTTCCCTGATGTGCAGATGACAGTATTACGAAATGTATAACAGATTTATAGTTTCTTGTTTTATTAGACCCTTAACCTAAGTTTGAACTCACTTTTTTTTAAGGATTTCTATCTTGCATCTCAGTCATGATACCTCCAATCATGTAATTTGTTGAAGAGAGGTGTGCTATTGCTTTTCTAAGTGACCAGACTTATGATTTTTACCAGGCAGATGATAAATAATGTGTGTAATTGTTTTGTAATAAACCAACCAGAAGTCGTAGGAACTACATAGCAAAGCCCTGCCTACCTGAGATGATTTTGGCATGGACCAAAATAACTTAAAACAAAAAAAAAGTTCTAGCTTCACATTAAATTGAAATGATTAAATGAAATGATGCTGGTTTGCTTATAGCCAGCATTTCTCCCAGAGCATGCTGGGATAATATTATTAGCAGTCACAAGCTGTTGAAGGCATTTGAAGGCTTTGTACAGAGGAGATGTAATTTCATCACAGATTTGGTGGTTTTGTTTTTATTAGATCCCGTGACGCTGAAAGCTGCAGATTGAATCTCCCAGCATTATAATGCAGTTTGCTTCTAAATGGCACCTGCCATATTATATTCGTCACAGGATGCTGCTACACTGTTATGCAAATAACAATAAAATTGCATTGTGCAGCCATCTTTGTTTTGTGTTTGGTAAACAGCAATGATTTTTGAAAAGAGGAATTAGTTCATTAGATTCGCGTGCAATGCGGTACTTTACTTGGACACGCTCAGTCACACACTCATCAGCTGCTTTGTGTCACACTAACCACGTTACATTTCTGATTTAAACGAAAACTGAAAAACTATACAGTACAGTACATGATTTCTAAACAGTATATTGGAACTGTAATTCTCCATGAATAAAATTCCCCCTAAATGACAGTCTTCAATGGTAGCTTTACTCCACAGCTGTGTGACCCTTGTAAACTCTCTTGCATTATCTCGTTGTGTGCAGCTCAGATTCATCAGCAGGCCTGTACAGCAAAGTTTCCCCGGTTTCAGCTGGACTATTTATGATTCATCTCGCCTGCCTCATTTCCTTCTTTGCCGTGGCAAAGTCTCTCTCTCATTTGGAGGTATGGGATGTACAGAAAAAATCCCTACAGGGACTATGAGAGTCATTTGTCTGTTCATAAGTGCTTGTGACAATAGCACATCACTCATTATTTTGAGAACTGTTAATACCTCACAATATTTGAAATGTTGCTGGTTTTGTAAACGTAGGCTGTGTTCAGAAAAGCATGCTCGTATACTACCCTTAATGTAGTATATAGTATGTATGCTGGGTATAGTATATGTATAGTCAGTGTACAGTATCCCACAATGAAAACTTTTGTGCAATAAACATTCAGGGTCTAGGAGGTAAAAGTCCTATTCATTTTCTTGATAGTGGAATTGATTTTTAACAGTAACTTTTAGAGACAGATCTGCTCTGATCATGCTTAATGGTGGAATTGCTTGTGAAAAACTACATTACCCATGACTCTGCAGTGAATCTCCGCCAATTAGAGAATTGCATCAAGTAAATTGGCCAAAAGATCCTATTAAGCAATGCGAATGCTTTCAAGTCTATTTCCCTGCACACTTAAACTACTTAAGTGTTTGTACGTAATATGCATATTTTTTCAATAAAAGTAAAATATATTGTTTCTGTATCTTTAAATCAACAGTCAATATTTCTCCATCTTTTTAAGCCTTGGAGGTTTTGTCCAATTTTCAAATACTTTTTTGGTTCAAATAAAAAATTGTGAAATTTGTGAAAAATGTGAATCTTGTAGCTGGTTGGTTTGGTTCATGGCTTAAAACAAAGACTTTTTTGGGGGGAGATATTATTTGGAAAAATACTCAAAAATCAAACTGCTAAAAATGTTGGCAATAACTGTTGCACCAATATTAAATAATATTAAGTGCCCAAAAGTTAATTTTTTTAACTATTAAAATGCATATAAACCATATTTTTCTATGGAATGTAATTATGGAATAAAATTGAATGGTTAAGTATAGCATACACACAGTTTGAGATACTATGGCAGAATGCAGTTTATACTGACAGTGTACTATACTACTGCTGTACTATAATACAGTATACAAGCATTCCATTCTGAACACAAGACGAAGATTGAACTGCATCATGATGTTATCGATTTGATGTGTCAGAAGCACTTGTGATTGGCTAAATGGTGCTCTGGTGATTTACACAAATGCTGATAAAAGATGACTCTCCAGGAATCCTGGGGAGGATCTCGTGGACATGAGTACAAACACCACCGTGGTTTTTATTATCGGTCTACTGTAACATTTTATTCATCATTTCTCGTCAAATGGTGGTTCAATAATAATCATGATAGGGTTGTTCATGCAGACAATGATATGCACAAATGTTAATTGTGTAAATGCTAAATGTATATGATAAATGTATTCTCTTGCACAAAGTATGAAGTATATAAAGTCAAAGGTATTCGTATGTGGTATTGAAAATATATTTGTATTTCTACTATGATAGATTCTGTATAACGCTATTGGACTTGTGTCTATGGTGAAATAAATGTAGTTTTTGCTAACTTTTTTTTACAACTGTTCATCTCTTGAGTGGTTTTTGCATTTGATGAGTCAGATAGCACTCAGAGAAGCTACTTTATAATTGGAATTGCTTTATTACCCTCAGGTACAGCGTAAGGACTGCTGGTTCATTATTTTGAAGCACTTCAGTCAACTTCAGCACTGATTTAGTGAATATGAGAAAACTTAATAATAAAAGAATGTGATATGGCATCTGAAGGCATTTCAGTGGAAGTCTTGGTCGAAGGGGACTTCCAAAATTAGTGCATTTAGAGCACTGTTTAAAGGATTTTCTGTGCCATATTGAGTTTTCTTTTCTTTCTTTTTTTTTAAGTCTACTGCATTTTAAAATATTGGTGGCACTTCCAGTTTTGGTAACTGCCACTCAAAAGAAATGAAACAAATAATTTCAAATAATATTGTTAGGCTACAGATATTCAGTGTACACCAGTTTGACTGAATGAGCTGTACAATTTCTGTCATGCTCCGTTTAAATTCTTCAGGAAAGTAATGTAACTCTGGGTGTTTTTTTTGTGACATTAATATAAAATAAAATCTAATATAGAATATAGAAAAACATTCTCTCTTTTTTTCAGGCTCTTCTTTCAGTGTAAAAATATGACATACAGACAAAAATGCGACAGACACTGCACTTTTTAATGAATGATATCCCTTGAATAATTCACTGCAATGCTATACTGTAAGTATCTTTAATTTCTCTCCCAAATCCTCACTCTCACGGCTGCTTCAGAACATAATGTTCTCCCTTTTTATTTCTTATCCTTATTAGCAGTGTTTACTGGAATGTTTCCAAAATGTCAAAATGAGGGAGAGCACTTCCCTCAATGCTCCAATTATGGAACATTTCTGGTCAACGCAACAATCAGTCATGAAACTCTATTGCATTCTAATTGGTTAATTCAATTCAGTGGTCCCAGACAATCACATTTACATGCTCATTACTGTATACCTATATAATCAGGATTTATTCAGTGAATGCTATATTTACATGCTATGTGTGTCCTCATCTTATCCTACCACCTCCCCAGCACCACCTGCCTAGATCTATTACGGGGATCTTCCTCTCTTTAGCAGCAGCAGCATGTTTCCTTTTAATTCTATGATCTGAACATTTTACAAAAGCAAGTCTACTTGCTCTACAGCTGCAGCGTAGCAGATCTAGTCCACCAAGACCAAACCTATGCACACTCTATTTACATTAATAAAGATTTTACAATCTATCCTGAGAGTTGTCATGACTGAAATGTATGTTACATAATTATACTCTTGTACTACTGTACTATTTTTACATTTTTAAGTTTACTTATGATGTTCAATGGATGAAGAGAATGATGTCAGTTTAAAGAGTGCTACAGCAATGACGTATTTTTATTATCAGCCTGGTTCCCTCGATAAAAACTCAGTAGGATATTTCCATAGGCTTTCAAAAATATCTGTGACTAACAAAAGTTCAATGCGTAAATACCATAACTAGAAGTAAAAAGATAAACATAAGCTTAAATGAACTACACCTCAGTTGCATTTACCTGTCCGGTGTGATGATGTTTAATGTCCCCAACGACATCTGTAGTGCTAATTAACGACTTGTTAGCAAACGCCTTTTTTAAGACAAGTAAAACTTTTTAAAAGTCACAAAGGGGTTTTACTGATGTATTTTATGTGGTTGAATAAAGTGTGAAAATTGCTTGAGTTTGTGTTCACCAAAGACCTTATTTAAGACACTTAACCAAAAACTCATTTAAAAACCCCATAGACTTCAACCAGAAGTGCTAAAATTCTGTTTTGGTCTGCAAAAATACGTCATCCTTGCCGCGATCTATTGAATCCTGTTTATGAATATGCTTATTGCATTCATAGAGCCAACCTTTAAACTAGTTCACTGGCAGCTGTTGATTGTTTACAGTTCAACAGAAGTTACTCATGACCTCATGACCTGACCCGAGATTAATGGAAAGTACTCTTGTACGGAGAAATCAGCATTCACAGTTAACTCTCTTACGATAGACACGGACTGATTTTTGAAGCACACACCTATGAAAACATATTTTAGGCATTACTGTTTCTATAACTAGAAAACATGAACTCCAACTGATCATATATCAACAGATTATAGCAGCAGGCAAATGAGAAAATTACCCCCATGATGTACATTATCCGTCAATGCCTCAAGAGTTTTTCCAGTGTTGTGTCACAACAACCCACTGATTTTAAACATGATCATGGTTAATTAATATTATAGGCCTGAATAACCATTACAAAATTCCCACCCTGAAGTGTGACATGGTGGTGCATGTAAGGGGGTTTCCCCTCACCAAAACCACACAACTTTACCTGATGAGGAAACAGTGTCAGCGGAAACATGCACATGGAGGGGTTTGCAAATGCATGACTGATAATGCGATTTCCCTAATACCCTGCATCCTAAATTTGAATACAAATATCTTGAGGATTGAGATACTTGTGTAGCATTGCATTTTTTGCAGAGATATTTCATCACAACGGTGACCTCTACAAAACCAGTATTTATTATACGCTTTGTTCTAAGTAGCCTAAAACCAAATCTGATTAAAAGGAAAGTTGGAAATACCAGAGAAAGTGCAAATTACACATCAGAATTGATGGATTACATTGACAAATTTATTCCACGTTTGGATTAAATTACAGTAGCAGTGCAGTATTTTTATTATTTAAATTAACAGTAAAATAAATACCCATAACATTAACTTTAGCATTACATGTTCATAAAAATGAACATAATGATCTGATCCACAAAACTCGTAGAGTTATAGATTTTGAGTTTTAATATAAAACATTCCATGTGGGTCATTTCAGTTTTGGTGGGATTTTACTTTTACTTTTCAAAAAAAAATAAAAAATAGGTAAACACAAAATAAATAAATAAATAAAAAAATAAATAAAAGACATAAATAAAAAAATAACTAAAAGACACCAAAATAAATAAATAAATAAATAAGGAAAGCTCGTTGAGTATATTGTGCCCTATTTTGAAGGATTTTTAGAGCATATATCATAGAGCAAACACCCCAAAGAAGGTCTTTCCGTTGCCGCTTTCGACGCGAGGCAGGAGTGCTTTCGTCGTATAGGTGCGCAGCCTGTCTTCGGCTCGCAGGCTGAAGGCCGCACCGAGATAAATCGTGTTGTACCACAGATCGTCAGAGTCTGTCGCCTGCACGCAGGCGGAGCGGATTGCGCTGAAAAGTGGCTTGTAGCTGCTATAGGAATCAGAGTAGCGCAACACTGTGTGGCTCATTTGCACAACATCATGGTCCTCAGGAATGTCAGTCTTGCAATTGATGTGGAAAGACACCTGACTGTAGACGAAGTAAATGCCATCAGTAGGAATGATGATCTCCCTTTCCACTAATTCCAAGCCGCCTGAAGTGAAAGCCTGGTCCTGGTCCTTTTTCCAGTCCAGGGTGTCTTTGGACACTTTAGGTTCATATGCACCTGAAAGAGAACAACAAAAACATGGCCTTAGTCGGTGCTACTCAACAGGATACAGATTTTACATTGGACATCAAGTGGCAACCTTACCACAATGGCTTATTTTATGGTATTGTTTGAAGGAATAGTTCACCCAAAAAATGAAAATTCTGTCATTAATTGCTCACCCTCAAGTCGTTCCAAACCCATAAGACCTTCATTTATCTCCGGAAGACAAATAAAGATATTTTTGATGCATTTTGAGAGCTCTCTGACCCTCCCCATAGACGGAAAGTGTACTACCACGATCAGCTTCCAGAAATGTTGTTAGGACATCAGTAAAACAGTCCGTGTGACATCAACCGTAAGCTACAAAAATACTGTCTTCATTTTCAGTTTTGGGTGAACTCTCCCTTTAATACAATTCATAAATATACAAAGCTAATACATTTGTATAATTTCAAGTTGCCCAAATTAACATTAGTTAATATAATGAAAACAAACATGAATAAAAATGAACAATTGTATAGGCTATACAACATTAACCTACTGTAGATTAATAAATGCTGTAAAAATTGTTGTTCAATAATTTATGGATACATTACATTGATAACATTAACAAAGTTAACACAAATGCTCTCAAAATGAAACACTGAAGTAATATTTATTTCTAATTTAATCACTTTTAATCAATATTTCATGGTCTTTGCAGTCACTACACAAAATATCAAAACTATGTTTATTAACACTGTAAGTGAAACAATATTTACTGTAATTAGTGTCATATTTTCTCTTAGTTTGTATCTTTTCAAGGATGAGAGCATGTAATGCAAGCTGTTCATATTGTTGTCGGTATTTGATTCATTTCTAATTGACAGATTAATTCGAGTTTGAATGGTTTTTGACGACTTCTTTTAAAAGTCACTGAAAAAAGTAAAATCTGACACATATTTGTTTATCCTACATTTTTTAAAACATAACCAAATGATTAACGTTTATAGTCTAGGTAACTTTTAGACTTCATACAATCACTCCCAAAACTATTTTGACTAGATATATTTGAAATGTATTATGAAATGCAAAGCTGTATAAACTCTGAATGCATTCTGAGGTAAGGTGATGTTCAGCGTTTATTTACAGCTCACCTTAAGCACTTTTGAATGTAGCTTACCTGTTAAATGGATGGCAGCCTTGGAAGTGACTTTTTGTTTTGAAAGATGATCTCTTAATGTGAGCCTCAGCGCTGACGGGGAAAGACACAAATAACTAATTTAGCATGATTTCATTTCACAGGAAAAAAAGAGGATCTGAAACCGAGGGTCTGAACTCACCATGTCCTCCTTCCTGATTGTTCTGAGACTAAAATGAACAAGAAACGTAACAATAAGTACACTGTAACGCACAATGGCACAATGAAACACATGATGTCTTGGTTGTCACCTTGTTGAGCGTGAAGCAGACAGCCGCGGCGGCACACAGGGCCACAGCCAGCAGGACCCCACACACCCGCCAGACGCCGGACTTCCTCCACGACACGGTCACCTGGGGTGAGGGCAGCAATCCTCCTTCTTCAAGAAGCTGACTCTCAAGATCCATCATCACTGTCTATTAGTCCTCGCAAAGCTTAAGTTAAACTAGAAATTGCAATGTACAGATGCTGTCAGTACACTTTTAAATGGTCTTGTAAAGTCTCCTCGGCTCAGTTTATCACTTTAGTGTTTTTCTTTGTTGGTCTGTCGGTGTTGTGCTCAAAAAATGGTTCTTCATTCTTTTTAAAGCACGCAAAGAGGGGAAACTCCAGTGATTCAGTGTGTGGAGAAAAAATGAGCAGTAGAGGGGAGACGAGAGGAGAAACCATCAAACACCCACCCACTTACGCACACAAAATGAATTACTATTACTAAAAATAATCCAGTTGTTTTATGGACTATTGTTTACAGTTTTGTGACATTGTATCATTCTAAAAACAAAGGTTCTTTATTGATCATTCTATGAAGAACCGTTCACTTCCATAGGACCTTTTCACCGTGCAAAAGGTTATTTATAGAGGAAAAAGGTTTTAATAGGCTTTGAAGATGTTATTCACACTAAGAAAAAAAATTATGTTTAGAATTGGTTATTGAAAGGTTCTTTAAAGAACCCAAAATCACTGAAAAAAAATCATTTTTGGAACCTTGATTTCAAGACAATAAATTTTATACATGCATCGTGTGTGTGTATGTTGTGTGTATGTGTGTATGTATATACATACGCGTGTGTGTGTGTGTGTGTGTTTTCTGTGTGCAAAATACGAAAAATATTACTTAAAATGCCTTTTCTATTTTAAATTACATTGTTATATGTCATTTCTTTATTCCATCTCAACCTTTGTGGTTTTTGACTATTAGTAATATATGAATTTTCATAATTTAATTATACATTTTTATATAGATCTTTTTGTTAACTGTTCATTTGTTGTTACAGTAAATCAAATTTTAGATTTGTATTTAGTTTTTAAGCAGTTTAAACGAGACGTGTGTGATAAGACGACTTCCCTAGAATTGTGATAGAAGGCAAGCATGTTGTTACTTGTGTTTTTATTATTTAACTGAATAATTATTCATTCATGCAGTTATTGTGTAATTTTCCAAGGAATGATATTTCAAATGTCATTATTCATCATAATATAGGTTAAGTGAGTAGAATCATTAAATCTTTATAGTGTATCACTATTTCAACAATCCCTTCAATTAAAAATAAAACTCTATACATAATTCATAGAATTATATATTTCAGAATATAATTCAGAGGTCTCTCTTTCACTGGTATTCTGTTTGATTTCTCTGTAATCATTCAACCAAAATAGGCAATGCCAATTTTATATATAAAATGAAGTATTTTACGTTAATGGTACACTTTTGTAATAAATCATTACAAATAATCACATTTATAATCATATTTATTTCACATATTCTGAAAACAAATCAGATGACATTGGAGAGAGGCTTTTCCTCCTCTTACTAAGAATAAATCTAAAACTTTAGAATGGATTATTCTCTGTTTTTTTTTTTTGCAAAATTCTGCTCTGTTTTTTCCAAATTCAGTCCTCCGGTGCAAATGAGGTGAATGATGCAATTTCCTCTTTTTTGTGTGCGTGTATTCATCATGACATGACTGAAAGAGTCAAAGGAAATAAGTGCTTTTGACACTTTCATAGGCCTCTCAGCATGAACGTGTGATAGCAGAGGAATTATTCTGTCCATTTATCTCAGACAAGGCTTTTCAGACAAGTCTTACAACATCAGTGTTTTGATGACTGTGGTATGTAAGTGTAGCACTGCACACTGTTCGACAGGTAGACGCTTGTTAAAGCACAAACACATAATAGCAACAGTTGAACATCATCGCAGAAAAAAATGATTCTGCTGTATAGTTACATTTTAAAAGAAAACCTTCAAATTTTTACCATATCAAAAATTTGAGAAAAAAAAAAATTCGATGAAAAGTTTAAATTTGCCTGTAAACGTCCCATCCCCCACCCAACCATTATATATTTGATCTCTTTGTAATTGGATTATTTCTGGGTATTATGTAAATGTGTTATATATCATATAATACATTTTTCCTTAAATGTGACACTTCAAATGTATTTTCTTGGGCTGAAATATATGGAGGGCAAAATATGTATTTCAAATGCTATTTTAAATATTTAAAAAATATATTTAGGAAAAAACTGTAGAAATTGGTAGAACATATATTTACATTTTGAAACATTTTAGCCTTTTTTATATATTTATTTATGGCATGGGATAAATGAATGAAACTTCACATTTCTTTAACCAGAATGTCATAAAATGTCACGAAAGAAAGCATAAACAATATGAAATATCAAACACATCAAAGACTTGTTGACTTTTTTTAAATAAATGTTTGACTTTTTCAAATTTGGCTGATTTCAGGAGGCGGCGCTTCACTGTGACGACCTGTAGAAGGGTAATTCTACACAAATGTCCACTTTTGGTATGTCTTAAAATGTATTTATTTTTCTAAAATTTAAACTTGTCAAATGTAGACCACATTATTAGATTACCTTGACTTTATGAATACATATAAATGACAGCTTAATTTTTTTTCTATTTAGCTTTTTTGTGCAATTATTTCAAGACCACATGAACCATTTTTTGTCACTGGTATTACCTTCTTTGTCAATATAAAAAAGATTTTATTGAATATTTTTCTTGATATTTTTTTCAGCACATGTAGTCAGAGTTACAGAAGAATAATGAAAATGCAAGAAATAAGGAGATTATGTTTTATTTATTTAATTTGAAAGAAATAAACAGTACAGCAACACAGGAACACAGCATAGTAACACCAGTGACACAATGAATCACAAGTGACATACATAAGACCTGATATACTTATACTGATCTTCACTGGTGTTACCCATAAGGAAGGTAACATCAGTGACAATTTTCATGAAAAAAGCATTTTATAAAATGTTTGCTGTAAGGTATCAAACCATATGTTGTCAGTCATTGCATACTCACTAAATTAAGTAGTTTAATCCATTTTTATTATAGTTTTTTATTTTTTTTACAATTCCCTAACAATAAATGGGTCATACCAGTGACGTCAACTAAAAGCTTCATATGAAATTGTGAGTTAAATCAGAAAATTTCTGATAATTGAAAAGAAACAGTGGACTTAACATGGGCTTTTTTCATAGATCTTTAGAAAATAGGAAGGAGGAAGTCAAGTGATGTCATCAGTGTGATTTTTATTACAAAATTACAGTTTTTTTCAAACTGTAACACCAGTGACACAAATCCTGGGGACCACTGTTTTCACTATATATTTTATAATATTTATTGAGCATTATATTTTATTATGCCATTTATATCATATATTTGATAGTTAAGAATACATTTTTGTAATTTAAATGGTAGAAAACCTTGATTTTGACTGCAAAATAAAGCACTTTCCCTGTGTACATGGCTGTGGGGACAAGCAGCTGTGTGGTTCTTGGAATTCTTTATAATTAATTAAAAACAAATATTGCCACATTTATGGTGCAAGAACGTCTTATTGTTCAAATAACACATTGTTTTATTTTAAAATATAAAACAAATTGTAACCCTAATGTGTTTTTCAATTGTAATATTCCTGTAATATATTTTCTGTAGAATGACCCAAGCAGTAACCTCAACGTAGCAACACTGTTTGTTTGTTTGCGTGAGTTTGCATGAGTTCAAGTTTCTTCACTTCATTGCTTTTATTAAACCATTATGATGATGTATCACGGGGTTGTGAACTAATTCCTTTGTACCTGCTGCAATCATATTTTTAAATGACTTATTATAAATGTGTGTTTTATGTGTTTAGTGTTGCTGCTGTAAGTGCATGTATACTGCTGTCTACTTAAAGAATGGCCTTTTAAGGACAATAAAGTTAAGTAAGTAAGTACGTAAAGATTTAATTTTTGTGTGAGAGAGAAACCTGTCGCGTTAACCAGGTGGAGGTGTGGCTGTCTCCCGTGTACCGGCCATTTCCTTCTTTACATGTCGCTGTCCTGACATTTTATTCTACCCATCAGATTTTCCTACCTGGTGTTCTGTCGATTTGTCCTACGCTGTCAGATTTCCCTACCTCCCACTAAAACAGTGGGTAGTACAATTTGTCAGTATTAATGAGAAAAAGGATGCGATATTGATGTGCGCATGCGCAGTACACCCGGGTAGGAAAATCTGACGGGTAGGATAAATTGTCAGGACACCGGGTTTACTACGCATGCGCACATCAATATCGCCTTTTTTCTCATGCTAAACAACAATATTTAATGTATCTGCATTACTGTAAGGGTAGGTTTAGGGTTGGGGTAGGTGTATACTTTGTTAAAAATGCAATCTAATTGGTAGAAAATAAAGGCCAAGAGTACAGAGGTCTCAGTCTAAATGACATCCTCATCAAAGCTCCTGACGTTCTGAACCCAATCAGAGCTGTCCTGTTGAGGTTCCGAACTGGTATCTACGCTGCCCTTGGTGACATTCGCAAGATGTATAACTCTGTCTGGCTGGAAGACCGAGAGGTCCACCTGCACCGATTCCTGTGGCATGACAAACCTGCCAATTGCATAGCCCAAGTTGCCATGCGAGAGACTGCAAATTTACCTTCATTCAGTTACTTCAAAGAAGAAAGATGCGTGTTAGAAGAAGATGCCTACGTCGACGACATTCTGACTTCACACAACGACCTTGACCATCTGAAATGCCTCACAGCTAACACTGAGTACATCCTTAAAGCTGGAGGAATTTACATGAAGCCCTGGGTTTACTCTAGTCAAAGTGGGAGGAAATACCCCAAGACTGAGAGCCAAAAATTATGATCCTGCCAAACCCGCTGAGGGAAGATGACAACAAAGCCCTTGGTCTTGGTTACACCATCGACGATGACAACCTTATGTCATGGTTGCAGTGAACTTTCAAAGAAAAACAGGAAGATCCACCTTGGTCAAAACCTGTTCAGAGAAGAAGCCAGAAATCAAACTCCTGATCCACTCATTAGAAGAAAGCTGCTAAGCCAAGTCTCTGGCCTGTACGACCAACTCAGCCTTGTGACTCCTGTTAAGCAAAAAAGTGCCATTCTGGTCAGGAGAGCTTTCCAAGAAGCCAAATTGAGGTACTGCTTAGAAGACACGTGGGACACTGCCTTGTCTGAAGGTCTCCGAGAAGATGCCATAAAGCTATTAGAAGAATATGCTGACCTAAGCCAACTTTGCTTCGCCAGATCCCTGACTCCGCCAGACCTCTGTGCAAAGCTCAGTGCCATCACGTTTTCTGATGGCAGCAAACACGCATTCGGTGTGGTGATGTATCTTCGATGGAGCTGCAGCCATGGTGTCGTTGTGAGACTGGTAGAATCCAAAGCCAAGCTGACCCCTCTCGACCACAGAGGTTATCCTTTGAAAGCTGAGATGTGCAAAGCTGTATTCGCAGCTTGCCTCAAGACCTACTTCCAGAGACACTGCCGACTCCAGGTCGACAAATGGTACCATCTTGGTCCAAAGTTCCTCCAACTTCCTCACAATGAGTGGCCAAAGAAATCTGCTAGAGATGTCGCAGCCCAAGCTCGAGACAAAGTTACAAAGATCCAGAAAAAGACATTTGTAGCAGTACTTATCAGAAGTTGCCTGAAGGCTGCACACGATCCAGCATATGATCCGGCCCAGTTAGAGTCCAGAAGCCCACCACCAGGAACAGCAATTCATCAGCTCATCATTAAAAGGCACTTCAGCAACCTGAGAAGGCTGGTCGGGACCGTGGCATGGATCTGGAGAGCAGCTAAAAAGTTCCTGAGTGCCAAGATCAGAGCCCAAGAAAGTGGGAGGCAGTACGATCCTCTGGTGTCCTTACAGTCAGCGAAAGATGAGACTTGTTCTGAGACCTTTGCCTAACAGAACAAGAGGATGTCGACTTTCCAAGCACCACAATAGACAGACTAGTCATCCACAGGGACCAGACAAGTGGACTTCTGGTTTGTGGTGGCAGAGTCCAGACCTTCGGAGAAGACCACAGAGCAGTTCCTCTTCTATCTTTCCAAGCTTGGTTATCCACCCTGCTAGCCAGAGAAGCACACAGCGAGGGACATGATGGAGTGGTGGGAACTCTGCTGTGGATGAGGAAAAAGGCGTGGGTCAAAAGAGGAAGAATTATTGCCCGAAAAGTTGTGTATCGTCTGCAGGAAAGCAAAGGCAAGAACCTACATGCAGATAATGGGAAACTTACCTGAAGAGAGGTCTGCTGCATCATTCAAGTTTACATCCGTTGACCTATTTGGATATGTCCTAGTCTGATCCTGATACAAACTTTGTTGGAGCAAGACCTGTCCTAAAAGAGATTTACACTTACCTAAATCAACAGAATAAAAAGTTGCTTGAAGAGAATGCAGCCAGAAATGAGACCACCTGGACGTGGAAAATCCTTCTGTCTGATTCACCTCACCGAAACGGGGCCGCTGAAGCTGTCAGAGTCACTAAGAGAGCCCTCCAAAGTCTTGGCAATGTAGAAGGCCTTACCTTCAGTGAGTTCCTGACTGTGCTCCAGCTAGCTGCCAATCTTGCTAATGAGAGACCCAGAGTTGAGCCAGAGTTCAAAGCAGAGAAGAGCGCATCCAGTACATCACACCAAATAATCTGTTGCTTGGTCGAACCACAAAAAGTGGAGACTTCAAAACTGTCGACTACACCATTTATCCATTCAAAAGACTCAAAGAAGTACAAACTATAGTCAACAACTTCTGGAAGTCCTGGAGCCAACTCGCTGGTCCGAACCTGTTCGTTCGCAGTAAGTGACATACTGCTGAAAGTAACGTTGCCATTGGAGACATAGTTTGGCTCTGCGACCAGAACGCACTAAGAGGGCAGTTCAGACTTGCAAAAGTCATCAGTGTAAATCCTGATTCCAGAAGTGTTGTTCGAGATGTTTGTGTGAGGGTCTCTCCAAGCTCCAGTATTTCGGTGATGAATCCAAACCTGGTGCCAGAGATCCCAAATCGAGTACCATTCTGCAGCGGGACGTCCGGCGTCTTGTGGTCCTCGCACCGGTGGAAGATCAAGTCGGAGACCAGCCCACTTGAGAATGTGATCTTTCTGGGCATCGCCACATAAAAGTTTGAGTGGGAGGTGTCGCATTAACCTGGTTGAGGTGTGGCTGTCTCCTGTGTACCCGTCATTTCCTTCTTAAGAAATTAGAAGCTCATGCCCAGTTCAATCAGTGGTTTCAAAATACGTGCATCGGTCAGTTGTCTGGGGTACGACGGACAGGGAGGAAGGCAGAGGCACAAATGCATTCACTCTGAGGAACTGGGACTTTTGATCATGACGGGCTATCGGTAAGCTCACGTGGCCTCTTGTTTAACATGGACTCTTGTTTTAGATCCTTTGTCTGTTGGGTATTTAATGTGTTAATGTTGCAAAAGTAGTTGTTACTGCATGGCTTAAGAGATATTAAATCGATAAGACCAAATGCTTAGATTGGTATGGTTCTATATGGAATTCTAGTCAAATGCAGGGTAAAAGAAAACCCAAGTTATATATATATATATATATATGTTTTGCATTTAGAGCACTAAAAGCAGTTTTGGTCCTTGTCCTTGTCGTCATCACCAAATAGCTCAAACATTACAGGTTTGTGTGGGGTTAATTATATGGGGAAACTGTGGTATGCCAATATACCAACAACACTGTGTCAAAAAACTTTTTGATTTAGTTTCCAGCGCATTGCTAATGCATGAGCCAAATGATGCAAGTTTTCAGCATACCACATGAGAGGGTTTCAATATACGTAGGCTTCTACTGGAGAACTCAAAAGTAGGACATTTAAAAATAGTGTAGTGAATCTATGAGGTCACATTTCAGCGTAACTACTCAACTGAGAAACACAGAGCTCTCTTTCAGGCCTTCATTTGATCAGTGACTTTATTATAGAACAATAGATATCTGTAAAACATAATCTTTTTATTGAGATATTGTCTCTCAGGCAATAGCATATTGACCAAAACATGATACTTGTGATTGTAAATATTGACAGATTCCCCTGAAATTACTAAACTGTTTATTCATCCTCCTTCCTAATTATGACATTACATTTTTTAAATATTGTCAGCCTCTCCGAAGGAAATGAAACTGAGTCTTAGTTCAGAAGGGAAATTAAAAATAGAGCTCAAAAAGTTGGGTCATGGGATGCCGTTTTTAGAGGTACACAACACACTCATGCTCATGCCCTGAAGTAATGACATAACAACAGTGTTCATGAAATTGTCCATGTTTGGTATGTATGCCCTCACCAAAAAGTATACTTATATATATTATATGGTATACTTCAACTTTATTTTACTCAAGTTTATTTTAAACTATACTGATAGTTTGCTAATTAAAAACTTTGTACACTTTGAAATATAGTCTCAGTATGGTAGTTTTATACTGCAAATATATTCATAAGTTTTAAGGCATTATAATGAATACATAATGCATTATAAAAACGTATAATATGTTGTCTCATCTCATGAATATTCATAAGAACAGTTTTAATATTTTATAATATTTACTTATTTGTGGTTATAGCTTTTAAGAGTATGATGATTTATAACACAATGAACATGTTGCACCAACTTTTACAATGGATTATATTTCTCACAGTTATAATGTATTATAAGTCTCTTATCTTGCAATTTTTCTGATGCTACTTAAAGCGGTCAAAGACCACTTATAAGTAGTAGTAATAATAATATTAATAATATTTTTTTTCTCTCAAACAGCCATAAGATCAGATTTCAGATCAGATGAATGTGTAATATGACACATTTGCTTTGAACTATTTTAATTTTAATATAATTTTGATGGTACCCTTTAGACAGCACATATAAGAAACTCTGCAGCTACATATCAACTAGCGGTCATTAGAGTACTAGAATGTCTGCTACTGTAAATATATACTAACACTTTATTTTGATGGTCAACCAACAGATAAACAGACTATAAATGTCTTTGCAAGTACATTAACTTATTCCACCTTACAATATTCTACCATTCTTGAGCATAGTAATACTCTAATGAGAGTTAGTTGGCATGTAGTTCCAAAGCTGCTTATAGTCGATTGATTAAGGTGACAATCAAAATAAAATATAACCATATAAAACATATTATATGAGTATTAAGCTCACATCAATTAATTAACATTTGTTCCACAGGAAACAATAAAATCTCGCTTAACATCTAACCACCCACAAGCTGTAGTAAGATACTGTTACCGTCCATTATACTGTAAATGAAGTTGATTTAATATGGTGTTCATTGTGTTATAAATAATCATACTCTTAAACTTATAACCACAAATACGTATTATGGTGTATTATAATTGTTGTTATGATTATTCATGAGTTGATATAATATAGTATAATTTTTTTTATAATGCATTATGCATTCATTATAATGCCTAAAGAATACCCTTATAATGTATTATAAATACGGGCTTCATAGAAAGTGTTACCGAAATAACATTTTGAACAAAAAGCTGAATAAAGTTTTAAAACATCAAAATATAGATGGAGTCGATCAACACCCCAAAACTTGACTTAATTATTATCTCTTCATCAGTCGACATTTTATTCCATAACGTTACAGTTTTGATGCTGCTTCATGTCAGATGATCATGTTAGATTACATGTGTTAGTATCTGGTGCTGCTCTTTTCTTCTTCACTTGTGTGTGTGTGTGTGTGTGTGTGTGTGTGTGTGTGTGTGTGTGTGTGTGTGTGTGTGTGTGTGTGTGTGTGTGTGTGTGTGTGTTTTATTATTATTCTGTACAGAAGATGTGTACTAGTGCCCTCTACTGTATAATAATGAAAACACAGATTCTATGAGCACAAGTATAGCTCAAATATATGTTGAGTATACTTAAGTGTCATTTTAAGTATATTTCTGATGAGTACATAAAGCCCATTTCTGAGAAGTACATAAAAAGTAAACTAAAAGCATACGTTCCTATTTTTAGTTTAAAAGTATACTAATAGTACACATGAATTAACTTCTTTATCGTAAGGGTGACAATGAAATGTGACCCCCAGCTTCCTCCATGTGCAGCATCATGGGATAAACTGACTCCCACATATTTGTTGGCATATTTGAGTCTGACAGCGACTGAGATGTTGAAAGATAAGGGGAATTCAGACATCTGAGTAATCTAGCATTTGTCTGACTGATCTCATAAACTTGTACAATAAAAAAGCTTCCTCTTAATTTAAACTGGACGCTAATTTTTTACAGGTATTGGGGGAAAAATCATTTGTTCATTGCAGTGACATATGTATGTGCCATTGCAAAATATTGGAAGTAATTAGTAATGGAAGTAAGTATTAATAAACAAGATATTATATCATGTGTTGTTTTTTGTAAAGAAATATTGCAAATGCACAGTGGTTTTACAATTATACAACAACAGATACACTGTTCATAATAAAGTAATTTGGTCTGATAATATCTAATCCTATGACATTCAAACATTTTTAAGTGTCCAAACGCTTTTACAATAATATATACACTAATATACATTACTGTTCAAAGTTTGAGCTCGGTAAGATATTGTATAGTTTTGAAATTGTCATTTGTGCATTTATTTGATCAAAAAATTCAATCAAAACAACAATATTGTGAAATATTATTACAATTTAAAATTACTGTTTTCTATTTGAATATATATATATATAATGTAATTTATTCCTGTGATCAAAGCTGAATTTTCAGCATCATTACTCCAGCTTCAGTGTCACATGATCCTTCAGAAATCAGTCTAATATGCTGATTTGCTGCTCAATAAACATTTCCTATCATTATCAAAGTTGAAAACAGTTGTGCTAATTATTATTATTATTTAAGAAACTGTGATACATATTTTTCTTATATATATATATATATATATATATATATATATATATATATATATATATATATATACATATATATATATATATATATATATATATATATATATATATATATATATATTTCTTAGGATTCTTATAAATACATCGTTCTACAAAAGTATTAAAATATACTGTACATATTTTGTAGCATTATAAATGTCTATATTGTCAGTTTAATGCATCCTAGCTGAATAAAAGTATTAATTTCTTTGAAAAACAATCTCATTGACCTTTTGAACAGTAGTGTATATATTATGCATATGCCCCGTAAAGTCTTTGCACGTGATTCTATGCGATGCAAATATTGTTATGCCACAAGTGAGTGAATGTGATGATACTCAGTTATTGGGCCAGAGGAACATCCTTTTGTGAGTGTCTAGTTTCACAGGTGAAACAAGGTTTCCTCTGTCTCCTACATTCACCTTTTTGGGTTGGAGGCTTTACCTCTGACACATAGGGTTGAGATTGTGGGTGGGGGACTAATCACACTCCCTAAATACTTCAAGGTCTGGGATTTTTTTTTTTTAATGATTGCTCATTTTGAATAGCTGTGGAAAACACACACACACACGCACACAAAGGTGACCTTTCAACAACCTTCCAGCACACACGCACCTGCTCCATGCTTCTGCTGAATAGATATGTTGTAATCCTCAATAGACCACAATTTCCTAACTCTTCAATCTTCTTTAAAAAGAATTATCATACACAATATGTTGTGCAATACTTCATATAAATGTGTGTATTTACTTGTGGAAGGCAGTTTTTATTTTAGTTTTTTCCCATAGAACTTAAACATTTGTGTCTAGAGAATGAATATTCACCACAAAATAAAAAGGTTAAAGCTTGAGAAGTAAATAAATAGCTATATCTTAAAAAAACGGTAGACCTTAGGATCTTAGGAGCAAATGAGGTAACCTGCACCATCGCCACTCCCACATATACTTTACGGAAGATTGACCAAACCAAAATTTAGAATATTCGGTGGACAGCGACTTCCGCTGATGGATTGGCTTTTGTAGCGTAGTGACTGAAAGTAGTCAGCGCTGTTTGTGTCTACGCAGTTTGTACACTGTGGGGATTTAATTGAAATTTCCATTATTTTTGAATGATCAAAAACACTAATGTAAATTTATTTAAGCCTATGAGGCTTCCTGGAGACTGGAGTGGAGTTAATTGTTGGAAGGGACGGAGTAGGAAGTGGGGGATGGATGAATTTGAGCATGGGTTTGGAGAGGAAGGTAGGCCAAAATGCAAGAAAAAGAAATTGAATAAACCAGATGATGAGGATATGGATATCTTTGTAAGGAAGGAAATATATATGGTATTTATTTCCATGATAAAGGAGGGAGTATCTTTTGCTGATTGGAGTCCTATCCAGCTAACGAATTGTGTACATAAGGAGATAGGGGAAGTAATCAGGGCGAAGAAATTGAGGAATGGGTCACTGTTGATAGAATGCATTGATGAGGAACAACAGAAGAAAGCAGTTCAGATAAAAAAGATAAAAGGCCAGGGAGTGAGAGGTGTAATAGCCTTTGACAAGGAACTGATTAGAAGAGTTATAACTGGGATCCCAGTTAAAGATTCAATTGAAGAGTTGTTGAGAAACATAAAAAATGTGAAAAGAAAAGAAGTTAAGTGTTTGAAAATGAAAAGGGATGGTGTTTTGAGCGAAAGTCTGTCAATATTGCTAACGTTTGATGAAAACTGACTCCCTGAGAAGGTTTATATTGGGTTCATGAGCTATAATGTCAGGGTATATATCCCTCCTCCATTGAGGTGTTGCCAAAGGTATTTGCATGTGGCTGCTGTGTGCAAAGGGAAGATTAGGTGTAGTAAATGTCAAGGAGAACATAAGTACGATGAATGCAAAGAAGGGGCAACTAAAAAATTTTGCAATTGGGGTGGCGACCATAGTGCAGCATATGAGGTTTATAAACGTATGAGTGAAGTTCAGAAGATGAAAGAAGCAAGGAATGTCCTATGCAGAAGCAGTCTTAATGATGGATCTGCCTCTAGGGTAGACATTTCTAGTGAAACAGAGCCAGCAATAGATTTGACAATAGTTTCCAGGAATGTAGCTGATAAGTGTGGGAGGGAAGTTCTTAAGGATACTTCAGTTGGGAGTGACCACTACCCCATAAGAGTTCAGGTAGAGGTGTAAGTGCAAAAAGATGAAACGAGAGAAGGGAGATGGATATCAGAAAAAGCTGATTGGGAGAAGTTTAGAGAATTTAGTGATGAGTGGTTGTCAATTTTTCAAGGAAGCATGAGTGCTGAAGAGCTATGTAGGGTAATTAGCTCAAGTATAGTGGATGCAGCAGGAGCAGCTATTCTAAAGAACCCAGGCCTTTAAATAGGATAGTACCTAGGTGGTCAAAAGAGTGTCAGGAGGCAGTTAAATAAAGGAACAGTACGTTAAGGAAATTGAAGAAGTCCCATAATATTCAGTGCTCGATTGAGTATAAGAGAACTCAAGCTCTGGTGAGAAGAGCTGTTAAGAAGGCAAAAAAGGAATACCAGAGTTTTTGTGACTCTGTGGGTTGTACCAACCCTATAGAAAGGATTTGGGGTATGATCAAGAAAATGAAAGGAATACACACAAGCTATGTTTATCCCATGCTCATAGATGGAGAGGATATTGTGGTTACAAGTAAAAAATAAAGCAGAATAAAGCAGTGATTGCTAAAACATTAGCTAGAGTGCCTAGTTTTGATAACCTAAGTTTGGAGGAAAAGAAAGGAAGGGAAGAGACAGTTTTAAGATATTCTAATGTAGATGAGAGTGTGAATGAGGAAGGAGGCAGTTGTTGAAGCCCTGAGACTGGAAAGAGCGGAATCCAAATCTTCAATACTTATCTTACCTGATCTGTCAGCTGCTTTTGACATGGTAACCACCAGATCCTCCTGTCAACCCTACTGGCAAAGGGCATCTCAGGAACCGCACTCCAGTGGTTTGAGTTTCACCTATCAGATAGATCCTTCAAATTATCTTGGAGAGGTGAGGTGTCCAGGTCGCAAAACATCTAACTACTGGGGTCCCTCAAGGCTCAGTTCTTGGACCACTTCTCTTCCTCTGTCTACATGGCATCATTAGGTTCTGTCATTCAGAAACATGGCTTTTCATACCACTGCTATGCTGATGACACTCAACTCTACCTCTCATTCCATCCTGATGATCTGACGATAGCTACTCGCATCTCAGCTTGTCTAACAGACATTTCTTACTGGATGAAAGACCATCACCTTCAACTCAACCTTGCCAAGACAGAACTGCTCGTGGTTCCTGCAAACCCATCGTTTCATCACAATTTCACCATCGAGTTGGGCACATCAACCATAACTCCTTAAAAAACAGCCAGAAGCCTTGGAGTTATGATTGATGATCAGCTTACTTTCTCAGACCACATTGCTAAAACTGTCTGGTCCTGCAGATTTGCTTTCTTCAACATTAAGAAGATCAGGCCCTTTCTATCTATTCTCTATCTATTCTATCTATTTTCTTTTCACTTATTGTATAATTATAAAAAAAAGACCTCTAACACTAGCTTGCTCTATTCTTTTTCTATTCTGTTTTCTTTTTAGTTATTATATTATTTAAAAGCCCTTGCTATGTGTACTGCATTTAAGCTAACTGAGACTCATTATAGCACTTATATATCATTGCTCTTTTTTTATTTTTATTGCTTCCATTGTCCTCATTTGTAAGTCGCTTTGGATAAAAGCATCTGCTAAATGACTAAATGTAAATGTAAATGTAAAGTAAATAAGATTGCAGATTCAGGCATATAGACATGAGGAAGTGGTGTTGTCCAGGCTGAGGATTGGGCACACCAGACTTAAAAGTACCTTATTTCTGATGAAAAAGCATGTTGATGGTAACTGTGAGCATTGTCTCGGGCATACCCCAGAAACAGTAGAGCATGTATTGATTAATCATCACATATATCATCAAGATGGGCAGAAGCTTATTTCTCAAGTAGAGGCCAATTAAATTATCTTTGAATATAGAAATATTTTACAAAGAAGTGCTGGGAAGATTTTACAATTTTTTTTCTTTTTTTTTTTTTAAAGAATACAGGTCTTTTAAAAAAAATTAATTTTATGGAGAAAATGTAACCATCTTTCTACACTCCAGTCCAGCGGTGGCGGTAATGCAACAAATAGTTGTCAACCACGATTTAAAAAAAAAATAGAAGAAAAAGAAGACCAAACCCGGAAGTGAAGATGGCGACCGCCTACGAGAGGTTCAACCTGTAAGTTAAAACTTTTATTCGAGCTCAGAGAGAGATATAAACGCACACGGCGCCCGGTTTCGCTTTAATGAAGGTCGTCTCTTTTAATGGCAGTGTCTGCGGGCGCTGTCATGAAGCGTTGTTGCCAGTCCAGGGCTGTTTTCTGTTGTGGTGGAAGTGCACTGGCTTCAGCCGTTCAGACTCTGTTTAGATTGGCGGTTTCATAAGCCAGTGAGCTGCATATCTAGATTTAAACGCGAATCTTTATACTGCATTACGAGAACATAACTCGCCAAATGCTGTCTAGGAAGCTCACTGGGTTTTTTATGCATTGATTTGAGTTTGAACAGCAGCTGTGCTCATAGTTTAGTAAGTGTAAGTTACATCTAGTGGACTAGGGTGTTCATTGGACTGTTCATTAGGATGCTGAAGACAGTTGAAGCATACTGATCTGTTTTTGTATGTATAAAACGAGTGATTATATGGCATGCTGTATGATGCACAATTAATTTCTGGTTAATTGAGGAAGTGAAACTGAAGTCGAGCCACTGAGAGGGAGGTGAACCTGAGTGGAATCTCTCCAGCCCACAGCTTACATGAAGATGATTCTGATTTATCAGACACTCAGCCACTGGAATGAGTTACAGTGGTCCTATTTTCAGTTTTCTGGTCTGGCTTCTGAACATGAACAGTAGTTCTGAGAAACAAGATTTCTTTTTTTGCACTGACATTATTTATCATGACAGTTGAATGGAATGAATAGATAGTTTGAGATAAGTGTTGCAAATGTATTTAATAATAGACACTCAAATACAACTGAGTTGCATGTAAAAATTATAATAAATAAATGCAAAAATTTGACTGTTATTAAAACAGTGACTGTAACTAAAAATATTTTTTCAAATATCCGTTCATACTCACAAATGAAGTAAAAAAATACAATGAATTTATAGTGCATGTATATTCAGCAAAATGTTCCTCTCTAGAATTATTATTTTTTCTAGCTAACTAATGCGTTTATGCACATTGAATGGCTTTCCCAATGTTACATGCCATATTGTTTATAAGTTGTTTTCTAAATGTCTTCCTTTGGTTGAAACAGCGATTCAATGTTTACATAAGACATTTCAGTAAGTTGCACTTTTGATTTCAACATACATGGTGTTTATTCTTATTTTGGCAGAATACTTTTGGTTGCTGATATTTTGGCGCATCACTTTACTTTTAATTTAATATTATTATTATTATTTTTTATCGGTTTGTCAGAAACATACATCATTTGGCCTCTTTTCACCATTATGCTTACTGAATACCAAAATATAAATGATTGTTGTGTCTTCTCTAATTATCTAATTTGCCTATTTTTGTTTAGAGATACAGTAAGCCCTTCAGTTTTATGAATGGACTCTTGCCCAATAAACAGAACATTGCCAATGGTACTACAGCTGACAAAAGCTTGTCTGAACTATAATGGCATAGTTTATAATAAACCAAATCCTTGCACCGCAGTGTGTTTGCTGAGACTCTTCACCATGCACATAGTTCATGTGAATTTGTCACCATTGAAACCACAAAACTGCAGGCTAAGGTTGAACATCTGGGTTGTTTTTACTTGTGTGACCTGATCAGAAGTCTCAGAGAAAATACTAAATGTAGTTACATATATGTGTAATGAAACCAAACTGTGAGCATTCAAGGAAATTTGAGACCGATTTCTTAGACCTATTCGGCAGTCATGGGTAACGGGACAGAGGTTAGCCATGCAAAAGCTGCATGTTTTCCTATTTGCAAACTCATCCAGCGGTAAACAGAAAGTGGCAGCTCAGCATTTTGGTAAGGAAGGAAGACTCCGGTCATTAAAGTGGGACAAGCATGTGAGATGTTGTTACTGAAACCGACTCTCAAACTCCTCACATTGTGGAAACTTGCATTATGAGACAGTGTCTGTCTGTAATATTTTCTAAACTTTATTTAAAAATATGCACAACCGAAAGTGAAAAGCAGTTCTGATGCAAGACGTTGCTGAAAATCTGCTCTCTCCAGATGGTCTAAGATGAGAATTAATTTCAAGCTGTTATGTTTCAGACGCTGTTTTTGCCTTATTGATATCATCGTCACCACTTGAATGTATTGCATATACAATTCCTTTTATCCAGTGCTGTTTATCACATTCACAATAATCTAAAAGGAGAAAAGGCTCAGAATAGACTTGCTGCTGTGGTTTATCAGAAAGAGTTCGGTTTATTTGTTGAAAACAAAACGTTGTCTTTTTTTCTGCTTTTCCATAGGCATGCAACACCTGAGAAGTTCTACATTGAGGCCTGTGATGATGGAGCTAATGACGTGTTGGTTATTGATAGGGTGTCCACCGAGATGACCCTCTCAGGTACAGCTCAAATACATTATATTCCAGTCCATCTTGAATTTATACAAGCATATAAAGCAGTACAAGCATTTTAAAAAAAAATGATAATCAGAAATGTGTCAGAAATGATGCTCAAAATGTAAGCTTTGCATCACAGGAATAGATTACATTTTAACATTCAGTAAAACCAAAAATTATTCAGACATCTATAGTTCATTTATGTGAGTGAGGATAGCAAAATAAAGTAAACTGACATATTTTACCCATACAGTCTTCATACAGTGGACTACCAGTAAAATTTATGAAAAATGTGGAACCAAAAATGATTCAGACATTTTGACCTGACCATGTTTTGCTTCTGTGTTATCTGACATTATCAAAAGTTTAACTCTTGAGTTTTTGTAATATTTTTTTCTCATTTTATAAACTATAGCGAATAAACTGTGAAAATGTATGAAATGTTGAAGGTGTCTGAATACATTTTGGTTTGACTGTTGATATTTCACAATATTATTATTTTTGATCAAATAAATGCAGCCTTGTTGAGCCCGAGAGAAATCTATATTAAACTAAATTTCAATTTATCACAATTTCAGTAACATGGTTACTAAAAGTGAATAGATTAATAAAACCGCTCATATAGTTGGTCTTCCTGAGGTTGGCGATGAACATTTTCTGAAGGTTAAGCACCTCGTTTCTCTGACCGTGTGAAAAAGTACAGTGAAAGATTTATAGTTTGGGCAGCAGTGATCTGACATTTATGAACAGCTACAACTTATAATGGATTCAGACCTTTCAGAGTATACAGGAATCGCTGAAAAGTTATGGCAGCTGTATGGACTCTGTTGCAGTTCTCCGTTTTAATGGTGACTTCCTTGCAAAGGGACATTTCATCAGTATTGGCAGTGTGACATTTTATGTTTGAGGTAGTTGCTGTGTTATAGCACAGCACAGGTCTGTTACTTCCTCTCATTGAAGCAAAGAAGTATATTAAATATGCAATCTGCAAAATGGGTTACTGTGACTTGAATGGTGCATTAATGTTTTTTCCTCTTGAAGGTATTAAGGACATCCCCCCATCAGGCGTAACCAGACCCATTTGTGGAATCATGGGAACTATTCGGCTGGTGGCTGGTAGGTTCTATGTTATTACGATGTTCCGATTTTCCATAGAATTCGGAACGTTGATTGTATGACGTATACTTTTGATTACCATGATGCATGATTTTTCTTTTTTCTTTTTTTTTTGGTTCTACAGGGATGTACCTCATAGTCATCACCCGGAAAAAGAAAGTGGGCGACCTGTTTGGCCACACTGTGTGGAAAGCACTGGAGTTTGATGTGATTTCTTATAAGAAGACCATTTTGCACCTCACAGACATTCAGGTCATTAAAGTCCCTAACCTCAACCTTCAGTTTAATGCTGATGTTTGTGACACATCGAGTAAAAAGAGGGGTATAAATGTCATTCGTTGTTTGATCAGTTGCCCAATGTGCCTCTAAATCATAACCAAAGGTTTCCTGCTCTGAACTTTTAGGACTTTTTTCCATTTACAGAAGTCTTTACATTTCTTAGAAGTGCTGTAAGAACAATGCAACAGATTCACCCCCGGCTTGTGAAATTGGGTGTACTCATACAGTACATTTTTCATTTGAGCCCACGCTCAGAGCGCAGCGATATCTCATTACAGTGTTGTATACTTGCTGCATTATTTAGCAAGGATAAGACTTCGGCTGAAATGGCGTTGGATGCAGCCTGTGAGTAGACCAGTACTGGACACGTGAAGTGTTTTCGTGCTGGAGCTGAAAAAAGTACACGGGAGGCTTGACTGCAACCAGCTAGATCATTAAAGTACTCCAGACATCTCTGCTCTTATCAGAAGGTTCAGTGTAAGCGTATGAGGTCTGCAGTGGATGCTTCTTGCTACACTAGCTTGGTTTCATGCACTGTTTCCTTCCAAAAATGAATAACAAAATGCAAGTGCACTTTGCATTCTCAGCAATGTCAAAACTATTTTTCAAGCGTTTACTAATCTGCTTTCCAACATGTTTTTTGAGAAGGTGATAAATCCTTGCATGAAATGTCTATGTAATGTTTAATAATGTGAAATTTTCATAATGAAGTGCATGAAAATATAAGCTCTTTGAGATGAGCGAACTGCACTCTGCACAGTTGACACAATCAAAGCAGTGTCGCATCATCACTAAAGGTTATAATTTGCATTTCTTTTTAAGTGTTGCCAGTATTTAAACCATTCAGCACTCGCACGCTCTCCTAGAGTGAACCGAAATCCTGACTGGAGCATCACTATCAATAATTCTACATGATAAAAAGAGGCTTTAGAAAGATGAGCATCAGTGATCGTATCGGCAGAGACTGCTTCCTGTGATCGACGATAGACGAATCCTGATCGGGGCATCCACATGAATGAATGAGTTAATGCAATAATGAATGGGTTGCACTAAAGTAAGATTGCTGTGAGTGTTCTGTGATGCATTGGAGCAAATTAACCCGTGCTTGTTTTGAATATACTATATGCACTGGCTTCAACTACAAGACTTTCTTCAGCCCCAAATAAAAGAATAATTAAAACATTAACCCTAGTCTTATTTCTGTTCACATCATCTGTTGCCGCAGTCGTATTCAATGGCTGTTTCCTTCTCACAGATGCAAGACAACAAGACGTTTCTGTCTATGATCAGCAATGTACTCAACACAGACGGTTTCTACTTCTGCACGGATTATGACCTGAGCCACACCCAGCAGCGCCTGTCCAACACCAGCCCGGACTTCCAGGAGATGAGTCTGCTGGAGAGGGTGAGCAGAGCACAGTCGGGGTGATGAGAGACAGAGCTGCTTGAAGTTTCAGTGGCAGAGAGAGAAGCAGAGCGCAGCAGGGTGCAGGTTGACATCAGCGTCACATATAGAAAGCTGGTCAGCTCATTGTCTAAGACTGCATCCCTCATTTATAAAATCATCTCATTGTAAGCTAGATTTGCACAGCTCTTGTTTTACAAGCACACCTGCTGACGTGGGCAAACGCTGTGTTTTTATGTTTTTAAAGAGAGAGTTTGTGCTCTGCATTTGTGTCTGGCTTATGACACAGTTTGTAATTTTGCAGTCGTCTATCCTTGTATTCTAACCTCTTGAGTACATCTGGTTACAGTTCTATCATGTCTCCACACAGGCAGACCAGAGATTCATGTGGAATGGAAACCTTTTAAGAGAAATTATCGCACAACCTGAGGTATACAAAATATACTTAATTCATAAAACATGAAACAAATCGCACATAATAATTCACCGATTCCCCTTTTCAGCTCCACAAATTTGCATTTCCTGTCATCCACGGATGTATCCTTTGAGAAATGTCATGTTGTTCATAGTTAAGTGGCTCACTTTATTTTGCCTTGATTGTCTGGAAGAAGCAAATTATGAAGTGTACGCTGCTCTTCTTAAATAAATCACAGTATGTAACTGGTCACAATTAGGATTGTCCTTAATCTAATTATACATTTGTGCTTATAATTGCCTTAGGTGACATTGAAGAAATAAGTAGTAGTTGGCAAATGTGTGTGATTATTGTTGCTTAACCCACTGCTTCAGTTATTGTGATGAAGCCGTGCTGCATCAATGGGAAGGTGTTTGAGTGGATCCTCATCTCTAGACGGAGCTGTTTCAGAGCTGGAGTCCGATATTATGTCAGAGGTGAGATTCAAACGTATATACATATTCACACAATGGTCTTTGCTGCAGATATGACAGTTTTCCCCTGCGCCTCAGGCATTGACTCTGAAGGACATGCTGCTAACTTTGTTGAGACAGAACAGATAGTCCAGTACAATAATTCCCAGGCCTCCTTTGTGCAGGTTGGTGGAAACTACTGTTGGCCTCTATTAGAAGAATGTTTGTTTCTGACCTCCCAGAATTCACCTCAGAGGTTTAATTTGTGCTCTTTCACTCCTCTTACACAGACTCGAGGCTCCATGCCCTTTTTCTGGTCTCAAAGACCTAATCTGAGGTACAAGCCCAAGCCGCAGATAAGCACAGACACCAATCACGTAAGACCACTTATCTCTGCCACAGCAACTTTGTTCGGCTTCAGTTATCCGAGTTTGAGAAACAGCCATCACCTATCTATCTATCTATCTATCTATCTATCTATCTATCTATCTATCTATCTATCTATCCATCCATCCATCTATCCATCTATCTATCTATCTATCCTTGCAGATGGATGGATTCAGGAGGCATTTTGAGTCGCAGGTTCTTATTTATGGCAAACAAGTGGTTCTAAATTTGGTGAGTAAACTTTCAATCCACTTGTGTAGGAAATCGTAGTCGATTGTAATTGGTCACATCAGTTCAAATAATTGCTTTATCTGCAGGTGAATCAGAAAGGATCTGAACTGCCCCTTGAACAGGCCTTCGCCAAAATGGCCAGCGGCATGGAGAACGGACTCATTAAGTATTTCAGCAGTTTCTTTTCATGCCTACAAATGCATTTTTAGTGGTGTTTGTTTGCTTTGGCAACTACTATTGCTCATACTAGGAATATACTTTGAACCAACCCTTAAGACTAAGTATTGAAGTGTGTCATATAACTCATCCTACACTGTTTGTGCTACAGACATCATTAATGCCTCAAACCATGCAGCTTGTTGAGGAGAAGTGATCTGATTTCAGACGTGTGGGCTTCATTTTCACTTAATTGATCTAAAAAGTAAAAGCAGTAATATTGTGAAATACTACAAAGTTGAATAATATTTTAAAATGTCATTTATTCCTGTGATATCAAAGCTTCAGCAAAATTCCTTCAGAATATGCTAATATGCTGATTTGGGGCTCAAAAAAACTAATTTATTTACATGTTTATTTACATTACATAACATTATTATTATCAATCAATGTTGAAAACACTTGTGTTTCTATCTGCTACGCTTGCATCTCTTTTAAGGTACATAGCCTTTGACTTTCACAAAGAATGCAGTAAGATGAGATGGCATCGCCTCCAGATTCTCGTTGATGCCGTTTCTGACATGCAAGAGGAGTTTGGGTTCGTATTCATTTCTGTACCGTTCTATAGGAAAGACTGTGGTCTGTGATGCTGTCACTGATTCGCTTTGATCTGGTTCCTGAACGCTGATTCTGCAGGTATTTCATGGTGAGCTCAGACGGGAAGGTGACGTCCGAGCAGTCTGGAACCTTCCGCAGTAACTGTATGGACTGTCTGGACCGTACCAACGTCATTCAGAGCCTGCTGGCCAGACGCTCCCTACAGAGCCAGCTACAGGTGACGCCACATCACAAATAGCATATCTGACGCATCCTAACTAGGTGTGATGCAATTGAGGACACTTACGCACTCGAGAAAGCTGACTGTCTCTAATTTTGTGGCTTTGTGCTGGGGTTTTCAGTCAGTTAGGGCCACTTACTTGAAACTTGATGCATCATGTCTGTTAAGGAAGTGTAAAAATGCTTTTGTGCAGATGTTTAAAAATAAATGTGGTTAAATATCGATTTGACATCACCTTGAGCTGTATGTCATTTCAGAGGATGGGGGTCCTCCACGTAGGCCAGAAAATTGAGGAGCAGGCTGATTTTGAGAAGATTTATAAGAACGGTGTGTTCATATCGCTAGAAACTGTAAATAAATAACTGTAAATAAAAGCAAGAAACCTCATTATTTTCTTTTTTTTCTCTCTCAGCATGGGCAGACAATGCCAATGCTTGTGCTAAACAGTACGCAGGAACCGGAGCATTGAAAACCGACTTCACCAGGTATTCATCCCAGACTCCTTTCAGAATAAGCACTCTTGTGTGCGTCTACCATTGTAACCTTCACCTTTGACCTCAGAACCGGGAAGAGGACTCACTGGGGCTTGGTAATGGATGGCTGGAACTCAATGATTCGTTACTACAAGAACAATTTCTCAGACGGGTTCAGACAAGTGCGTATTATTTCTTTGTCGTATGTCTTTCAGTCAGACTCAGTTTGCTGTGTTGAGTTTTAAGTAGTTGACTTTGCCCACAGGACTCCATCGATCTCTTCCTTGGAAACTATACAGTGGATGAAACCGAAAGCTTGACGCCTCTGCATGTGCAGAAGGACTACAAGTTCCTCTTGGTCAGTGATTTTCCCATACTTCCTGTAGTGAGAGAGAATTCAAATTAAAACTGTGATGAATAAAAAAAGAGCTGCTTCATGCAGTCCTCACATTTATAATTCAACACCACCAGCTGCTGGTCATTCCCTGCTTATTTTATATTCATGTGTCTCTGTAATACTTCTGCAGCTTCCTGTTATTATGGTGGTGGCCTTCTCCATGTGCATCATCTGTCTCCTAATGGCAGGTAAGGTCTGACATTATAACACAGTGTGAAATAAAGCAATAGGTTCAATGTCATGACACGTTTTTGTCCAAATCTATAGACCTTAGTCAGGTTAGATGCCATATTGAGTTTAACACAGATGAAAACCAGGCTGTGAGGGATGGACTTACAGAGGCACACACTGGTTCATCAAAGTCATGTGATGCTACTGAGAAAGTCATGTGGTGCAAACACCATGAAAAACATTATATAATTCTATAATTCAGAGCCCTGAAGATTCTCATGACCGTGTCAAGGTCAAGGAGTCTCTTAAAATATTAGACATACTTTATTAATGCAAGGTTAGTTCAGGTTGTCAAATGTCATATGGTGCAACTCCCCAAAAACTTTATTTCTGAATTAATAAGATTTGTTTAAAAAAAAAAAACATCTTAATATATATTATGTGTGCTCACATTTATTGTATTGAATGTGTAAAGAAAATTGTAATTTTAATAATATCACTTAATATTACACCACATGACACATGAGTCATTACAATTAATTATTTTTTTAAATCCACTTGGAGCCAACATGAATACATCAAGACATGTTTTAAAACGAGATTTGTAAAATATTTTTCCTTTACGTTATTGTGGACACCATTATATGTTGCAAGATAGACAATGATTTTAATAATTATAAGGTTCCATTACTGTTGCTTCTTTAGAAAATGTACACTGTATATTTAGTTTGTGAATAATGATGGATCTGGTACTCTCTGTCAGGGGACACTTGGACAGAGACGCTGGCGTACTTGTTATTCTGGGGCATGGCCAGTGCTCTTACAGCCGCTGTCATCGTGGTCAACGGACGGGAGTTTGTAGACTCACCAAAACTGGTCCAAAAAGAGAAGATGGACTGAATATCGAGACCTCCTTCCTTCTGTTCTCTCGGTTTCCTCTTTATTTCCCTCCAATACTCTCCACACTGTCCTTAAACTTCTTCAGCAGAGCAAATATCCTGTTTCCTGCTCCTATAGATGGAGCCTCTTTGTATTACCATATAATTTCACACCAGTTACTGTCTGCACTACAAATTACCTTTGAATCATGGGACAAACTTCATGAAATTTCCTTAACATTATAGTACTTGCATCAGTTTAGAATTACTCATGGGTTTCACAACATCTCCGACATCTTGCATCGTACTTCAAAGGTTTCTGTTTTGTTACTGTTTGGCGATCGATTTAAATTGACCCATTGTGAAATTGGAGTTATTGTTGTGTCTCTAGAGCTCCTGCTTTATGATATTGGACACCAGACGTGTGTCCATGGCCCGGTCTATGGGTTGACAGATTAATGAAGGTCTATTGTAATTAGATTGTTACACAAGGGAACATTACATGATGCATTGGTGGCTCAGTCCTTGGTTATTACCATATCTGTCCCAAAATCAGCTTTACGTTTTATTTTCAGTTGTTCTTTGCAGTGACAGTTTGGGTTTTAATATCTTTTTTTTTTCTGCCAGCATATTTATGGGTTTGTGTCTCTTATAAATGATAAAATTAAACAGCTGTGGGACGCACTGGGGGAAAGAGAGGTATTAAGAACTTTCTTTATGAGTTTACAGAAAAATGTGAACAGCACTTTCCAGTGTAACTTCTGAATGTCTCTTCAAGGACCAATGAACACTAACAGATATGGCACACATAAAGTCGCTCTTTGACTGCACTTCTCTTCAGCGTTACCAATTCAGTGGCAGTATATTAGAAGGAAATAGACTTCTATCAGAATACCTGTTGAATTTCCTCACACTTTTAATTGAATTCACTTTAACTATACTGACAGTTCAGAAGGCATTCGCTTTTAACTCAATTATTTAGTGGCTTTCATGAACCTCATATTGCAGAAAAAATGTCAGTTTTATTTATGTTCACTTGCATGATGGTGCATTTCAAAATGCCTTACCTTTAACCCAACCATTTCTTTTCATTTTGACAAATTTAGACTCATTTAGCAAGGTCTTTTTTGGGGGATTAGGAGTGCACACTGATAAATGAACTGCTTAGAGGTCAGGTCTTCCTTTTAAACTGAATACAACCTTTACAAATGAATGCTCATCGGTTTGGTGACAAAGAATGTAGATTTCGATACCTTTATATGTGTGTTTTGATGTCATCTGCAAATGATAATGCAAGCTACAGAGTCATATTGGACACGTCTCAACAGGGGATTGCAAATGACAGTTTCATCATATTCATATGGGTATCGTATTTCAGAGATATTTTTGTGTGCAAGAATCAAGATTAAAATAGCTGGATGGAAACACAACACTAATAATTAAATCCTCTATGTTTGATGTTTACCTGTATAAATTTGATATGTAAACTGTACATTGGAAAGAAATTAGAATATATATACATATATATGAGTGTGTCTATGTGATCATGTACTGTACTATAAAGTGTAGTTTACAACAACATAGATTTAGCACTTTCTGTTTGAGTTATTGATCAATCAAAGTAATGTTACTATCACATTCTTCCATCACATGGCTTGAGGAATATGGCTTTCATTACTAGATTATAAACTGTTCGTTTGTTCGATCATTGTATTTCCAGGGGTTGTGTTAAATGACATATTATCAATATTAATTGTGTTTTTGGAATTGATCCTGACCATGTTTTAAATCCTGTTTAATCTCTCTCATTACAGTTGGGTAAGTTTACTGTGCTCATTCAGATGTATTCAGTATTTGCCCATGATTTCAAGGGAATGCTTTGTGAGACATCAGTTGTCTTTAGTAGTCTATCAGTCTCAAACATCTACAGTTCTAATGAAAACCACACTAGGCTAATTTAGGTTTTGAACATAGAGGTGTCATCTCATCCCTTTTAAAAGACTTCTCAACTACTGTATTTAATGGTTTCTTGATGAAATCGTGTTTAATAAATTCTACCAATAAAATGCAACTTGTCCTACTTTTTACTGACGCAAAGGCTATTAACGGGCTGACACAAACAGGCAAAATTAGATCTGCATTAGAGTGCATGAGATAAGTCTTGTGGTTTAAATGGTTCTATGGTTTAGATGCACTGATCAGCCACAACATTAAAAATGCTGACAGCTCTAACAAGGACCAAAACGCATTGGCCTGGACGACTGGCTCTGGCTCTTGTGGGGTGTTACTGGTATGCAATGGTTATTTACCAAAAGTGGTAAATAACCATCATGCCCATGATGATTCGGTCCATTACCTAAAGTAGTACAATGGCCATACAAGTGTCAGAACTGGACCATGGAGGATCTTGATTCATGTTTTCCTTTAGATCAGGTGGGAGGCCAGGTACGTGTGTGTTGTTTACATGGGAAAGTGCTTGCAGCAGGATGCACTATGGGAAGAAGGCGGACCGATGGAGGCAGTGTTGTGCTCTGGCCAGTGTCCTCCTGGAAAACCTGGATGTTATTTTGACACATGGCTCTACCTAAAGATTGTTGCAGATAGTCTTGGTGGCAGAAGCCACAGGACAAATGAATTCTTGTGGAGTCCATGCCTCGATGCAGCACGGGGGTGATCTTAATGACATTTGATCATACTATATGATGGGTGACTATATGATGGGTTTAATGTTGTGGCTGATCAGTGTATGTCCAGTCTTCAATCAGCCAGTGTAACACCATCCACGTAATAACATAAAAGCAAACACTGATATTAACTATGATTTTAACATTCCTTCCTGAGGACATAGAACAACAGAAGTATATTAGATCAAATATATTATAGTGGGCCATTTTGCTTCGTACCACGAGGTTCAGATTTGATCTCTTTTTAAATTATTGTCAACCATAAATGTATGTAACAACGAACGTAAGAGTCAGTGCTTGAGTTGGGACTTTGGCTGTTATGGTTGGCTCATGTTATATTCACTTCGCTATGTATCCGTTTGCAAATTATTGACTTTTTGGAGAACCATTGTTAATTCACAGCGCCTCCACGTGGTTACCTGCTGGATACGTAATTTTCAGTGGGTTGAAGACATTATAGTATACCTGAAGTAGTCAAATGTTCAGATTTTTTTTTCAGCACTATCAAGTTTAAAGAGTGGTAAATCTTCAACTAGACAAGACATTTTATCAGACATTTTACAAAGTTTTTCTTCAGAATAAAAACAAAAACAAATATTAATTTTGTATGGATACCTGGACATATAAGAATAGAAGGTAATGAAGTGGTGGAAAAAAAAAACTTAAAACATCCAGTAAATTAGAAATAAAAGGGGTAATTAAAAAATAATTAAAAGATATATGGCAAATTAAATGGGATGGTGAGACTAAAGGACGGCATTTATATAATATTCAAAAAACAGTTGGAAATGAGAGGAGAGTTTTGGAGAATGAAAAATAAAAATGAGTGAAAAAGAGAAAATTATCTGACGCACAAGGCAGGAAGTGACGCAAAGAGAAGCAGAAAAAAATATATCAATAAAATCACTTGTTAACGACTGTGTATTAGCTCGTGATGTTTATGTAGTACTTTGAAATAGCCTTTTTATAACATCTTAACTGGCAACACTGACACCATGAAACGTTCTTGCTTGAGTTAAATGCTTATTTAATGTTACTTTATTTCTTTAAAATAAATGTAAGCTTCTGTAATATTGTTTTAATATCTGTTACATTACTGCTTGCTTTTAATTCACCAAAAAGTGTCTTTATGTCTTTTGGGAAAGACCAGGACTAGGACTATAATCTAGAATTGAAAAGATTAAATAATTAAGTTTAAGCATTTTCCACTGTAAGCACAGAATTGAAATAAAAGGTACAGTATGGGTATGCTAATTAGACGAACTAGCTAGCTGGCTTACATGTACAAATAAAATAACAAAATGTAGCCTTTATTTTGTTGCTTTTGTTGTCTCTTAGACTACTTTAGGCATTGCATATTGCTCACATTTCCCTTAACTGTACTTGTCACAGTGCATAGTTGTGTGAGTCTATTTTATCAGATTCACTCATAAAATACCTATATACAAGGCGCTTCAACATCTCCATTTATTTATTATCACAATTGATTTACTACTTATCAGTATTTACAGTTATGGCAAAAAATAGCAGTCCCCTTGGTAAATATGATCAAAGAAGGCTGTGAAAATTAATCTGCATTATTAATCCTTTTGATCTTTTATTTTTAATAAAATGACAAAAAGCTAACCTTTCATTGGATAATACAAATTTTAAATGTGGGGAAATATAGTTATGAAATGAATTTTTTCTCAATACTCGTTGGACACAATTATTGGCACCCCTGGAAATTCTTATGAGTAAAATATCTCTGAAGTATATTCCCAATCATATTCACAATTTTGAGCACTCCAGCGTGATTAAAAACATATAATTATCCAGCCATGGCTTCCTGTTTCACAGAAATATAAATAGGAGGGGAAACAAAGCCCAAATTCCCTTAATCATCCATCAATTTCCAATCAAAGAAGACGTGTGTATATATCGTCCTAATGCATGATCGAAGGAGAGTTTGAGTGGCTAAAGACTCTCCAAGGAACACAGCTGGAGAACTGAAGAAAATAGTTGAGTCTCGGGGTCAGAAAACCTTAAAAAAAAGTGTCAAACAGCACCTACATCACCACATGTTGTATGGGAGGGATTCAGGAAAAATTATCCTAGCTCATCCAAAAACAAACTCAATATTCAGTTATCTGACATGACCGGAACTTCAAATAGGACTGGCTTCTATGGTCAAATGAAACTAAAAAATGAGCTGTTTAGCAGCAAACACTCAAGATGGGTTTGGTGAACACAGAGATAAAAAGTGAACTGAAGAGGAGAAGCTGGGAATCTAAAGGGTCTGGAGTGATTCTGGATGAAGGAATGGTCTCTGATCTCTTGTCAGGTGTTCTCTAACCTCATCAGGCATTATCGGAGAAAACTCAGAGCTGTTAAACTGGCAAATGGAGGTTTCAAAAAGCATTGAATGAAATGGTGCTGTTAATTTAAAAACATTTATTTCATAATGATATTTCCCCCCATTTTAAATTCTTATTATCCAATGAAAGGTTAGATTTTTGTGATTTTTTTTAAATAAAAGATCAGAAGGATTAACAATGCATATACATTGTCACAGCCTTCTTTGTTCATATTTACCAAGGGTGCCAATATTTTTGGCCATGACTGTATGCTATGTTATATTATAGTAAAGTTTTTTTTTTTAATCTAAAATCTTGCCTAGGGCACCAACAGAGCCTGGGCCCGCCCTATAAATGTGATTTTCCTGTAACAGTTTCCTGTAACAAATTTTAATAAAATGTAAAGGATATGACAACGAGATTACAACTTACAGAAGCACTTCATATAGAAATAAATCAGATCTCACTTCAGAAATTGTTAAATAAAGATGTGACTATAGAAATGGTTCACAGATTAAGTAAAGATACAGCGTTAATAAACAGGATTTTAAGAATTACTACTAAAGTTATTATTATTATTTAGTTAATGCTCCACACTCCATCCTAGTAGGTGGCGGTAAATGCACCTAAAGCTGGTTTGCCAGCCACCATAAAAAGTCGAAGAAGAAGACGAAGCTGAAATTGTTTTGAAACACACGGAGCACAACAGAAAAACGATGTTCTGAATGACAGAAATCAGACGCATAAAGACGGCAGACTTGTCTTGTGTTTTCCTCGAAATCCGCGCGAGTGTTTGTTTCCGTTTGCTGTTTCGTCCCGTGATGTGGATGAGCTGCACTGATCTCTAGACATCATAAACCTGATATAAGTTTCTCTGGTTTTGAGGATTGTTGATTTCTCCTCGCTAAATCACTCAAGTAAGTTCAAGTTGTTTATCAGATCAGTGATGTGTTTGTATTGTACTGAGGGCGGTGTGTTAAACAGTCTGTCTGAAACAAAAGATGCTAACAGTGCGAGCTACTTGAGCTTAACACTTATATAAAAATGCAATGACAATGATTACACAGATACTCATTTAATGGACAGTTGTGCCTCGCAATTCTTCTAAATGGCAAATGCATGGCGTTATGAGAATATTCATGGACCTATTGTTTCTGTATTTTTGTAACTTATGTTAATTTGTGAATTTCCTCCAGTGTAAATAAATAGGTCAAAATAACAGAAATATTCAGAAAGTTATTAAGAGTTACAAGCTCCATTAGGATTTTAAGTGTAGATATCTGTTGTTTGTATTAATCTAGTATTGCATTTCAAATAAATGGGTGTTTTGTTCGTTTTAGCTGTAGTGAAAGCATGGATGTGGATGTGGTGAGTTTCCGTTTGCCTGCGCATGGAGACACTGCCCTGAGTAACATGAACTTCCTGCGGACGCAGCAGCACTTCTGTGATGTCACCATCGTGGCTGGAGGCAGGGGCATGTTCAGGGGTCATAAGGTCGTACTGGCAGCTTGCTCTGCGTTTCTCAGGGACCAGTTTCTCCTGAACCCCTCATCAGAGCTACAGGTGAGCGGCTTCTCAAATTAAGTTAAATTACATAAGTTACAGCATCATCAGAAGCAAACCATTTGATCTTCTATGTTGTTATGGTCTGCCTTTTGTGTTAAGTGGATGAAATCTAATAAAATAGTATCACAATCACACAGAAGATATAATTAATTAAAATTTTCCCATTTGTTACCCCCTCCTTAAATCATGTAAAATATAATAAACTTTAGTGGATCACAATCAACTGTAATAGACCTTATGCACAAATGGAGAAAGTAAGACCATCTTATTTTGTACGTTGTAGTTGTGCATTTCAAGAAAGTCTGGAATTCCATTCTTTTCTCTGCCGGTCCAGCCAAGGATATTCTCATTTCTGAACATACAATGTAAAATTCTGAACATAAAATGACCATTGTTTGACACAACGTTCTTCTCTTAAGACCTATATCTGCTCCCAGGTGTCCCAGGGTGACAGAAGATACCCATATAGTCTTTACTCATAGGTGCTGTTTGTGAATCCCCCTGAAGACTGGTAGCAATTGGTCCTGCACGAACCGATAACAACACATACATAGACAAACATTGATCTCTGTCAAGGTCGGGTAGCTATGTTGTATTAGCTACTCTGAGAAGATGGTAGATCGACATTCACTATATATATATATATATATATATATATATATATGTAACCCTTTTCTCAACTCATTTAATTTGAAATTTCCCTAATCAAGAAAACCCTGGATTCCCGGTAGTTGAATGTTGAATTGGCCGGAGTTTTTTCCCTCTTCTCAAACTAATAATAAGCGTACGGTGCCTCCACCAGGGAATAATAAAGCAAAAATGAATTTACTTATAATTTACTTCCCCAGAATTTTAAATTCCTGTTAGTTTTCCCCCAATTTAATTGAAATAATAAATCAATACAGAAATTCCAAATAAGGGGAAAAGAATAACAATGATTTATTATTTAAACACTAATATGAAACACTTTTTGTTGGAAGAAAAAAATAAAATTAAAATAAATATACAACTGGTGTTTCAAAGCATAAAATAAGAAATGTAAACAATCTGTTTTGTTTAGTTGTATAAAAGTTTTTCACTCCTTACACCCTTTAAGTACTCGATAGCCTTAATCTCTGAGTATTCTAAATGATCACCCTCAAAAACAATATACACTCTCCCTTCTTATTTTAAGTGAGAAAGATAAATCAAATAAAATATACCGGATAATTATTGAAAACTCACAATTACTCCTTTGAATCGATTTACACACTTCACAGAATTAACACAAAATTTAGTCAGTAACAATAGATTAGTTTCGTCACGGTCTCTTATGGAAAAAAACACACACTCTTTTGGCTAGCCGTTGGGGCCCAATTGTTGGTGCACTTTCAAGGGAAATGAATTCAAGTAAAACTCAGTACATCCAGAGAATTTGTCGAAACGAATTCACTTGCATTCCATCCAGGGAAATGACGAAGCAGTGAAAAGTGATCACTTACAGCACGAGCCGCGAACAGAACACTCACGCAGTCACGCAGCGGGGTGAAAGTCCAATCCAACCGCAACAACAAAGCAGCTCGCGATGAATCTCGTTCCCCAGACACTATTACGATTCGTCTGGAAGTGCTTCTTGTAACACCGATGATTCAGTTACCGTCCTTGATGCAAATTTCTTCGTCGCAATATCTCGCACTTAACGCAACAGGCATATGACGCAACCCAACGGCAGAATGGGTTGAAATTATACTACAGTAAAATAAAATAAAAACAACACTTGAAACAAACACAATCGAGATGATGAAAGTTCTATCTGTCACTTTGGGCCTGCACTATAAGTAATGAAGTCTCCAATAATGACGTTCACTTTCAGTAACACGAGGACATGTGCTGCAGTCTCGCCATGTTGTCTCTATAACGTAACTTAAGGCAACTTGCGTCCGTAAACTTTTAAACAAGCTCAATGCTGATTGGTCAACGTTAATACACCTCAGTTCAACAGAACACCTCATTTGAATAAAGGAAAACAGTACAAATGATAAAGAACCAAAGAATGTTGGTACATTTTGTTACATCACATTATCAAATAAACAAAAACAAAAATATCAAAAGTATATATTTTAATACTCTGTAATTTTCAAAATAAGGTGTATTTTTAAGGCATATTTTAAGGGGTCCCTACATATATATATATATATATATATATATGTATATATGTGTGTATGGGGCCGTAAATGCCCTCCGAAACGCAATTGAGACTGATTTGAATCCGATCGCTCAAACCACTTCAGGAGGTGGTCTGGGCCGCATTCCAGACAAAACTAGACAAGTGTAAATGCATCTGGTTGTTAAAACCACATATGTAAATTGTACTCCTCCCCAAAATGCTAAAAAATAAACGTGTGAGGGTGTGTTATAGACGGTTTCAACGGCAACAACATAAACAAACGTTACTTTGCATGCGCGCTTTTGTGGACCTAACTTAACTTCCGGTAGACTTCCAAATAGAATCAATAACAACAGCCAAGTCCCTCTAGAGTAGATATTTTTTGATAACAAACAAAATATGTTTGCCGCGTGGATCAGGCGGACTTAATGAAAATGCAAATTCATTCTTTGCCAGCAGGAGATGTTGCATAGACATAAAGGGCGAGAAATAGAGGTTTCCCCAGTAACAGCTGTATACAAAGCAGAGCTGGTACGCTCACACGCTGCTTTATCAGGCATATAACATGCAAGTCTTCCTTCAGAAATACAGCGATATAAAAACACCTGTGCCTCGTTTTGATATTTAAACATATAAATGTAAGGAATTATTATTATTAAACGTGCAGTACATAACGTTACTCATGTTTATTCAACGAAGCCTTTTTGAAAATCGATCAGTGTTAAAATTGTGGCGAGTCTCCAAAAATAAATAAATGTATGGGAAACACATCCCGCAGCACAACCACCTGACCCCAACTTCAGTCTACTCATCACATTGACTTTAACTGCGTTTGTAGAAGGCACCGCAGCCAGACCGATATACACAACACAGACCGGAAGTTAACTTAGGTCCAGGCGCGTGCGTCCGATGAAACCGTCTATAGGCTATATGTAATGTTATAGCCAGATATGACGACGCTACTGGAACACGCACCACCAGATGAGAAGCTGAGCATATATTCATTAAACCAACGTGCAAACTATCGCAAATCAAAGTGAAAGTAAGTCGCGAACGCTTAACACACAATCATCATCATTAATAGTAGAGAAACGAAATTATCTTACCAGTGCTGTTGCCGCTCTCTCTTATTGCGGTCTTTGATTTTGAAATTTTAGCTGATGATCAATAAAATGCAGCTCATATCTGTTGCTTTCGGTGACGTGCACTCCATTAAATCTGCATATAGCACGGGAATTGAAGATCGGATTTAAATCCGTTTCGCAAAAACACATTCATGTGAACAGGTGTAAATGGAACCGTTTTGATAAATCAGATAGCTATCCGATCTGAGAAAACGCATGAAGTGGCCAGGTGTAAACAGCCCCTATGTGTGTATAAAATGTTTGAATATATGTATGTATATGAGTGTATGACCCTGGACCACAAAACCAGTCAAAAATCTTTAGGATATTAAGTAAAGATCATGTTCCATGAAGATATTTTGTAAAGTTCCTACCATAAATTTATCAAATCAAAAATAAGGTTAAGTAATATGCATTGTTTAGAACTTCATTTTGGTGATTTTCTCAATATTTCATTTTTTCTTGCACCCTCAAATTCCAGATTTTCAAATAGTTGTATCTCGACCAAATATTTTCAGATTCTATTAAATAATTTTTTCAGCTTTCAGATGATGTATAAATCAAAATTTTCCAGAAATTGACCCTTGTGACTTGTTTTGTGGTCCAGGGTCAATATATAGTGTGTGTGTGTGTGTGCGTGTGTGCGTGAAATATGGATTTGACTTGAAGGTGTTATCAAACATTATTTTATCAAAAAATGCAATGTTGACTCAATCAGTAGCATTAGGCTAGTTTGAAACCAGGGAAGTGTTCAAGAAGCCTGTTTGAAATCAATCATTATTTATGTAATTCCATTAGATGTTGATGCAAAATTTAAAGTCTGCATAAATTGAAAATTAAATTCTTTAAATGGGTGGTATTGACCTTATTGTGAATGATTCATCCATGTTTAATGTTTCTTTTTTTCTTTTTTCTTCTTCTCTTTTTTGACCTTCAAAACGTCCTAACTCAATTTTCCAGTGAAACAACAGGCTTCTCTCTGGAAGCATATGCCAGACTTCTCTAATCATTTAGTTCCCTTATCCTCTGCCCCTTTATTATGAACCGAAAGCTCATATTTAGATCTGCCTCCATCCACTCAACAACCGATTGACAGAACCAAGTCCCCACCCTACATTTTTCTTCTTTCTTCAATAATCAGTTCCGCTCTGATTTACGTCACAACACATGATCTGTTGCTACTTCCATTGCAATATTAATTTTGAAAACCATTTGTTGTTTTGATTGTCAACAAATGCTTTCTATCGAGCAGGTGTCAATGTTGCACAGCTCAGCAGTGGTATGTGAACTCCTCCAGTCCTGTTACACAGGGATGCTGCAGTTCAGTGCCAAAGAGATCGTGAACTACCTGACTGCAGCCAGCTACCTGCAGATGGAGCATGTGGTGGAGAAATGCAGAGGAGCCCTGAGCCAGTACATGCAGCCCCGCAGTCGCAGCCCCATTGTGAGTATCTCGGCCTCAAACACTGGTCACCATTGCAGACCTTGTTTCTTCATAATGAAACACTTCACCTAAATCTTTATTGAAGGAGACGTTTTGCAGGATGCTCTTTTGATTACATGCACATAGCAAACACTTTTATCCAAAGAGACTCAAAAAGAACCATCAATATTCATATTATACTCTTTATTATTAGAAAACTATATCCAGAAACAAGCTAGAGCAGAGGATAAATGTAGAAAAAAAAGAAAAAACTAGTAATTTTGGTGTGTGCATTGGTTGAAGTGCATTGGTTGAAGGTTGTTAAGCGTTTGTGGGAGCGATGTGTCTTCAGCTGCTTCTTGAAAGTTGTGAAAGTCTTATCCAGCGGCAGCCAACTTCTGTCCTGCAGTGTTTCGCTCCAGCCCTAACCAAACACACCTGAACAAGCTAATGAAGGACTAAGGGTTACAAAGGCTGCATTCCACTTCGCTTTTAGACATGCACTCACTTGTGCAATGTAATAGATGATGTACTAGTGATGTGAGAAACAAACCTTTCCGAAGCTTTGGTCTCTGTAGTTTGGTTGGAGGTTGGTGGCTCATTCCACCAAAGAGGAGTAAAGAGGGTGAAGATTTTGGAAGGCAACTTTATGCCTCATTGTGATGAAACAAGATTGATGTAGGGAGGTGCAGTTCAAGTGGCAGTCCTAAAAGCCAGCATCAAAGCCTTAAATTTCATTCTGGTCACAGCTGGGAGCTAGTGGACTGAGAACTTTTGCCATCTGGCCGGCGCTTCAGAGCCGCAGACACCAGGACAGTCAGGCACAAGAACAGTTTCTTCCCCCAGGCAATCTACCTCATGAACAGTGCATCTTACTCAATCCTATTCCATTATCATCAATAGCACAACTGTTTATACAACTTATTTATTTGCAAATTGTCTGTGTGTTTTTGTTTCTGTGTATTGGAAGCTTATGTCACTAATACAAATTCCTTGTATGCACAAGCGTGCTTGGCAATAAAGCTCTTACTGATTCTGATACTGATCAGCAGTCCTCTTTGGCTGATTGAAGACCAGATGTGCTAGTGCATTTTAGATTATCTTCAGAGGCCCATTAAAGCTACTGTTCACTATGACAGACAGGAGGCTTCTCCAAATTCCAGCAAAAGCATAGTGTCATGCTCCCAGTGTAAAACACCATAAAAGGTCCATGTGACTAGAGATTTATATTCCAAATTTTCTTGAACCATAATATTTTGTGACTATAGCAATTTTGGTATTTGCTGGAACTTGACAGCCTACGTTGATTGTTTGATTCATTTTAGTAAAAACAAACTTGACTTGAGTAATAGATAGGGTTCGCAGAGCTTTAAATGTACAGTATTAAAGTACTGGGCCGATTTTGTGTGAACTATTTCCCAGTACCATTTAAAGGGTTCCATTCACACCGACCATGTGTACTAGGACATGACGTTAGCTGGTCGACAATGATGTCATTTGTGCGCAACGTTCAACAACGTTAACAAAGAAGAACAATGTTAACAACAGGAGGATGGAGGACGCTGTGGTCGGAGCTGTGTATTTGTTGTGTATCACGGGTTTCACAATAATGGACATGGAATGTCGACGTATACGTAAAGCGATTTGAAAGACTTGAAAGGAGGATTAAGAATCTCTAACAACAACTGGCAGTGCTACATTTGCTACAAGTGCCTGCACTTCAGCGTCTGTACGTTTATTGCTGTTCATCATACTTATGAAATAAGTTGCCAAATTGTTAACAGTATGTTTACATGTTGTGACGAGTGGGGCAAGCCCGAGAGCCATGGGAGCAGAGCGAGGTCGATGGAGTAATTGAAGATGAGTGACATCTGCACCACTCACCGGTCTCGAGTCCCACAGAGGAGCTCCGGAAGGATAAAAAGAGGAGTTACGACAGTGAAGGGGGAGATGGGACCAGGCATGGGTTTTATTTTGTTTTGATTTTGTTTGTTTGTTTTGTTTATTTTATTATTAAAGTTTTATTAGATCCCTCGCCACTGTGGTGAATCCACGGTGCCATCAAGCATGGCAGAGCAGTCTGCTGCCATGGACACTCGAGGCGGTGGGCTAGAGTGAGTTGCCGGGGAGACGGATGAGCTCGCTGCCGGCTTCCCGGGATGCGGAGGGACGGCTACCATCCGTGAGGGAGCGGAGGAGTAGCCGCCGTACGCATGGAGGCTATAGCCATGATTGAGGAGAAGCAGGGAACTCCTGCCGGCTGCCCGAATCTGGAGGAGCCGTCACCATCCACCAGGCATTGGAGGAGCGTCATGCCGTCCACCGAGGGCTATCCAGTGCCACCGCTGGGCACCGCGGAAGAATTCACCCAGCTGGTGGAGGACCGAGTGCCAGTGTGTCTGGGAACTGGAATTTTTTTTTCTCCTCTCTCATCTCTGTCTCTCCTCATCCTTCCGTCTCCCTTTCTCTCGCCTCTCTGTCCATACCCCCAGGTACACCACAACTCCCCCGGAGGGGGGAGGGGGGAGTAGAGCACAGTCTCGGGAGTACCCCCCAGCCTGCAAGTGGTGATGGGGGTATGTGACGAGTGGTGCAAGGCCGAGAGCTGTGGGAACTGAGTTAGGCCGGTGGAGAAATTGAAGATGAGTGACACCTGCACCACTCACCGGTCTCAACTCCCACGGAGGAGCTCTGAAAGGATGAAGGGAGGTGTAATGACAGTGAAGGAGGAGAGAGGACCAGGCCTGGGTTTTATTTTGTTTTGATTTTTTGTTTGTTTGTTTTGTTTATTTTATTATTAAAGTTTTATTTGAATGTTCGCCGGTTCCCGACTCTGTTTTTACTGCGTTACAACGGCGATTTAAATCATGGCGGGTGAGGGTGTTTTCGAATGCGTCTGGCCAATCAGTGTCTACTTACGTCACGGTTAGTACCAGTTGTGCTGGTTAGACCCTGCTCTTGGTTCTCGAAAAAGGCAGTCCGGTACTAAAATCACACCCAGTTCCTGCGTTGTGAGGATGCCCAAAAGTGGGTAGTTCCACAATTAATTCTGGTACTAAGAAAAGGTTCCTGTGGTGCAAAAGGTCTTAATGATGACAGAATATTTATTTTTGGATGAACTGTGCCAATAAAGAAGTATAATGCAAATAAAGTAGTTTAACTATACAATTTTTACTTGCATTTTGCTTGTCTTTCTCTCTGTTTCTCCCTTTAATTATTCAGACTGTGAAATCGGAAGATCCTCAGTCTATGCCAGTGATTGTCAGTGGAAGTACCCATTCGTTGGGATCCATTTCATCCCCTTCTGATACAGCATCACTGCATCCTCACAGTTCAGGAAAGGAGCTCCAGGCTGCTGATGCCGAACTCTCCAACATCCCTCACAAAGATGACAGTCATTTGACCATACACTGTGTAAATATATGTTGGTTTTGCTTCATATGCTAAGTGCCAAAATATGTTCCTTAATTTCACGTCACAAGTAAAATCATCAAACATGGTTGCTACATTATTGCTGTCAGTTTGACTGTCCCAAATCAAAGAGGATCATATCAGCACTTATTTTGGTAGTTTCCTCGGTTGTCTAATTTTTTTTTTTTTTAACATAACAGATAAGGGGATCCGATGCATCTGGACACTTCGAGGGAGAGGACGGGCCTGAGAGTGACGTCTTTCAGGTGCAGATCAACAAAGAACAGCAAGACCCAGAGAAGACCTCTGGTGCTGAGGAGGAAGACAGAGAAGCTGTTGTCATGTTAAATGACCACGAACCGATGGACGCAGGTATAGAGGAGCCCAGTATGGAGGGGCAAGCTAAAGGCAACGACCTCAGAGGGGCAGGCCGCATGTGGAGACGACGGCATGGAGAGCACAGGGGAGGCAGAGGAAGAGGCTTTAAACACAGGAAGAGATACACTTTCAAGGACCGCAAGCTCTTGGGTAACTATCAGGAGGCTTGGCGATTTCCAACCCCTGATGAAATGATGGGTAATTTTGGAGCGGACTTTGGGGCTGATTACCTGTCCAATCAGCATCTCGCAGATGATACCGTCCGCATTGAGTACAGTCCTGGAGAAGAGATTGGCTCTGATGGAGGTCCTGCACACTTTGGTGTGGAAGCTTCCAGCAGAGAAGAGGGAATGAGAGTTAGGACACATACAAATGAGCATGGAGCTGCTGACGAGTCTGTGGCGGTGGTGGGATCCACGTCCTGTGTAGCGGGACCAGTGGTGTGTGAGCAGTGCGGACTAGCATTTTCCACAACGCAGGACTTAGCCATGCATTCCCTGTCAACTCACCGGCTGTACGTGTGTCCATGCTGCGGGAAGCACTTCAGCCACTCCAGTAACCTCAACCGCCACATGATCGTCCACCGTGGAGTTTCCAAGCTCCACTGTTGCCCCCTGTGCCACAAGACCTTCACTCAGAAGTCAACACTGTGCGATCACATGAACCTGCACAGTGGAGAGCGGCCGCATGTGTGTGCGTACTGCCACGTCAGCTTTGCCCATAAGCCTGCTTTACGCCGTCACCTGAAAGAGCAACATGGAAGGACAACGGCCCAAAACTATCTGGAGATGCAGCGAAACAATGAGGGTGGTGTTGGGGAAGGGGTTTAGATCAGATTTAAAATGTTACTCTGTTAATGAAATCAGAATTAACCCTATTTACTTTCCTAAAGGTGCCATAGAATGCACTGATACAATATTTTAAATTGTTCTCTGATGTCCCCAGGGTGTATGTGTGAAGTTTTATCTCAAAATACCCCACAGAAAAAAAATTATAGCTTGTTTCCTTTGGCACTTTTAAGTTATGAGCCAAAACGCGCTGTTTTTGTGTTTGTCCCCTTTAAATGTAAATGAGCTGGGGCTCCTGGCTCCCTTTTCAGATGAGTGCGGAGCTTCAATAGCTCATGCTCCTAGGCATGCCACCGGTGTTACGGTTTAACTGGTGGTGACCGCATTACTGACTTCACATTGCTTCCAAATGCAATTTTTAACTACTAAATTCCTATTCAAGATCATTCTGGTAGCATGTGAAGGCAGCATTAGTGCAAACAAGCAGAGACAATGGTAGCTTTAGCAACATTAGACTTACAGAGAGCCATGAAGCTCTTTTGGAAAACAAAATATTACACACAATGCTTACTTTGGCTGGAGTCTGGACGTTTGCGCACAAAGCATTGGTATCGATCCCTATTTCAGAAACAATCTTTGCACAACTGACCCTTGTTTGTGAGGCAGTCCTGTGTAAATTGTTAGAAAAAAGTATAGGACTTTTCAGTTTTTTTTCTGTGACATTTCCTTCGAAAATGAAAGGTAACCACCATGTCCCCAGCAGTCTATGGAGACTCCTATGTTCGTTGGTGCATCCCAAAACACAACACTTTTAATGGCTCTTTGGTGCTGACATTGCATCTCCAGCAACTACAGCAAGAGAACAGTAATGGTGGACCGCAGCTTCTCACTCAGGGTTGTGTATATTGCCGCGTTTCCACTGCAGGAACTTTACCCAAGAACTAGGCCTGGTACTTGGTGTGTTTCCACCGCAGGAACCAGGAACTAAATAAAGTTCAGGGTAAAAAAAATGCCCCTCAGAAAGTCCCTGCTGGTGAGGTAGTACTTTTTAAAGTTCTGGAACTTTTGGGGGTGGGACTTGGGCACTAAACATCCTGATTGGTTGAGTTCAACCACCATTTATTCGGATCATTTTCAAAATATTACTCTTATTGTGTCATGAAATGTAATTTTAAAAGTATTTCAGGCAAGAATGTAGTTGTTTAAAACTCAAATCTGTGGTTTATTTATAAAGACAGCGCCTATTTAAAAATGTAAAACGCCGATCTCGGAGAGGTGAGCTCCACGCGATCAGCGAGAGCTCAGTCCTCATGTATCCACCGAGAAGCAGCCTCACCTCGGCTAGACCTTCTGATGTGTGCCACTGGCTCTGATGTCTCTTTAGTGGTTAAACATAAAATATAATTCATTTTGGGTAAATCTAACAGTTAATCTTTGGTCTGTATTCATTTTATCTATATGTTAAAATGAAGATAAAAAGGGCAAATTTATATAATATTTCGTTTCATTGTAATGGCTGTATATATATATATATATATATATATATACACATATCCCTGAACTAAGTACATTTCTGCAGCTGTTATTATGTTTAAATGAAAACGAAAGGAGGCAGTGTTATTTGATATCCTATTTCGTTTTATTGTAAATATAGAGAGAGGAAAATTGCAGTAGCCAAGGCGAGCTGACTGATGTTATCAAGTACGCTGCTGCTTGCAGATTAAACGGATTTGCGTTGTCGCGGACATCACACTCCCGAGTCGAATGCACAAAGTCTGAACTACCAAGGATGCACGTCCAAAATCAGCGTACTTTTTATTGAGAAACGCGCGCAGACCTACGTCACCTAGGTCATCTATTTGCCTAATCTTCCCGGTACTTTACACCGCGGTGGAATCGCAGAAAGCAACAGGTCTGGGGGGAAAAGTTCCTGGTACAAATGTTCTGGGTAATTTCGGTGGAAATGCTGCATATGATAATATGGCAGAAAGCATCACAACTGGGAGGGACTTTCCCCGAGCATGACGTCATGGTAGTGAGAAATCTGGAACTGCTTGTGTGTACAGACTGTTTATGATTTATTGGGATTATAAAACAGTGAGTGGGTGGATTTTTACAATTATAGGCTGGTTGTCTTTACACACTGTGGACACAATGTTCTAACTTTAACCTTATAAAAGGGATTTTTGTATTCTATTGCACCTTTAATACACATTTCTTGGCTTATTGTGCTCCATTTATAAGTGCACATTAGGTGAAAATGTATGTCTTTGTAATCGGTATGTAATAACTGTATTGTTGCATCAAAATGATTCAGAATTGTAAATGTGGAAGCCGAACACTAGCACTGCTTAAGCATTTGAGCCTGAGAGATCTGAATAAATTTATACTCACTCATAGCAACAGTTCACCCAATAATGAAAATTCTATTATTTACTCACCTTCATGTCATTTTAAACCTCTGAGAAACACAAAATAATCAATTTTGTCTAAACAGGTAAGCGCTTTTCCACCATCAGGCCGAACCATTCTTGTTGCTTAACTGTTTCATTCCATGCTGATCTGGCCCAGCCAGTATGGATATGATTTCATTTTCCACTGTGGGGCTGACAACAAAGCTGGTTATACAAATCTACAGAGAGAAACTAGCAGCCAGAATCAGACAACAAACAAGTAACCCATGCTGAGTGGTGATGTCACTACACTCATTCGACCAACACAGTTCGGCTCAAGAGGATATCTAACTGTAACCATTACTTACTGTTCTTAGAACCATTAAACCTTACAGTGGAAAACCAGTTAATGATATTGTTTAAACCTCAATATCATAATTTGTAAAGATGACAGAATTTCCATTTTTGGATGAACCACCACATAAAAGCTTAAATACTTCCTTTTTTTGTGTTTCTTTACAGGTTAAAAGTCTTTTTACTACAAGTGATAAGACAATAACGGATACCAAATGAAGGTCTTCCATATCTATGGCTTGTAAGAGTGATAAATGTTAATATAAACAAAATAAAATGTTCATGAATTAGTACTGTTGCGTGATGAGGAAAGTAAGAAAACATGTTTGTCATTTTTGTTGTAGTGCGAGTTTAGTGTCTGTATGTTGCAACAAAGCCGTATTAAAATTGTCCCAACTGTAATTTTCTTTGTCAATTAATATTATATTTCCTAGTTTGTTTGTTTGTTTGTAAAAATAGTGTATGACATTGCATGGGATAAATAAAAAAAACAAACCTTATATGTATGGAATACAATTCAAAATTATAATGTTACTGTTCTAAAAGGGCATGCCTCTATTTTTATCTGACCAATGCAGGGGTGTGTCAAGAGCATTTTAAATGAGGGGCCCGGGCTCGAGCACTGACTCAAAAGAGGGCAGCTGCAGTCAAAGCTATTATACACTATTAAGATATATGCTATTGCTATTTTTTCTGTTAAAGTGCATAAAGTAAGATTCCTGTAAAGCTAATGTTTATTTCTCCCGTTGCCTTTTCATAAGCTACAGTATCTAACACTAGTCAGTAATGTCATTATTGATCCTAACAGACACTTTCCGTTGAATGCTTTAATTTAGGACCTAATCAATATGTAGGACCTCGGTGAACAGTCACGCCAATAAATGCAGTATCGGCTACATCTGCCGAAGGAATAAGAGTCTACTTCATCTAACTAAGTTAATGATTAGCTGAAGAGGAACAATACTTAGATTGTCTGGACCCGTTTCCTGTCAAGGAGAACTGCAAAAAAAAAAGCTATGTCGACATTAAGTGAAGTGATAATGTTATCATACAACAGAGGACAAGTCTGTTGCAAAATAGAGAAAACTAATCTTGAGCTAAACATGTGACCTCAACATCTGGGTTGGTTTCCTGTCAGCCATGTTGCTTTCCAATTAAAAGAGTTTATGACATTAACTCTTTACACGAGATACAAAGACCCTGTGTATACAGAAGCATCACATGATCATGGAAACGTCACAGGAATCGTTAATAATTAATGGACCTCAACACAAAGAACCAATACAGGACCCATCCCATGACTCTGCTTAATTCCTGCTAGCTTGAGAATCTTTCTACGAACTGAACTTTTCAACAAACTATCTCAAAAGGACGACCATTGAGAAATCTGAAGGTTTAACTGTATTCACAAATAATGTTTTATGTCTTATGTTTGATATGCTCAAGGTAATCGGTGCAACTTGAACCAATATTTTATATATGGTTTTTATAACACCTTTTGACGTTTAGTGCTATTAATGTGTGTAAGATACGTAAAGTTTAGTATTGAACGAAAGTTCACGTTATTTACCTTAATTTGGAGCTAATGAAATCTCCAGATTCTGAATTGTGTGCATATTATGACACTTTATAAGCTATTAAAAAAAGCTCCACGAAGGAGGTCATCTCACATGACGATGTCCCATGATGGTTAATAACTGTTTAATCAAGAAATAGTACGGGGCGTGTCTAAGCTCTGCAACAGCATCCCATTGGAAGATCGCATCGTGGGATGAACTAATCTGCTTCGGTAAAACCCCGATGCTTGGATTTATTCAGGGTCTCTTGTCGTCTCTTGTCTAGACTCTTGTCGAGGGTTGTGTCAGGTGTCGTGTCGCGTAAATGCGGCTCGCTGCGCTGCTCTTCCTTCTTCGCCATGGCTTGAACTACCAACTCCAACGCTGCTAGCGTTCTTGCCATACAAAACTCAAAACCACTCCGTTGAAACTTCGTGACAGCGAAACCATCCGAAACTCCGAAGTTCTACGTAACCAGGCAACCAACCAATCACCAGGAGGGTTTTCCCAAAAGTCGTCATCCAGACGTCAGATCTGCATCCAATCCGAGGCACTGGGATTCCCTCAGACGAGGCAAATCTCCAAATCCGCTCTCAGCAAATGCAAGTAAACAAACAAACTTAATTTCTTGCTGAAATAGGTGCAAATTGATCTTAAGCAGTAAAGACGAGACCCATCTCTGCTTTTGTAGTTTTCTTGGTGCGATCTAACAAATAACTTACTCCTGGGACTTCATTCAAATCCGTTATCATTATCTTCAGTAACTTTATGTGTGTGTGTGTGTGTGTGTGTGTGTGTGTGTGTGTGTGTGTCCATTAGGTTTTAGATCCATGTATTAGTTAGCTCAATAAATTCTTGTTTCATTGATAAAGAAGTATTGTCTTGTGTGGTGTATTTTTGCCCAGATCTGAGCTACCTAGCTGGTAACGTATAAATTATTATCATCCTGTTTGTATTCTAATTATCTATGAAGTAATATAAACAGAAGTGTAAAGATTTACTGATTTTAACTTTCGTTAGACAAACCGTTGATGAAGTATAAACTAATTGAATTGGGAATCGGTTCAAATAAAGCAATTCGAATCTTTAGATTTGATTCTTCTCAAAATAAATGAGCTAAATATTTCCTTACAAATATGATTCCAATATTCACAGTCAGTTTCACTTATTCTAATGAGTAAAACCTTTCAACTAAATCATCCAAGTTAAGAGACTTTTCTGTCCTCACCTTGCTTAAAGGGTTAGTTCACCCAAATAGAAAAATTATGTCATTAATAACTTACCCTCATGTTGTTCCAAACCCGTAAAACCTCAGTTTATCTTTGGAACACAGTTTAAGATATTTTAGATTTAGTCCGAGAGCTCTCAGTCCCTCCATTGAAGCTTTGTGAACCGTATACTGTCCATGTCCAGAAAGGTAAGAAAAACATCATCAAAGTGTTCATCTTCAGTTCTCTCTTCACAGCAGTTCAGTCAGTGTACTGTTTGAGTAAATGAATTACTCAGGGATATTGGCTTGTTTGAACTCAGAGGGAGTGTCAGCCACATTAAAAAAAGTTAACAGCTTAAGTCATTTGTGGATTAATGCGTATTAGAGACGCGAATCGTTTAAAACGATTCAGTTCGATTTGGTGAACTCGTTCAAAAAGATCCGGTTACATCGAGTGATTCGTTCGCGAACCGGATATCACAAACTGCTTTGTTTTGAACTCTCTCTCACAACAGACACGGAAGAGAAGACAATGCTGAATAAAGTCGTAGTTTTTGCTATTTTTGGACCAAAATGTATTTTCGATGCTTAAGAAAATTCTAACTGACCCTCTGATGATGTCACATGGACTACTTTGATGATGTTTTTCTTACCTTTCTGGACATGGACAGTAGACCGTACACACAGTTTCAGTGGAGGGACTGAGAGCTCTCGGACTAAATCTAAAATATCTTAAACTGTATTCCAAAGATAAACGGAGGTCTTACGGGTTTGGAACAACATGGGGGTAAGTTATTAACTACATAATTTTGCTATTTGGGTGAACTATCCCTTTAAGACTCCAGGGTTACCTGTTTCCAATCAGTACAGTACTTGACTCTGAATGGTCAACAACAGCATTGAGGGGTCAGTTTCCTAATTCCTGTGGAAATTTTGTAATTGGAGGTTGAGGAGCCAATGTAGCTGGAGTAGCTGAAGCATGGGCTCTGACCCTCAGGGGTGGGTGGGGCATTACATTATATAAAAAAAATTAAAAACACCAAGGTGAGTAAACTGTACCATAGGTAACATTATCGGTAATCCCAGAGATTGAAAAGGTGATCGAATATAGGGAGATGATAGGGTCTGGAGAAAGCGTAATGGTCGACTTGGATCACATGTGCCTTAATAACCTTATAACATTACAGCCTTGACGTCATTGAATTTCACTTAGAATTGTGCAACACTCAATCGCCTTCCCAATATTAAATCTTATACTTGGAGCAACAAAATTTGTTTTCGACAGTCCAGTATAGACTATTGGCTTGTCTCACAGTCCTTCAGGGATTTTAATGTTTCAGTTATTCTACATTGCCCTATGACAGATCTTAAGGCAACTCTTGTCCAGTCCCCTCTCTCTTCAGGTTTCTCTTCTTCAAGACCTAGAACCACTTATTGAAAACTCAACTCCTCTTTGCTTAAGTATGATCAATTGAGGAAAAATATTTTATTTTTGATTAAATATTATTGGATCAAAGCTCAAAGGGAAAATAAACATGGCCTCAATTGGGAACTCCTTAAAAATGAAGTAGGTAAATGTGCGAGAGATTTTTGCAGACATTTAACAAAACTTGACGAGGAGTCTGTCACCTCTAAAATAATGACTCTGTGTGCTAAAATGCAGGAAGGTTTGTCAGAAATTCAGTGATCTGCAAACTCAGTTAGACTCTATGTTTAGGTGTAGGCCAGAAGGAGACTTTATTCACTCTATTTCACTCAATTTAACTATTAACTCTTTAAATGTCAATGGTACTCTTCTGATCCTAAAGAAATCAGTTCATATTGTGCAAACTTTTATTCCAATCTTTACAAGTAAAATTTTTGCATGGGTACAGCTTTGTCATTTTTCCAGTCTTTGACCATTATCTAATGACAATAAGATAATCTGCAATAGATACATATCCACCGATTAAATAATTTAGTCTATTGAGGCGAATAAGAACAATAAGTCTCCAAGAACAGATGGGCTGACAGTTTTGTTGATGATTTAGCTCCCTTTTTGCTTAAGGCTTATTTGGAGAGAATTGCATCTGAAACACTCCCATCTACCTTATCACAGGGGTTACTTACTTTAATACCTAAACCTAAGAAAGATATTTTGCTGATTGACAATTGGTGTCCAATCTGCTTGTTACATATTTTGATTAAGATATTAGCTTTGCTAATGAAAAAAAAAAATTAAACGTGTTCTTTTTCAGGTTTCACTCCAAAGAGCCATATTGCTAATAACATACACCTTGTTTTGGATTTATTAGACTATGGTGAACTGATTAGAAAGGATGGTTTTATTTTGTTTGTGGATTTTTATAAAGCCTTCGACTCCCTTGAACATGATTTTATTTTACAATCCCTGTATAAATTCGATTTTGGTGATTTCTTTAGCATAATGGTACAGACTTTATATTAAAAATGGAATCTGCTCAGTCTTAAATCTGGATTTTCCCCAAGGTTTAATGAGTCTAGAGGAGTTCGCAGGGCTGCCGTGTATTACCTTACTTGTTCTTAATAGGCTCTCAACTTCTTACTACTATTTTGTCAGATAATCAATAACAAGAGATTAATATAGCTGATAAACATATTCTTATATCACACTATACCCTGTTTTAATAAATGACTTACTCGTAAACGAGTCAGTCTATTGTTCGCTATCTGGCTCGGCTCGGTGTTCATCTTCAGTTCTCTCTTCACAGCAGTTCAGTCAGTGTACTGTTTGAGTAAATGAATTACTCCGGGATATTGGTTTGTTTGGACTCAGAGGGAGTGTCAACCACATTAAAAAAGTTAACATCTTAAGTCATTTGTGGATTAATGCGTATTAGAGATGCGAACCGTTTAAAACGATTCAGTTTGATTTGGTGAACTGAATGATTCGTTCGCGAACCGGATATCCAGACTGCTTTGTTTTGAACTCTCTCTCACAACAGACACGGAAGAGAAGACAATGCTGAATAAAGTCGTCGTTTTTGCTTTTTTTGGACCAAAATGTATTTTCGATGCTTCAAAAAATTCTAACTGACCCTCTGATGTCACATGGACTACTTTGAAGATGTTTTTCTTACATTTCTGGACATGGACAGTATACCGTACACACAGTTTCAGTGGAGGGACTGAGAGCTCTCGGACTAAATCTAAAATATCTTAAACTGTGTTCCTAAGATAAACTGAGGTTTTACGGGTTTGAAACAACATCAGGGTAAGTTATTAATTACATAAATTTGCTATCTGGGTTTTTTTCATTTTTCTATGCTGTTTAAGGATGTCTTATTAGGTTTTTATAGCTCTCACAAGAATTTAAAAGACAAGTATTTTCTAATAAATCTATTAATTTTCCTAGCTAAATTATTTTTATACATAAGTACACTTTTTGTCTGTGAAACCTCTATTTCTTTTTTTTTGTAAAGACCTGAAGTGTTATTTGGATACTATATCCTCTTCCAGCAATGTCAAAGCCTTAAAATCTTATACTTTGTGCACAAAGTATAATATTTATGCTTCTTTATGATGTGTTATTTGATAGCTGTCGGGATGGTGGGATTTAGCTTTTTTTCTTCTTCTTTTTCCTTCGTTCTTACTTTCTTATCAAGTTTACTTGATTGTGATTTTCAATAACACCGCTGCTCACGTATTTCGAATTTCGTTTTACCCCTAAAAGAACGAAAAGCAACTTTGTTTTGAGTTTATCGGGGCCTTTATTTATTAGTGGCTGGGCGGAAGTGAGCGTCACTATCATCTCGATGTAGCTCCGCCTGTGCCTCGATCTGATATCAATAAGAGAAGAACGAGTCTCTGCCATTGCTGTTGCCATGTCAACCAGTGACTCTTTACATTTAATAAACCTCAGAACACGTAGCCGGTAGCTGGGGCCATTCGGCAGGTATTTCGATACACTCGTTCAAAATTAAATATTTCCCACGACCCCCTTCCACTGACCTCGGGGGTCTCGGCTTATTGTTATCCAGGCGGGGCTTTTATTCTGAAAATCATTTTATAATCATCAATATTTCCTGGTAAGTTTTCGTACTTCATTTCATTCTGCGAATCTCAGCTAAAATAGTTTTGAAACACACGGAGCAGAACGGATGAATGAGCGAAATGAGACGCACAAAGACGGCAGACTTGTCTTATGTTTTACTCGAAATCCGCGCGAGTGTTTGTTTCCGTTTGCTGTTTCGTCCCGTGATGTGGATGAGCTGCACTGATCTCTAGACATCATAAACCTGATATAAGTTACTCTGGTTTTGAGGATTGTTGATTTCTCCTCGCTAAATCACTCAAGATCAGATCAGTGATGTGTTTGTATTGTAATGAGGGCGGTGTGTTAAACAGTCTGTCTGAAACAAAAGATGCTGCAGTGCCAGACTGATATAAACAATAACACTGACCACTCATCATTCATTCAAGGGAGAAATGTGCTGCTGCTTTATTATACGTTTACACCATACAGTCTATGGTTTACACACACCTTTCAAAATCTGCAATAGGTTAATAACAAAAATAATAAGCGAGGGATTATCATTTTTTCTTTGTCCTGCCCTGACCAATGTATTTTACATAAAATATGTTATATATCCAAAAGGCAAAATAACAACTCAATACATTTATAACTAGACAATTAATAATTCTTTAAACTGTGTGTTGTTTCTGTTCCACAGCTGTTTTTATATTTTGTGATAGTTGTCCATGAGTCCCTTGTTTGTCCTGGGCTGTGTTTCTCAAAAGCTCAGGAAGCTAAAGTTGATCATAGGGACTGTCTGTGGCTTACAATGCTTTTGGGAAACACAGCACTAAGCAGTAAACAAACATATTGCATATTGTTTTGGTTTTCCAGCATCTTCTGCACATTTACGCTCTTTTCAACAGTGACCGTATGATTTTGAGGTCAAAAATTCCAAATCATTGACGCTTCATTAATAAAATTAGTTTTTTTTTCTTTGTTTGTCTTTTTTCTTTCGTTTTAGCTGTAGTGAAAGCATGGACGTGGATGTGGTGAGTTTCCGTTTGCCTGCGCATGGAGACACTGCCCTGAGTAACATGAACTTCCTGCGGACGCAGCAGCACTTCTGTGATGTCACCATCGTGGCTGGAGGCAGGCGCATGTTCAGGGGTCATAAGGTCGTACTGGCGGCTTGCTCTGTGTTTCTCAGGGACCAGTTTCTCATGAACCCCTCATCAGAGCTACAGGTAAAGCCATTTGTTGACAGGTTCTTGGGAAATCTTCTGTATTACCTGCGTGGCTTTGTCCCCTGAAATTTATGTAAAATAAAATCTGACGTGGACATCTTGAAGAAATTAGTCTTTGCAGCACATATTTCATATTTCTATGAGAATATGAAAGTGTACACCACAGCTGTATTAACACATAGAAATGTAGTGTTACAATCACTTTCAGGCTCATTTTTCTTCTAGCTGATGAACAATAAAAACATTAACAGCCTATTAATTTCCATCCGACTTTAAAGATCTTGAGTATATAAAGTGGCAGACAACATAATTGCAGCGTGCAGTTATAATGTATAGAATGTTGCTGTGTGTTGGTGTGGACGCAGATATAGTTAACATTACAGTTATGGTTCTTAGTGCTTAAGCTCCTTTGTTGTTTGAATTTATGCAGTTCTGTTTGGTGTTGTTTTAAAAATCAGAGTTTAATTTTGCAAGCAGGAAATTGCAGATTTTGTATTTAATTTTTTTACATCAGCTGTTTTGTTTCTGTCAACAAATGCTCTCTCTATCCAGCAGGTGTCGATGTTGCACAGCTCAGCAGTGGTATGTGAACTCCTCCAGTCCTGTTACACAGGGATGCTGCAGTTCAGTGCCAAAGAGATCGTGAACTACCTGACTGCAGCCAGCTACCTGCAGATGGAGCATGTGGTGGAGAAATGCAGAGGAGCCCTGAGCCAGTACATGCAGCCCCAGAGTGGCAGCCCAGTTGGGAATGTCTCAACCTCAAACAAGGCTATTCAGACTGTGAATTCAGAAGACTGTCTGTCTATGCCGGTGATTGTCAGTGTAAGTACCCATTCATTGGGCTCTATTTGGGATCTTATACAGCATCACTGCATCCTCACAGTTCAGGAAAGGAGCTCCAGGCTGCTGATGCCAAACTCTCCAACATCCCTCACAAAGATGACAGTGATTTGACCATACACTGTGTAAATATTTGTTAATTTGCTTCATATGCTAATAATGATCAAGGAGACAATGGTAATAGATTTGATCAAACATCTTAATCTGGGAGGAACATAGAGAAGTCCCATTCACAATGGTAGCCCTATCACTGGAGTTCACCAAATGTATATATTGGTGGTTGTATTAGTCATACTTGCTGATATTTACTCGAATATGACATGCTATCCATGATTGCGTCCCAGAAAAATGCATTCTGTAAACATTTTTGAGTAGCCATTGAATTCTTCATCACTGAATTCTCACCAAACTTTGTGTTTGCTTTTGACATTAAAATGAGATGCTGTTAAAATGCCTCATATCGATTGCAAACGGTCAAGTTTTGAGACAATGAAGAATCTGGAAATTAGTTTCATGCTCTTTTGGAAATTTTTCATTCTTTTTAGAACACTTCATTAGAATCATTGCAATAATCACAATACGACCATTAAAATCATTGCGAATCATGAATATTCAATATATCATCCAAGATCCAACCCTAATTGGTAGTTTCCATTTTGCACCACATATTATTTGCATTTTACGTGAAGACTCATTGCCAACAGTCATGCATCAAATCGACTTCTGATTTCTATGTTGTTCTAACACCCCCACGGATGAGATCAGCTCTTATCGTGGTAGTTTGCTCCGTTGTAGTTTACCAATTTGTGTTTTTACCATAACAGGTAAGAGGATCCGATGCATCTGGACACTTTGAGGGAGAGGACGGGCCTGAGAGTGACATCATTCAGGTGCAGATCAACGATGAACATCAAGACCCAGAGAAGACCTCTGGTGCTAAAGAGAAAGAAGACAGAGAAGCTGTTGTCATGTTAGATGACCACGAACCGATGGACGCAGGTATAGAGGAGCCCAGTATGGAGGGGCAAGCTAAAGGCAACGGCCTCAGAGGGGCAGGCCACATGTGGAGACGTCGACATGGAGAGCACAGGGGAGGCAGAGGAAGAGGCTTTAAACACAGGAAGCGATACATATTCAAAGACCGCAAGCTCTTGGGTAACTATCAGGATTATCAGGAGTGCCTCCCAACGCCAGATGAGACTACAGGTAATTTTGGAGCGGACTTTCAGGCCGATTTCAAGTCCAATCATCAGCTCACAGATGGTTCTGTCTTAGTTGAGTATAGGGCTGGAGAGGGACAAGGAGAAGAGATTGGCTCTGATGGAGGTCCTGCACACTTTGGTGTTGAAGCTTCCAGCAGGGAAGAGGGAATGAGAGTTGGGACACATACAAATGAGCATGGAGCTGCTGACGAGTCTGTGGCGGTGGTGGGATCCACGTCCTCAGGGGTGGGACCAGTGGTGTGTGAGCAGTGTGGACTAGCAGTTTGCTCAATGCAGGACTTAGCCATGCATTCCCTGGTGTCACATCGACTGTACATGTGTCCATGCTGCGGGAAGCACTTCAACCACTTTAATATACTCAACCGCCACATGATCATCCACCGTGGAGTTTCCAAGCTCCACTGTTGCCCCTTGTGCCACAAGACCTTCACTCAGAAGTCAACACTGTGCGATCACATGAATGTGCACAGTGGGGAGCGGCCGTATGTGTGTGCGTACTGCCACGTCAGCTTTGCCCACAAGTCTGCTCTGCGCCGTCACCTGATGGAGCAACACGGAAAGACCATGCCCCAAAACCAAATAGAGATGCAGCGAAACAATGGTCTAGGGTTTTAAATCATACTTAAATAGGTAAAGTGGGTGCTATAATGAAAATTAAAATATACCCTTTATTTATTTTCTTAATACTCTTTTATATTTTCATTTTGCACAGCCGTAAAAAACGTCTTCGAAATTGATATGTAGTAACTATGCATTTGAGCTCTTTAGTCTGGAGAGAATGAGCTTTTATTCAGTTATTTATGGATAGTTTGCCCGAAAATGAAAATGCTGTAATGATTTATTCACCCTGTCATTTCAAACCTGTGACTTTCTCAACTGACTTCTATGTCTATGAAACACAAAATAATATATTTAACTGTTATTGTCCATACAATAAAAATCAAAGTGGTCCAAACAATAATGACTCCACTATTACATATACAGCTGTTGGGCATTACTGCATGCTGTGTCTCCGTCAGATCCTTCGGTCCAGCTGCGGACTTTCATAGATATTTTGTCCCTTTAATCCCAGGACATCTTTTGGTGGTAGGAAAATGGTCAGGGGGGGAATCTGTCATGTTGGTGGATATAACATCCTGTTCCTTAGATATAAAGCCACCACCCTCCATAGGTCACAACTCCTTTTTTCTTCCTGTATGTCTGACAAACTAACAACACCCTCTTGTGCTCCTAACTTCTCTCCGCTCTTGCATTCTCACTGGTCTCCTTAATACTGCTAACATACCCCTTATTCCCATATCCCATAATACCTTCAGACTCTTCTCCTCTTGCTCGTCTGGTTGCAAGCTTCGTCAGATTAATGCTTATGTCTCTGATCCATATAAGATATATATCAGACTTTGTTTCTTTATGCTGAAATATTGAGTGTTGCAGTTTCTTTCACATTTGAAAAAATAAAATGTTTGTTTTGATATTTTTTCCCATAGTCATTCATATTCATATGAGTAATGTTTTAGATGAATGTTTTAGAGAAATAAAAAATAATGTTTTTAGAGAAATAAAAAAAGGAAAATTCTAAAACAGTTATGTTTCTTAATAAATATGATATAATGTTACCATTATTAGTATGCAGTGTTTATATAACAGTGCATGTCTCTGTATTTGTGTTCTCAGCATGTTGTTTCCCTTTAGGCAAAGAGCACTGGAAGGTCTGAACTCATTTCATCAATACCATCTAATGTTGTGGGTTGTTGCGGGGGTAAACATGTTTCACAAAGCTGAGGTCTGTAGTTAATCAGTTATTATTCATACTCAAATACAAAATCCATCTATACAAAGCTCAGATTTGCTTTATCACCTCTAAAAACTGGCTTATAGTTTCTGCCTGTCAAACTCTGAAGATGTTTCATTGAGGTAATGTGTTTTTTTGCTTAGTTTGCCCATATTATGAAGTCAGCCCAGGCACCCTGATGGAAAAGTTTATTGATTATTACTGAACAGAATGACAGATCCATGAATGAGCTAAATGTCCAGATACACCGATCTTTAAAAATGCTAAAATGCTGTGCAAATTAAAATGACAGAAAGTAACAGATTTACTTCTTCACAAAAAAATCTAATACTGGACATTTTTCTTAGTTTAACATAAGGAAGTTTTGACTGTAGACGACCTGGCTCCGTTTGTTTCTGCACACTTGTGAAGGTGACCTTGGCACTGTTCTGCACTGTGAAGGACGAAAGCAGCACAAGCAAGTAAAGGAGACAAATAGATTTGGGTTAGTCAAGTGTGCAACACAACAGTATTTTTTTTTTCCTGTGAAATGTCTTTATTTACCAAGAGAAGCCCAGACAGATTTCCCTGTGGCAGCATCTAGCATGGGCTGCTTCCTGGCAATGCTGACTTTGATGTTGACGTCACCCACAGTAGTGCCATTCAGCTGAGAGACAGAAGGAGTGGATAAACAGGGGTTTCTTTCTGTAAATAAATAAAGATGTGGTAAATCCTAACACTTTTAAAGGGATCCTATCACAGAAAACAAGATTTTTCTTGAATATGCACAATACAATACAACATGCCGGGGAAGTCATGGCCTAGTGGTTAGAGAGTTTGACTCCTGACCCTAAGGTTGTGGGTTTGAGTCTCGGGCTGGCAATACCACGACTTAGATGCCCTTGAGGAAGGCACCGAACCCCCAACTGCTCCCCGGGCGCCGCAGCATAAAAATGGCTGAACATATTGGTATGCATTTAATTTACTTGTTTAAATGCCTTATCATCAATGATGGCTATATTCATGGCAACATTAACAATATAATTTACAATAATATATCATTTTCTTTAAAAAGCAATCACTACACAGAAACATATTTTAAGTAACAACAATAGTACTAATAAAAATCATATAGAATCTTTCAAAATATTGGTATATAAATAATACTAAAAATTTAAAATATTTTGCTTAAATCATGTTACTGTACAAGTTAATATTGCGCATGGACAAAGTTTGGATAGACAAATTATTCTGCTGTTATGGCCTTGTATATGACAAATATAGAATCATGTATGGATCACCACTAGTCTTTATTCACCACTTACAATACATGCCTGACAAATGACATAATTACATGTAAAGTGAAGCCTGTCAAAACTGGGGTTAGTTATGTATAGAATTCTTAAAGGTACAGCAGCAAAAACAACCTGTTGGACTTTAGGGCTAGACATGAACGATAAAGTATGAAAATATTATGATACAAAAGTGTATAAAGTGGATCCATAAATGAAATACTGACCTCTGCCACAGCCTGGTCAGCTGATTCTATCTTCTCAATGGAGACAAAGGCAAAACTAATTATAGACAGAAGGCAAAATTGGGTTAAATAATTGGTTTGTTTCTCAGACATTTCTCAGTTCAACAAAGATTTTAAAAATACTTTTATTTAGCAAGGATGCATTAAATTGCATGTGCATGTGACAGCAATATCACAAAATCTCCACTAATGTGGCTTGTATGGGAGGGTTACAAGAAAAAAGCTATCTGCCAGAAAGTTGTCAATGGGATGACAATGACCCAAAGCACACAGAAAAACTAAGCACACGGTGGTTGAAGTAGAAAAAGTTGAATGTCCTTGCATGGCCTTGTCAGAGCTCAGACTTAAACCCCACCGAAAATCTGTGGAATGACAGAAGACTGCAGTCCACAAACACTCACCATTAAATTGAACTGAACTTGAGCAGCTCTGTAAAGAAGAGCAGGCAAATATTGCAAAGTCTAGATGTGCAAAGTTAGTAGAGACTGAGACAAATCCCAACAGACTAAAGGCTGTAAATAAAGTAAGAAAATGGTTCAACAAAATACTGACACAAGGGGTGATGATCGTTTTTCCAACTCAGATTCTGTTTTATTTTTTTCCTGACATGTTGGTTTTATATCTTTCACTGGGATGTTATACGTTGCACTTAGTAAATACAGCTGGATAAAACAAAAACTGTATCAGTCTTCATTTCAGGCTGCAAAGCTACAAAATGTGATTATTTTAGCTGATTTGAGCGGAATAATGATGTCTTCTGTAGTGTTGGTTTACAGCTCAAACTTTGAGCAACATGAACATTATTTTGCTGTTTATTATTAATGTTATCTATATTGTATAAAGCATATACGTTTATTATACAAACTGAAGAAGACGACTTTTTTGATAGGCCTACTATTATTTTGTAACTACAGTTTTCACCGTTTTCTTTAGTTTAGCATATTTCTTCTGCAGAGCTTCCTCCTCCTCTGCCAGTGAGCTGGGAAATATTGCCATTTTGGTGGATCTTGAGGAGGGAAAAAACAACAGTATTATGTTTGAGCAGATGTCTATATCTTTTCCAATCAATGCATTCACCATATTAACATTTTATCGATGTTTCCGTTAAAGATGACTTTAAAAAACTTTAAAATTAAATTTTAATTATTTTATATTAAAAAATGCATTAAAGACAGTGCGTAATATTAAATTACCTTAAATTAATAAAATGAGAATAGGCGTCTGCAGTATTTCATCGTTCGGCGCACAATTATGACATCATCTGTTGTCTTCTGCGGAAGCAGCTCAAACAATACAGTTCGTCCATAACAATTTTTTTTTTATTTTACAGAGTATTTAAAGTACATTAATACGTCAATCTATTTTAGGTAACACACATTATGTCGTAGTAGCAAACAAAAATACCAATAAAAACCTCCCGTCCCTTTAGTTCTGCGCAGCTTCCTGCAGGACTGAAACTTACTGAGACTGAGACCTGCAGAGTGACATGGACAAAACAGGTAGGATTTTTTTATTTATTTTTTTATTTGCGATGTATAATTCTACGTGCTTACCTGGTGTTGTATAATATCATCATCAGCCAGTTAAGGATTTAGCTGCTTGGTGTGATAAATCGCTTACATGACAGGCAGCTCAGCAAACTGCATCTGAGAGCAATGATGCAGTGGGCTTCATGAGCTCTCAGATAAACTCTTGTCTTCTTCTGTGTGTAGATTTGCCCCCGGGGGGTCCTGATGATCTGCCTCTGTCTTTGCTGGAGATGGGCTGCTCGGGGAGATTTGAGCTCATCACACACCCATTGCCCAAAAACAGACCCCTGCCTCCACTCAGCACGGTTAGTCAAATAGTACACAAAAAATAATGCTATTCATTTCTGTATTCAAATTTTGTATTTATATTCTGTATTACATTGGAGAATCTTTCTCTTTTTCAGCTTCCCCATGGGCTCCCTCCTACATGTCTCGATCTGAAAACAGAGGTAGAGAAGCGTTTTCTGCGAGACCCTGCTTGGCTCCCTGTACACGATGTAGACGATGCTTTCCACAAGTTCCTTAAGTATGAAATGAGATGCATTCAGAAGAGAGTGCTTGTGTTTGCAATATATATATATATATATATATATATATATATATATATATATATATCATATCTTTACTAGGGATACGCCGGTATCAAATTTTCCTGTTGCGATTAATTGCTCATGCTTATATCACGGTGTACGGTATTATCACCGTATTGAAATTTAGTTTAAAAAAAGTGGTCATAATACAGTATAACAGGTTAAATAACTTTTTACTTATAACAAAAATAACTGAAGATTTAAGTACAATAAAGAAATACAGAAAAATATATAAAGTTAAAAGTTTTTAGATTAAAGTGCAAAAGAACTATAAAGACGAATCGGTATCACTTTACAATAAGACTTCATTAGTTAACCTTAATTAATGCATTAACATTCACAATGAGCAATAGCTACATTTGCTACAGAAGTTATTCTTCTTTGTTAAAAAATACAAGTCTTAGTTTATGTTAGCTTGTTAAATAACACAGCTGCAACTTTCGATTTTAACAACGTGTTATTAAATATTGGTAAACCTAAGATTCATGAATGTTCAGAAGAATTTTTCATTGGCAGTTTATGTTAACTAATGTTAACTAATGAAGCCCTGATGTAAAGTGTGAACGAACAATGAAGAGTCAAAACACTTTCAAACAACATCTAGGGCATGCTGTTGTCCAGATTAAAATGAAGAAAAAAAAGTTTGAAAATAAATAGCCTATTTAGTCTAAATATTTAAGTATTTGGCGCTGTGATGAACAACACAGCAAATCCACAAAATCTCAATGGCTATTTAAATTATTTAAATATGTTTTAGAAAATAATGCAGCTGCTTTATTTATGGGTTTTCCAGGATAGCGGCTGCATTTTCTGCAGTTTAGCGCCATCTGCTGTCAGAGAGTGAATGTGCTTTCATTCAGCGCGTCTCTCATGTGTTCCCCCATGTCCTTCTCATGCGTGCTTTTTTACATCAGAGCTTCTTTTCAAGCAGTGGTGTTGTGCATTTTGACCAGTTGATGGGAAAAATACTCTTAAAATGCATTCCAAATTCTGAATAATTTGTATATATAATTATTCATGGTATTTAGAAGTGCCCACGATAACAGTATTGTGAATATTCATGCATATAATGTGATGTATCGCATTACTGAATACCGGCACATGTCTAATCTGTACTCAGTTTTGTCAATTACAAATATGTCCTTTAGGATAAGTACACGAGAGCGAGAGGTGGACTCTCTCCTGCACTGCTCACTGTCTCCACTGCACTCTGGTCTGTCTGTGGTCAGAGATCCCACCACCGGCATGCTGCTGGATTTCACTGAGGTAACACTGGAACACATATTTACATTGTTACCTAAAACCAAAGCTATTAAAATCGTTTTTGTTAATCAAAAAAAATAAAAAAATAAATAATAAATAAATAAATAAATAAAGTTGTTGAACTAGTTGATGTATTGCATTACTGAAACTGAAATAAATAAATGAAACATAGATATGAATATTTAAATACAAAGAAAAAACTAAAAAATTACAAAAGCAGAAATTACATAAACTAAACTTGAATGAAAACTGAAAATATAAAAATAAATGCTAAATTAATAAACACAATTATGGCATACAAGTAAGACTAAAATAACACTGGATATGATGATTTCAAGAAGAATGTAAAAATTGTGATTCATAAAAATATTGCTTTGTTTATTTGACTGTCTCAACATGTCATCATCGCGCTTGAGCAATGATTGAGTTTGAGTCAGACTATCGTTTTGGAAAGCTGTTTGGAAACAATCATTATTTTTTAGTTCAGTTTTTAAAGTGCACAAGGAAACCACAGTGACTGTTCTTTATAATATAATGCAATGTTTACATATGTATAATGTATAAAGCAATGGTTTTTCTTTATGTCAGGTGTTATTAGAGGACACAGGATTGTCTGCCAAAAATTCGCTCTCATTACAAAGACAGCCTGGACCTCCGTCAGAGAGTCTGAGAGGGAGTAACACAAACTACCCATTCCTGCCAGGTTCAGTAGCTCAGTAGTTTCTCATGATTGTGTTTAAAAATGATCCAGCTTTTAAACTCTGCTGTCCTCGTATAGCGGGAATGGAAGAACTGACGTTAGAGCAGATTCAGAAAAAGTCCGAGCTGGAAGAAGACATCGACTTCGAGAAAGGTTGGTGGTCTGTTCCAGTTCATCATTAAACAATACTTTGTGAGTGTGTGGAGAGGAAAAGGAACTGTGTTTCTCGTCTTAGATTTGTTGACTGTTCCTCCTGGACTGAAGGCCGGCATGGACTTCAGTGACAAAGGTCTGATCTTGTCATAATCCCTCTTGAGGCTGTGCATTATTATCCAAAAATAAAACATCACCCTCATGTCGTTCCAGACATGTGTGACTTACTTTCTGCAGCACAACACAGGTTTGGAGCGACATGAGGATGAGTAAACGATGAATCAGTTTTCATTTTTGAGTGCTCTTTAATGCTTTTAGAAGCCAAAACCACGAAGAGTGAGCTGAACCTGTTGTCACTACTGTCGACCTTTGATGATGTCATCGACGCTCTGCCAGAGGAGAAAGAGGCAGTCTCCCGAAAAGAGGAGACCGTTAAACTTCCCAGAACTAACAGCCTGGAGGATCTGGGAATTAAAGTGTGTAGAGCTTTTAGACAGAAGTCTTGTGGTTGTCTGGTCGTTTTCAGAATATGTTCCTCTCAAACACATGCACTCTTCAGGATTTGGGCAGCTCTGCTTCTCAGCCTTCAGCAAACACAGTGCGTCTGACTGAACAAAAGAAGAGACCGCAGCAAGAAGACAAGGGAGACAATAAAAAGTGGGCGGTTCCTGTGGACATCAGCTCACCCTGTGGCGACTTCTACAAGCGTGTCCCTGATCCAGCCTTCAAGGTCAGAGCTCACTGTATGTTCATCATTTTGCAATGTTTTAGGTTAAAGCTGCTGAAATAAAGTTCAGTTCGTTTTTGTTTCTTTGTACCTCAGTATCCCTT